>NC_080783.1:4163505-4491751 GCF_028018385.1 Neofelis nebulosa | reverse complement strand
TGGTGCGGCCCCATCCAGGTGGGGCCTGTGTCTCTGTGGTGGGGCCCCATCCAGGGAGGGGGGAGGGGTAAGGGTGGAGCCTGGTTAGTGCAGGCTCTGCCCCTGAACTAGAGCAGTGCTTACAAGTCTCCACTCGAGGGCACTGTGATCCCCGTGTTGTTCCGGTGTCTCCTTCAACTGGGGCCCTTGGCCCGGTGACCCGCTGGTCCGCTCTTCATCAAACTCTCAACGTGCTGGTTGAGAAATGAAAGGAGGTTCCATTTTCCTCAAGGGTGGAGTCCCTGAGGCAAGTGACCGCCACGACAGCTGTCCCCGCACAGAGACAGCACTGGGGGTCCTCGGCCACGGGGGGCCACGTGAGTGGGCAGACGTGGCTCAGTCTCTGCAGGGGTGGCCAGTTGTCCGGTGCTGCTGCCTCAGGGGTGGCTACCCCAGGTCGATCTCTTACTGGTGGGAGACAGGCTGGATCCACCTTCCTCATGAGGCCGAGGGCCCCGGGTGGGGCGCCCAGCCCAGGAAGCCAGGCCCAAAGTGACAGTGGGATCCCGTGTGGTCTGGGGTCAACTCAGCATCAGTGGCGCTCTGGAAGACCGATTGCTCCTTCCTTTTCCGGAGAGAGGAGAAAGACCGGAATGGGCCTCACCAAGGCCAAATGCAACCCCGATCCAGATTTGGGGCATTTGGAGGACGGCACAGGCCCGCCTCTGTAGGAGCAAACGCAGACCCCGCAGCCCTGATGCTCTCTCCCCACTGAACATGGCACCACCACACTCCAGGGACGAACACAAAACCCATTTTCCATCAGCTCATTACCATAAGCGTTATTTAATCCGACGGCTCCGCAATCCTTCCCTTGTGTGTGTGTGTGTGTGTGTGTGCATATGTAGTCACTCGATGCCACGAGGAAAATAAAAACTCTGCATAGGGCAGAAATAATTTGCAAGGCTCATTTGGGTTTGCGCGTTCTCAAGCCGCCCTTAGAGGTCCACGCCAGCCCCCCCTTTGAAGGGCTGCGTAACAAAAAGGGCCTGGCTGGGTGCATTATAATTTGCTGCTCATATTTTCAATGCCACGAAGGGAAATACTAATGTCACAGGACGTGGGCATTGTGCTTAGAATAAATACACACACAAAAGCTGAGCGCGGGTATTTCGGATGTCTCGTTGGGGAGGATGTAATTACGTTTCCCTTCGAGAACGCTTTGAAGTGGGAGGCTAACTGTTTCCCATAAAGGCAACATTCCCCATCAGCTGAGCTGCTCGTTGGAGAATTCAGGCAGGATCAGTTAATTTCCAGGCGGAGTGAAATCTATCTTTCAAGAGGGAGGATGTCATCCTTTCTCCGGCCGTTTGAAATCAAGCGCCGACTCACCTGTGGGGATGATGTAGTGTGTTCAGTGGGTCCTGGGGGCTCCCAGGACCCCCGCGGGTCTGGGCTGCTGAGCACGGCCCCCCCCGGGTGTGCTGCGGGGAGCCCTGGGCGTCCGGCTGGTATCAGCTTCTGTGCGGGTCCTCTGTCTCTGACCCTCACCAACGGTGGCACCTGGCTGGCGGGGTGAAGCCCCTCGTCTCACGGCGGGTGGTTGGCTACCAAGGATAGAAATGTTGCGGCACGGTGCCTCCCCGTCCCGGGTCAGAGGGCTCAGAGTGGGTGCCTCGCACCTGTCTCCCGGCTGGCTCTCCCTCCCAGCCTTCTCGTCAAGGACGGGCTTGCCCTCCATGTTCCCCCCACCGCCCATCGTTCCCATTTCTCCAGGCCACAGGTCAACCGGCTCTGCTTGGCACCCAGTATTTCCATTTTCCCAGGGGTCCCGGAGGCCCGGGGGCTGCTGTGCAGCTGACGGAGGTGACAGTTTAGCTGGTTTGTGGCTACTGGGCTCCAAGCCAAGGGAGCGCAGAGAACAAAAGGAATGAACAGGGCCAGCTGGACTGTGGGGTTGGCATCTGGGGAGGCCGGGGGTGCGGGTTACTGGGGCTCCCCTTTGGCCCACGGAGTCTCTTCTTTGGGACCAGTTCACGCTTGGACGGCCAACCACAGGCCTTGGAGAGCGACACAATGCCAAAGGCAGGACCCGGAGGCGACAGTGGCTGTTACCTGGGGGTGCAGGTGGGGGCTTCCAGGAAGCTATGTAGCCCCGCTGTCCCCATTTCTTCTCTAGAATTTCTGCTCTGTGGATCTTTTTGGGTGATTATGCCCCTTACTTTTCCTTTGTTTTAGAGACACAGAGAGAAAAAGAGAGCAAGAGCTGGGGAAGGGCAGAAGGAGAGAGAGAGAGAGAGAGGGAGACAGAGACAGAGAGAGAATCCCAAGCAGGCTCTGTGCTGTCAGAGCAGAGCCGGGAGCCTGCTTACGATTCTGTGTCTCCCTCTCTCTCTGCCCCTCCCCCACTCACACTCTCTCTAAAATGAACAAATGTTAAAAAAAATTAAAAAAATACTTTATTCTAATCGCAAACACATTAGTTAATTAATCGTGGTGTGCACTGAATGAGAGAAGCCTGGGAAAACGGGAGAATGTCAAGGGCAGAGCCACTGTTGTAATCCCACTTCCCGGGGAGCCCACTTTTCTCATGCCACCTGTCCGCGCTCCCACCCTAAAATGCATCACCCTGGTCACAGTTCATCCTTGGCGCTGTTCTTTTAAACATGGTAAATACCAAGGGAGATTTTCAGAGGGAAATTTGTAGCTCTAAAAGTGTATATTTAAAAGAAAAAAAAAAGGCTAAGAATCAAGGAGATAGTTGCTGTCAAAAAGTTAGAAAAAGAGTAGCAAATTAACCCGTAGGAAGTGTGGAACGGAGGAAATGGTAGAGATAAAAATTAACACAACGAAGACCTTGCAAGAGCTGATTCTTTGAAAATGACGAAGCCCTGAAGGGGCTGGCGAAGGAAAAGAAGAAAAGGCATATATAACCGACATCAGGGGTTAAGATGGGATTCCTTGTCAGACCTTCCAGACCTTAACGATTGGAAGAGGATATTGGGAGCAACCTTATGTCAGTCAGTGTGAACATTTGGACGAATTAAATGCAATCCTCAAAATACACAACTTCCCCAACTGATACAAGAAGAAATAGATTTTGAATCGTTTTCTAACGCTTTAAGAAGTTAAATTGGAAACTGAAATCCTTTCCACAAAGAAAACTCAACTCGCCCGGAATGCTACCAAAACTTGAAAGAAGACGCAATGCTGATCTTGCAAAAATTCTTGGACAGGCTAGAAAAAGAAAGAATTCTTTCCTACTGATTCAATGAGGTCTTCACATGAAAAGCCAACAAGAACGTTGCAAGAGAAGAAAATTATAGAGGAGTTTTACTTAAGAGCATAGATGGAAATGTTCTATGCAAAATATTACCAAAGATAATATACTTATCAAAAAGACACCTCGGGGGAGCCTGGGTGGCTCAGTCAGTTGAGCGGCTGACTTCGGCTCTGGTCACGATCTCCCGGGTTGTGAGTTCAAGCCCTGCATGGGGACCTGTGCTGACAGCTCAGAGCCTGGAGCCTGCTTTGGCTTCTGTGTCTCCCTCTCTCTGTCCCTCCCCAGCTCACACTCTGTCTCCTCTCTCTCAAAAATAAATATTAAAGAAAAAAGACACCTCAAATGCAACCTTTTATTTGAACATGGAAGGCTGGTTTAACACTCAAAACATCAATTACTACACATAGTTCAGAACAAGTAAATTAAAGCATGATAACAGGGCACAAATGTGACAGCAAAATTATAGCAAAGGACACAAAGAACAAACTAGCTGTTAAATAGGACACAAAAAGGTGTAACCACAAAGAAAAAATTGATAAGCTCTGTTACATTCACATTAAGAACTGTTCATCGGGGGCACCTGGGCGGCTCAGCTGGTTAAGCATCCGACTTCGGCTCAGGTCATGATCTTGCGGTTGGTGGGTTCGAGCCCCGTATCGGGCTCTGTGCTGACAGCTCGGAGCCCGGAGCCTGCTTCAGATTCTGTGTCTCCCTCTCTCTCTGCCCCCTCCCCCGATTGCACTCTGTCCCTCTCAGTCTCTCAAAAATAAAAATAAATTAAGAAAAAAAAGAGCTGTTCATCAGGACACCACGAAAGCAGTGAAAGCATAAGCTGGAGAGTGGGAGGCAGTATTTGCAGCCCACGCACCTGTAAACAGCTTCCTTCTAGAACACAGAAAGAACGCTAAAGCTGGTAATGAGAAGACAGAACGTGGCAGAGAAACGGGCAAGACACTCACCAGGCATTTGACAAGAGTGGCTCCAAATGGTCCCTAAGCATATGAAAAGGTGAAGAACCTCGGCAGTGGGCGGGGAGAAGGAAGTTAAAGCCACAGTCTGATGTCTGGACACCCGCTCCAGAGCGGCGACCACCCCGAGGGCCGGCAGCGCCACGTTGGGGGAAACTGGCGCTGCCTTCCACACTTGAGGGTGCTCTGGGGTGAGCAGCTCTGAGCTCCAGCTGTTTACCTTTTCATAAACACCGAGTCTCACATCCCTCAGGATAAAAGCCTTGGTGCCCTGGAGCCATGTGCTGGGTGGATGCTGAGCCTTCGGTGGCACCTGAAGGACGGGGCGCTGTGATATCCTGGGTGCCTTCTCAAGGCTGCCTCTGGAACTCCCCGGTTTGGGAGGCAGGGTGAACCGGGCCGTGGTCCTCTTGTCACGCGTGTCCCTGATGACTGTCACAGCTTAAGGGTTTACAAATCCCCCCTCTCTGGAATGCTTCCTTCCTGAGGCCACTGGGAACTCAGAGCTGGAAGGATGTTTGTGGAGTTCGCCCAGGGCTTCAATGGACGGGGAAACCCACATGGGGCTCAGCGGGCGGGCCCCAGATCGCCCCTGTTCGGTCTTCATCTCGTGTGGTCACGTGGTGTTGGGGGGCAGCCCTGTGACTTTGGGAAGACCGTGAACCTGTCTGCGCCCTGCCTGGAAAGTGGGGTGAACGCTCCTGGTTTTCGGCGGAGGTGCACTTCCGGCAGGTGACCGTCCCCGGTGTCCCCCTGGCCTGCAGCAGCGGGCCCTTCCTGACCCCTCCCTGCTGCATGTGGGAGCCGTGGGGTCTGCGTCAGCCTTTCCTGTGGTGAGGGGCAGGAAGCGGATGTTTTCCCTCCGGGGCCGGGTGCACCTGCCTGGTCGTCTCCCCCATTTGCTGCTTCCGGTCCCCCCCCCGCCCCCCCCCCCCGCCCCCCCCCCCGGCCCCGCAGCTCCGGGCGAAGTCTGAGACTCAGGGAGGTGAGGGCCCCGGGCATCTGCCGTCAGCCTTTCGGCGGAAATGGGGGCTTTGGGAGGTGTGTGTGTGCACGTGTGCGTGCGTGTGGGTGTGTGCGTGTGGGGCACGTGTAGGTCCACCTGCCTGTTCACATGTGTGGGGTGGGTGAAGGCAACGTGTAGCTTTGTATGTGTGTTTGCAGGTCTGTAGGTGTGGTGTGTGTGTGGTGAGCTGTGTGTGTGTGTGTGTGTGTGTGTGTGTGTACATGTGCTGCGTGTATGTGCATGCATGTGCACGTGTGTGTGTGTGTGTGTGCGCGTGCGTGGCTGGACCGGCCCAAGGTCACTCAGCTGGCTGGTGGATTTGGGCCCCGCCCATCTGGCCCGCCCTGCCCCCAGAGAGGCCACACCCCTTCACGGTGCCGCTGGCTGGTCTTCCTTCCCAGGCAGGCTGGGGCGAGGCCTGGGGAGGGTTGGAGCGAGGCCAGCCAAGGACTCCAGTGGCGGAGCTCAGGTAGGGCCAAGAGGCAAGGCGCCCAGGTCTGCCAGACCCCCCCCCCCCCCCCAAACTGGCCCCCAGCGAGGGAAACAGCGTCGAGGGAAAGGGAAACGGCACTGGAGGCGGAGGCTGGTGGGGGGACCCTGCAGAGAGTCCCGGGTTTCCCACAAGACCCTTGCACCCTGGCCCCAAGGAGGCAGGGGCTCCCCGACCGCTCTCCCCTCCCCCTCTTTTGTCTTAGCACCACGTGCTCATGATGGTACACGCCGGCTCTGCGGGTCTGCTTTGGGCATCAGGAGTAATCGAGCAGCAAGCCACGTTCATGGAGAACACAGGTGGTGCCGGGCACCGTGACAGGTGCACCGGTCATAGCTGGGTCTCCTCCTCGCAGCGGCACAGAGGGGCAGAGACTAAATGCGTGCCCTCTGGGTTCTCCGAGCGTGCAGAGCCAACAAGGGCAAGAGCTGCGAGAGACTCTGCGCTTGGGCCTGCCGAAGCCTTTGCTCTAAACCGTCGTTAGACTTGACTACAGGGACTTGATTTCTAAGATCTTACTCCTCCGGCCAAACGAAAGAGTGGGGCACTGCTCCCGGCAGACGGAGGAACTGGGTTAGTTGTTTGGGGCCAGAAGACAGTGATTTGACAGCAAACTGGAGCGTGGAGGCCACAGTGCCTAACCCCCCCTCCCACCTGGCCCCCAACCTCCGACTCCTGGGCTCCCTTTCCCTCCCCAAAGCCCACTGGGAGAGGTGTATTCCGGAGTAGCTACAAGGCCATAAACCCTTACCGAGAGCCCCTGTGCCAAGGCCCCTCAACACACTGTCTTCGGTAATGACACGGGCCCCAAGCGCAGCCGTTCAGAAGAGCCACAGAATCCGACAGTCCTGCCACTTCAGGGAGTCTCCATCCGAGAAGGGTCCCCGCAGGGGTGAAGCCAGGCAGAGGCCAGCCTGGTCCCAGGGACTTAGCCCAGGTTCTCGGTTACACACACCCGCTGCGCGGTCTGGCTTCGCACATTCGTCCTGTGACCATTTTATGAATGTCTCCTCCCCGACCTGACTGCGGAGCAGCTCGCTCTGTACCCCCGTGTCATACCCAGAAGGCGCTCAATACAAGACTTGGAAGATGAGCAAAGAAACCCTGTGCTGCCGTGGCTGTGAATTCTAATGAGATGGAATCGTTCCAGGACCGTGCATTAAGGAATGATTCTAATGGAGGGGTTTCAGGGGCTTGGAGACACCGTTTTGGGCCAGGGGCCTTAAGGTTTTCCAAATCTCACTGCTTAGGTCGCTGCTAGCTCGGCTCAAGCCCATTGCCTCTTATTTTCCTCTGCCGTCGTTAACATCACCCCGTGCATCTCCGGAAGTCTTGACTTTCAAGGACATAGGAAGCCACTTCTCTCAGACATTTGTGTCCCCTAGTTTCATTAGTGGCTGAAACTAAGTGTCGCTCTTGTGAAACAGCCCTGTGACGCCTACCACAAGTATTGCCTTTTTGTTACATGTGGACCTATGCTTAGGAAGAGATTTCACATGGCGTTAGGGTGTTCTAAACCTGTCGTTTTAAATGGAGGTGCCTGCGTAAGCCCCGGTGGTCTCGGGAACACCTTTTAAAAAACGCCGTGTCATCACGCATGGGTTCTGAACCCGAAACCTCATTCCTCAGGGCAGGCCAAGCGCAGAGCCACCAAGAGCTTTAATTCCACTTTAATCAGATTCCATTCCATAGAACACTCTCTTAATGAGGGTTAATGACATTAATTACTGTCCCCTTCACTTAGGAACATGCTCAAGAGGAGCTAAATGCCACATAATGGCCCAGGAATAGCTCAGGCCCCAGCAGAACTCCCGAGAAGAATCTACTGCCCTTCTTTCCGCCAGCCCCCTCTGCCCTCCACCCCACACATCTCCTTATTTTCCCTTCCTCACGTCATTCCTCCCGCGTCCGTGTCGGAAGCACACGATGTTACATCACCTTTCCGGGGGATTTGGGATTTCACACACCTACCCCCGATGGGCTCAGAGTTCCAGAACTTGCCTGGTGATGAGGACGCAAATGGGCATTCTCCTGCAGGACAGGTGTGCTGGGCACCTCTTCTGAGGGGAACCCAGCAAGAGCTACTCAGATGAAAATGCGCAGGTAATTTGACCTGCTGATGTCCCTTCTAAAGTTTTATCTCACAGAATTTTCCCCCCATACAGGCCCACCAAGATGGATGTATGAAGGTATTCATTGAGGCATTGATGGAACACAAAAGACTGGATGTAATCTAAATATGTGTCAAAGACTGGGTATGCTATAAAATAAATAATTATGCTATCTACCTATCTATCTCATCAATTTTTTTAACGTTTTTTAAATTTATTTTTGAGAGACAGAGCACGACTGGGGGAGGGGCAGAGAGCGAGTGAGACACAGAATCCAAAGCAGGTTCCAGGCTCTGAGCTGTCAGCATAGAACATGACGCGGGGCTCGAGCTCACGAACTGCGAGATCATGACCTGAGCTGAAGTCAGACGCTTAACAGACTGAGCCACCCAGGTGCCCTTATCTATCTATCTATCCAGCTATCATCTATCTATCTATCTATCTATCTATCAATCATCTGTCTATCTATCTATCTATCTATCTGGATTACACTATATCCATAAAAGTGGGGCATTATGTAGCTGATATAAAATGAGGCCAATCTATGTGTGTTGATATAAAACAATACCCCAGGTATTGAAAAGAGCAATGAGAAAAATATATGTCTGATATGTAATCATTTGTGTAAAAAAAGTGTGTAAAATTGTGTAAAAAATATCTATGTGTGAGTATACGTGCCTGTCTCCATGCATTTCCTGCCACACACCCAAAGCAGGAGGGCTCCTGTGGAATTGGCAGGGACATACGAGGGGTCTGCTCGTGCAGAGCAGAGGGCATCTGTGAGCGGGGCAAAGCTCGCTGGGGGTGAAGGGGAGGAAGCGTCGTAGCTCTCAAGGAACCAGGAGGTAGAGCTGGTTGAGTCAAGCCACGGGGAACTCAAGTGAAAATCTAGCACCTTGAAAGACGGGAGGCCATAGTTTGGGAGAAGATGATGTGACCAGGAGAGATCACGTCTCCATGTGAACGTGCTGTGGGAAAGAGCAGGAGACACCGAGGACGGAAGTTAGATCATCCTTACCAATCACTCTAAAGCTGGGCTGTTCAATACATTAGTCACACTGGCTACATGAAGCCATTTAAATTAACAGTGGGGTAAAAAATCCAGTTCCTCAATTGGACCAGCCACGTTTCAAGCGCTTAATAGCCATGTGTGACTATCGGCCACTCCTGGAGGTGAGCACAGACCTCAACCACCATTTTGATCGCTGCGGGAAGTTCTATTGGATGGGGGCTTCTGCCGTTCAATTATTGTTTTGTTTTTTTTTTAAAGTTTATTTATTTATTTTGAGAGAGAGAGAGAGAGAGAGAGAGACATAGAGGATGTGCAGGAGGAGCTGAGAGAGGAGAGAGAGAATCCCAAGCAGGCTCTACGCTGTCAGTGCAGAGCCCAACCCGAGCTCAAACTCAAGAACCCTGAAATCATGACCTGAGCCAAGATCGAGAGTCAGATGCTTAACTGACTATGCCACCCAGGTGCCCCCAAATTGTTGTTTATTAAGCTTTACCAACACAGATTTTATGAGTTATGACCAAGTGCGCTGGTCATGAAGAGAAGACCAAGTTCCATGGTACTGTCTACTTGTAACATTTCAATAATGTTTATTTCTTTACAGCCCTCGTGATTTTCATTTCTTTACAATCCCGATCCCATTCTTTGGTAATGAGCATCAAGTTCTAGAGCCTTGAAGTCTCTTCTTGAGTCACAGCCAAGGGTCAGTTTCCCATGTGACGTGATAGGAAGGGTCTTGGTGCAACCACTCAGGACACGTGGAAGTTGAACTGCTCCTGGAGTGAGGTCGGGTGGCCACTGCCCAACTCTCCGGCCACTTTGGGCTTTGGCCAGACACAGGCTGATGTGGGTAGTGGGGGGCAGGCCCACAGTCTGCGGAAACTGGGGTTCCTTCAGGAAGAGGAGGCAAGTCTGTGGCAGGCCAGTTGGAAAGCTGGGGTTGTTGGTGCGCACAGACCGGGAAGCTGCCTTTCTGTGTGTGCAGGGGACATCCCCAGCACACGGGCCCATGGCCACCTCTCTCTGTCCTACTTTGTGCCCATCTCCTGTGCAGACACAGGCTGAGGGGGTTGTGCTGGGGGCCGGAAGACACCCAGAAAGCACACGTGGTCTTAGGCATTGAAAAGCTAACTTAACCAGGAATCTGGGAAAACCCAGAGAGCCAGCTTGGTCTATAGGGAGGGAGATTCTACAACTTTCTCTGGCGGGACCAGAACCATTGGATAGGATATTCTGAAGTTTCAGATTAAATTCCTTTCAAGTCTGCTTCCTCTGATGGCGTTCTCACCACAACTCTGAGGTGAGTTACTTACTGTCTTCCACCAAATCACCTTTCATATTCAAACAAAATTTAAATTTATATCTTGATCCTTATTTTTCTATTTTTTTCAAAGTTAGAAAGAGAGAGAGAAAGAGAGAGAGAGAGTGAGTACATGTGCAAGCAGGGGAAGGGCAGACAGGGAGGGAGAGAGAATCCCAAGCAGACTCCACACTGTCAGCATGGAGGCAGAGCTGGATGTGGGGCCGAACTCACAAACCATGAAATCATGACCTGACCCAGAGCCAAAAGTCAGATGCTTAACCGACTGAGCCACTCGGGTGGCCTTAGTCTTGTTCTCGTTTAGCATTTCTTCCTTCTTCATTCAGGTTTCCTCTTCTCCACGTTGACCCAATGTTCCCACAGTGCTTTTCTGCCGCCATTGGCCTGCCCAAATTCCCATGCTTCCCAAGAGCAGCAGGCTGGGAGTGAGGAGAACTTTGGTCCCATTGTCCCAGATGTCCGCTGTGTGACCCTGGGCCCTAGTTTCCCCACCTTCAAAGTCAGAAGATGAAACTTGTGAATTTTAAACATCGTTTTTTGTCTTTTTTAGCTTCAGCCACCAAATTACTGAGTCAGTTCAAAGAAAATGGTTTTTATTCAATTATTTAAAATACATTAATAGAGCAAAGACTTAATATATCAAACTATGTGCAAGATAATATGCGGTATATACGGATTAATAAAAAGCTGGAGTGCTGGTGACAGACTCAAGGTACCTACTAGTTTGTCAAATCAGTGGATTTTCTAAATATCACATTTTAGTTTTGGTGACTGGTATTGATGAGCTGGAAAGATTGTGAAGTGTGTAATGAGTGGATTTCGGTTATACAGAAGCTTTACGTAGATTAAGAGACAGTTACAAGCTCTAGAAACAATTGCTATGGACGTTGAACTTGGTGTACAGCCTGCAAAGATCGGAGTGAACGCAGGGGCGGACGAACTCGCGGCGTTGGCCTGGGTCTTCTTCAGACAGGCGATGGTGAACCTTTTCCCTGGCAAGCCAGGATCGCCTCCATCCCTGAGACACTCGAGGATGGTTCCTCAGAAAGGCATTACTTTTTCGTCTTCTCCTTTTTTCCTTTCTTTTCCTTCTTTTCTCCTTTCCCCTTTTCAGTGGTCCCTCCTGTTAGTGCCAAGGCTCGCTTTTTACCCATAGGGGTTTTGGCATACCAGTCCTGAAATAAAACAGATTTGTAGGAAAATATCAAAATGACACTCATGCACCAAAATAATTCTTTTTTTTTTTTTTTAAGTTTATTCATTTTGAGAGAGAGTGTGAATGAGGGAGGGGCAGAGAGAGAGGGAGTGAGAGAATCCCAAGCGGGCTCCGAGCTGTCAGAGCAAAGCCCCACGCAGGGCTCGAACCCACAAACTGTGAGATCAGGACCTGAGCCGAACCCAAGAGTTGGGTGCTCAAATGACTGACTCCCCCACCCCCCCAGGTGCCTCCCAAGGGAATATTCTTAAAAACAGAGAAAAACTTGCTAAGAAGGAAGGGGCAAGCAGCCGTTAAACTTTGGGCATTTAATGTATATTTAATACAAATTCTTTCTCAGTGGGTTTTCCAACCTGTCTTTTAACTTCCACCTCAAGGAGTTAACGGTTTCAGAGAATCACAGACCAAATCTGACTAGCAGCCCTTCCCAATTAGTCTCCTATCTTTCTGGGGAATCTTACCCTATCCTGAGGGCATGGGCTTTCTTGGTCATGTGAATGGCCCTCCATGGTTCACACATGGCCACCAGAAGCTAGACTGCTGGCTACGCGGGGGCCACGGGGAGGCCACGTAGACACGCCAAGGGGGACTGTTGAAAACATGGCAGAAATACTGGAGCCAACATGCCAGCTAAGCGCCTTGTGGTTACAACTGGTCCTGAGAATGCATTTTCTCAACCTTCACTTTTCATTTGAAAGCTAAGAAACATTTTAGTTCATAAACTTTATGGTAGTAATAGTATTTCACTGAGTGACTATCCTACAAGTGGTTTCTCAATTCTCCTATTAATGGGCACATAAGTGGTTTCCAACTTTTTGTGAGGAATGATGTTGACATGCACAATTTTTACATATCTCCTTGTAAACTTATGAGAAAACTCTGGAGAATATCCAGAGAAGTAGGCTTCCTGGGATGGTAGGGCACGAGCATCTTCAATTTTACTGAATATTTCTAAATTGTTCCCTGGAGTGGCTGTGAGGGGGAAGATAGCTCAGTCTTTGTAAGTCTTAACGTGTCTTTATTCCTTCCTGTCTCCTGGGTGCTAGTTTAGCTGGGGATAAATGTTGGGCCTACAGTTACTGTTCCTCAGCACTTTGCAGAAATGATCGTACTGTCTTCTGGTAGGGATTGCTGTTAAAGAGACGCCTGGCCTCTCCATTGTTGGCTTTTTATAGGCAACCCGGCATCTTTGAAGACTGGCTTATTGTCTTGTTTTTAGGTTCACAATAATGTATGTGAGTGTGGATTTATTTTTATTTGTCCTGCCGGTCACTTGGAGTTTGTTTTCAACCTAAGAATTCATGTCTTTAATTCAAGAAAATTTTCAGCAAGTATTTCTTTAAATCATTATTCTTCTGATATTTCTTTTATTCTCTTCCTCTAGAACTTCTGTTAGCTTGGGTGTCAATATCTTCAAGGTTCTTATTGCAGTTTATAGATTTTTATCTTTATGTTTTCCTGTGCTGCTTCCAGAGGAGCATCCTCCAATCCATGAATGTGCTCTTTGACCATGTCTAGTCTAGAGTTCATACCTCTCTTACTTTTTTTTTGGCCATTTAAGTTATATATTTTTAATTTTTTTCAAAGACTTTTATTTTTAAGTAATCTCTACACCCAATTTGGGGCTTAAACCCACAACCCCAAGATTAAGACTCACACGCTCCACTGACTGAGTCAGACAGGCAGCCCTATATTTTTTATATCTAAGCTTTCTTTTTGTGATTTTCCCCCCATTATTATCTCTTATTCCATTTCTGCCTGTCTCTGTTTCAAAACTTTGTGTACATCTCTAATGGAAATGAGGCCTTCATTTATTATTTTGAACACCTGAATTATATTAATTTAAACTCTTTGTCAGGTTGCACTAGATTTCCTCAAATGTTTTGGAATTTTTATATTCAGGTTCATTTTGAGTAGGAGGCTCTGTTTTGGTTGTATTCGTTGTATCTCCCTTATTTCTCCCTCTCTCACAGTGCTTCTACACAATTCTGTGAAGCCAAAATCCGGAAGCACGTCTTATAATGACGCTCCTCGGTGACGTCGACATACCACAGACCTGGAGGAAGGAGCAGCAGGTATAGTCTCTTTTCGTTTCCTAGCCCTGATTTTTCTCTATGCTGCTTGCCTTGTCTGTGTGTTTGAGATTTATCTTTGTTTTTGTCTGGCACTTGGGGATTTTTCTCATCTTTCTTTTAGCTTTGGCTCTGTTTTCCATGTAAGGTGAGGTGGCCACGTATTTCAGGTGATGAACTCCTACTAATTTATTTACATACAGTATTGGGGCATCTGGGTGGTTCAGTCGGTTAAGAATCTGACTCTTGATTTCGGGTCAGGGTTCATGAGATGAAGCCCGGCATCGGGTTCTGTGCTGACAGCGTGGAACTTGCTTGGGATTCTCTCTCTCTCCCTCTGCCCCTCCCCAGCTTGATCTCTCTCTCCCTCTCTCTCTTCCCCCAGCCTTGCTTGTGTGCTCTCTCTCTCTCTCAGAATAAATAAATAAACTTTATAAAAAAGAATATGGTCTTTGTCTTTGGCCTACAGTTTGAATTTCAGCTCTGCTCCTTTTTAGCTATGTGACTAGAAGCAAATCATTTTAGCTCTTTTTTTTTTCCTGCTGTAGCAAATTACCACAAACTTAGTGATGTAAAACAAACCATTTATTATCTTTCAGTCTTAAAGGTCAGAAGTCCAAAATGGGTCTCACTGGGCTAAAATCTAGGTGTCTGCAGGCTGCGTTCCTTTCTGGAACACGAGGGGGAATCTATTCCCTTTCCCAAGACCACCTGCTGTCTTGGCTCGTGGCCCCTCCTTCATCTTCAAACTGGCACCGCGGGGCTACTTGGAGTTCCAACGGATCCTTCCCAGGCTGCTGACTTTCTTGTTCTCTCTTCTGATTGCTTTTTATGATTACACTGGACTCACCAGTAGAAGTCAGGATAATCTGTTTTAGGTTCAGCAGATTAACAACTTTACTCCATCTGCAACCTTAGCTCCCCTTTGCCGTGTAACCTACTGACAGGTTCTAGGGACTCAGATGTAGACGTCATTGCCGGGGGCACTATTCTGCTACCACAGAATGACTCTGTGACTCTATGAGTCTCTATGACTCAATTTCCTCATTTGAAAACTGGAGGGATTATGAGGTCTAAATGAGTTAACAGAGGGCCTGGTACATAAGTAGTCACAAGTATTAGCTAACATTATTAGGATTATTACTAATATGTTTTTAAAGATTGTTTATTTTGAGAGAGACAGAGATAGTGCGCGTGGGGGAGGGGCAGAGCGAGAGGGAAAGAGAGAGACTCCCAAGCAGGCTCTGCACTGTCAGCACAGAGCCCAATGCAGGACTTGAACCCACAAACCGCGAGATCATGACCTGAACCGAAATCAAGAGCCAGATGCTTAACCGACCGAGCCACCCAGGTACCCCTAACGTTATTAGGATTAGTACCATTATGATCCTTAAATATTTTTTCCATCGTGTCCACGGGGTAGGGTATGATGTGTTTGGAGCATCGCCAAGACCCTAGTCTGACACGTCAGAAGCACGGTTAGGTCAAATTTCTCAGGGCAGAGGTGATTGACTTGATCACCAGCAGCTACAGCCACAGCATCACGTTATTCAGCACTGTGACAGCGCCTGTCCATCTATTCAATAAATTTGCCACTAAACGATTTCATTGGGCCTCTAGTTGGGGCCTGGCACTGTCTCAAGCTCTCGAGCTATTGATAAGAAGCAGAAATTGAAGGGGCGAGGGGGCTAGTAGTAAATGGTGGTAAAAAATGATTTCGTTTCCTCAAAAAAAATGAATAAAGTGATCAGATATGCCAAGAATGGAAGTGAAAAGCATGTATGTTCTCATCCAGGTTATACAATGGTGGCGTGCCCTTCTCTGGAATGTGTGATCACTTACAGTTACTGGACCTCAGGCACCTGTGACAGAAAAACGTCTACAAATCACTTCGGACGGTTAAAAAGCCAGCTAAGAGAAAGCATAGGTTCTGCTACCCTAAACCCAGCTCCTCAGAACAAGGAGGAAGGTGATTATTTCAGAAGGGCAAATAGAAATTGGGGATTTCAGAAGAGAACGCGACGTATCACGTGCAGAGGATAAATATTTGCAATTAATTCTAACAAGGTGTAAACAGTTAACAAGAGCCTTGGCTCAAATCCTTGGCAGGAGTTCCAGCTTGGAGTTGGAAATATTTCTTTTCAGTTTTGCAAACTATAGCTGCCAAATCTGGCCTGCTGCATGATTTTGCAATAAAGTTTTATTAGAACGCAGCCATGCCCATTCATTTACGTACTGTGTGTGAACGCTTTTGTACTGTGATACAGGATTGAATACTTGTGACAGACACTGCAGGGCTCTCAAAGCTTAAAATATTTGCTATCTGGCCCTTTATGGAAACATTTACCAATCCCTGCGCTGGATCATTATTTTGGCGATCAGTATTGTGACTATTTTCTACCTTGGACTGAAACGTTAGTGGCAAAAGCAGGAGGGAATCATGGTTTTCAGAGTTGGTGGACAACTATTATATTGCCAAGGGAAGTTTTCCTAATCTCAAGCAGGCTTCCAGACACAATAGGGCTTAGGCGAGAATTCTGATTCTTTTTCCGATGATTGCAGGGCCAATGTTGCGGTGGGTATAATCACACGGATATAATTTCCCTCCCTTGTTTTCCCAGTTGGCCAAGGAAACTGCCTCCCGGTCCCGAAAGTGGACACAACTATATTCACTTTGATTAGGGGTGTGAGGTGTGCCCGCTGGCCTGGGCACCCAGGACTCTAATGTTGACTTGCCTGCATAAGGCACAGAGCTCTCCACAACTTCCTTTCCTCCTGTAAAGCGGGGATTTGGAAGAGCTGGTTCTCAGTTTCCTCCAGATCTAAAAAATTCTATGAACGTCACAGAATGGGATAAAATATGGGCTAAAACCAGCATGGGCTTGAGATGCACCATTTAGGGAATAGTATTCTCTATGCACAACTTGTTCCGTTACATGAAATACAAAGGGCGCGACACATGTACGCATGGATGTGTGTGCATGCCTGAGAGTGTGTGTGCATGTGTGTGAGTGTGTGTGTGTATGTTTAAATCCAGTGGTTTTGAAGCTGCTATTCAATTCTGCAATTCGGCTGTTAGTTTATAAGATCATAGACCACATTTTTTCCTAAAATCGGGAAGACACATGTTCACGGGCAAGACTGGAAAGAATGTGCGATCGAAACATTTCGAGTTTCCAAATTTCATTGTGTATGACACATTCATGAAACTCAGGAACCAGAGGGAGGGGGTCATGTGACAGGTGTTTGTGGCTGAGACAGGGCCGCACGGGCGTTCCATTTACCTTAAAGCTCTCTTCTTCCTCCTGGTACACCGGGCTCATCCTGGTTAGCGCTGCCACGAACTCCGCCGCCACAAGTGGTTTGTAATTTTGCCGGTGGATTCTGCGGTCCGTGAGCACGCCTTTAACCACCTGGACTATGTGTCCTTGGGTGAAGCCATCGGTGACCTTCGCCAGGCAACTAATATTCAAGGCATTAGTAATGATGCCTCCATTGCGTTGAATGATCTGTTTCCACAGAACTGTGGCGTCCAAGATGGCGGAAAAGACACAGAGAACCAGGGTCACCACAGAGAAAGCAGGATTTTCTAGTTCTTGGTACAAAGTGGCATCTCACCAAGAAAGGGATGCACAGGAGGAACACTTCATTTTATTTGTAATTCAAATGAGCAGGAAGCCATAATAGCTAAATACTTTTTTTCCCCTCTGAGTGATTTGCAACCATAAGACATACATATTGATGGCCCTGAGGTCCTAGATCCGCAAGACAAGGAAAAAATTAAACCACATTCAGTATAGTTTTAGTGTGGTACCTTCCAAAATGTTCAAGATCTTCCAGAATTGGAAATTCAGATAAGGGTATATATGAGATCTCTGCTCATCAGAATATTACATTTTCCAAAGTGTTTGAATGAGTAGGAGCTTGACCTTTTAAATTTTTTTTTTAGTTACGAAGGCTTTGTACATTATTTTTATATGTGGAATTGGAATGCAGATTCCAATCTCCATTCGTCACCAGTGGGTTCAGTTCCCTCAGGGTGCAGTTTGACCTGTATTCTCTCCCCCAACCCCAACAGCTGTAAATGGGCAGAGGTTGACTGAAATCCCCCCGGTGGGTGCCCAGTTGTTCTCCGGGTTAGTGTAACCTGGGGAAATAGATTTCACTTAGAACATAGGGAGGGTGTGAAAATGAGTTATGAAATTACTCAACTTTAGATATAGACTGGACTCCCACACAGCATTTCAAATATTGTAACACTTAGAGTACTACATCCTTTCCACATTAGCTGTGCCCAGTGAGGAAAGGTGACGCATTGCTAAGACCACGTATCTCAGAAAGACTCTCAGTGCTGGAAAGATCTGGTCAAATGCCTCCCGAGCATTGTGACCTTCTTTGAGGAATATTCGAAACAGTTTTTTAAAAAAATGACCAATATTGGGTCCCCGGGTGGCTCAGTCGGTTAAGTGTCCAACTTTGGCTCAGGTCATGATCTCATGGTTCATTGGTTTGAGCCCTGTGTCAGGCTCTGTGCGGACAGCTCAGACCCTGGGGCCTGCTTGGGATTCTGTGTCTCCCTCTCTCTCTGCCCCTCCCCTACTCACGCTCTGTCTCTCTCTGTCTCTCTAAGATAAACATTAAAAGATGGAAAAAAATGACCATTATTATATAATCTGAGCACTGTCAGGTCTGGTAAATGACTAGCTCATCCAAATACATTGATCCAAAAACACTTGATAAAATGAAAAAGTCTAATTACTGTCCAGGAATAGAATGACCTTCAGCGTATCCATGAGTCACATCATAGAGTCGGACTTTGGGTCATGAGTCCTTTTAACAATCCGACTCCACCGTCCTCTTTGGTGGCGAGGCGGGGGGGTCGCCTTTGGCCTTGATGTCAGCCGAGTTGTTGGAAGGGGTGCATGTCCCCCTGGGGTCTGCAGTGTCTCCCAACTGTGCCAGGTTGGGTGTCATGGACCATACGGACCACCAGGTTGACCTAAAGCAACATCCAACCCTCTGGATCTACTCTCCTGCCTCCGTGGTGGGTTTGTTTGGGCTCTAATCCATCTTTGCTCGCCTGTAAAATGGGAGTTGATTTACTTCTCGGGCTGCTGTGAAAAATACATACAAGGATTTAGACAAAGCACTGTTGTAATATATGGTGGGCACTTTATTTTCTGTAGCTGTATTGCTGTTGTTGTTGTAATTATAACTATAATTATTATTTGTCATTCCATTTTGTACCAAAGTTTCCTAATGCTCATTAAAACGTCAATTATAAAAGATAGCATGAAATAAATACAGAACATGTCAAAGAATGTTTATGTAAAACAGATCAAGCAGGTGAGGATTACCCTTAGCTAGATATAACTGAGGAAATGTTAGAAATCAGAAGATACAACCCATAGGAAAAATAAGAACAATGACCAGACAGCATCATCCCTTGGGATCTAGTGTGTCCCCTGTCAAGATTTATTAGAACATCGAAAAAAGGTGCGAACAGGTCGGGATGGTGACTCTGGAAGCTGAGGAGAGGGCATGCTTTATGCGAAGTCACAGGATATAGCCCCTAAAGCTGAGGACCCAGTAGGTACCCCAGACTGGAAACTCAGACAGCTTCAGACTTGTGCACCCGGGCAAACTTCTTACCCGTGGCACGGAGTGGACCAGTCAGTAAGCAGTCGGTAAACGCAGAGGGTCTGGGATCCCAGAAACCAAACCCAGCTCTCATCCCTGCCACCCTGCTAGGCTATGACGGTCACAGCCTATCAACACGAGGGGCCTCTCCAAGTAAAGATTCTTCACAAATGGAGCAAACAACTACAATTACTCTGGTCCATTAAGTACATGTGAATACACGATTGACTCTTTAAAATGTATGATACTTGATATTTATGTAGCGTTTTGGTCAAGGTACTCCCAAATTCACAGATCGTTGATTTCCCCCCGATGCTCACCATTTGTTAATGGAGGCACAGTAAGGGGACTCGGGAAGCAGTCACAGCTACGGCAGGACATAGCCACAGCCTTCACAGGAGCCAGAGAATGGGAAGGAAAGAGGATCAGTTTGACTTCTCATATTGGATGGACTAGACTTGCCTTTAAAAGAACGGCTTCCACTGCTGTTACAGAGCCACCAGCTGTGGGGCTAAGAGGGGAGTCAGATGCAGAGTAAGTCACAACCTGAGGGGCTCACTGAGATGGGAACCCCACAGGGAGCACTGCAGCCACAGCTGCCGAGCATCTGGCCCAGCAGGTGCAGGCGGAGAGGACAAGAACACAACAGACATGGGGCTGGCGGTGGGTGTGGTGATGGGGGGCCAGACCAGTGGAGGAGCTCACTGAGGGCCGCCGAGGTGCTCCCCACACTGAGGTGCTCCCCAGACCAAGTCCCATATTTGCCTTCCTTCTCCTGGATGTGAAAGGCTCCTCGCTTCTTCAGATGAATCAACATTCTCTCTCCCTTCTTTAGGCTGAAAAGAATCTGGTCTCTGAATCCCCTTCTCTTTTTCTGACGTTCCACATGGATTCTACCCTGGCTCCCAACTGCGTGCCTGGGATGATGTAGTGTCTTAAAATTCATTGTTTAATTTGTGGTTTTACAAAAGCACAGGAAGGGATAATATGGTTTGGATGAGCTTCTGAAAATCGGAAGACGTGGACTGGACTCATCTGACTAGACACTGGGTCTGGGGTGGGGGCCTGTGATGAATTGGGATATTAGTGAAACAGATCCCTGGGAAGAGAGGCCAGAGAGGAAGGCATTAGGAACGTGGGGAGAGGAGGCCCAGAGGGAATTCTGGGGACTAGTCAAGGCATTAATCAACCTTGCTGGTGGATTTTCTTTACAGACATTTAGAAGGAAACAGCTTGATTTGGAGAAAGAAGGTAGATACTGAATTCTACTTGGTAAACATTAAGGGCTGTGTTTCCTCAAGCTGACCCACCCTTCCCTCCCCAACCCTGCCTAGAGGGATCTGAGAAGCAGGATCATGAATGTTCCCGAACACCTCCCACGCTCGGCTGCTGGTAGAGAGACGGCCAAACAGAGGCCCAAGTTATAGATTTGCAGTCCACGCTTTATGGGCTGGAAGAGACCACTTTTTGATCACTGCAAAGACAGGAACAGTCTTTCTTTAAGATGGATGCCCCAGCCACTGGGGCTATGAAAACTTCAAGGTCACCAGAGGAAATGCCAGATGGCATTGATGATGTCAGCAAGAATGGCGGCCTGAACAAATCACCCACCATGGGAGAAATATGTGAGAGGCACGTGGTTTAGTGGACAGAGCCCCGGGCCTGAGAAAAGTCCTGCACGCAAGGTTCTCATCTGCCCACAGGTGAGGGGATGCTTTCTCCTTCCTCCCCTGTGATGCCGCCACGGGGAGATTCAGATTGGAAACTGCAATGTGATCTGTGTCCTAACACATGCCCGGCGTTCCATCAAAAAAAACCCCCCACAACTGTCCTTGTTATAACACCAACAGCTTCATTTTTAAAGGGCCTATGGTTTTGTCAAACAGTAGAAACTATTCAATCCGAAGTCAAGAATAACGCTCTGGTGCCTTAAAATTAACAACACCCTACCTTATTCCATTCAAATGGCTTAAGATCTATACCTACCATCCAAAAGTCTGTGGAATTGGGAGAGGAGATCTGACCAACCAGAATGAGAGCGGGAAAGTTCCGAGAAGGCCAGGAGGATGGGACGCTCTGCGCTGACTCACGTGCTGCTGGCACCCACCCCGTTGTGTGAGTCTTTCCAGGCAGGGCCACGCATCCCTGTGTGCTTGAACTTCACTGGGGCCATGGGAGTCATCCTGGCCGATGCGACACGAGTGAAACGACAGCTGGCCCTTCTGGGCCCCGTCCCTAAAATCTCCTGTGAGATACTCTCTAGTGTCTTCTCTGTTCTCCTTTTGTGCTAGCTGAACGCGAAGGTCCCCGCGGAGGGTCTGGTGGCTCTAGAAGATGGAGATGCCACCAGGATGATGAAGAAACAACCGAGACCAAAGTCGTCCTGTACTTTGTGGATAACATTGATGTGTGAAGCCAGGATCCCAGTTTATCAAGATAGAAATGAGCGCAAAGGGCACATGGAGTGGCTGAGAAGCTGGAAGCTTATTCTGTGTGGGGGCTAGAAGGTCGTCCTTTAGCAGGTAACATGGGCCGGGAGCTTAAGACCAACCGGAAAGGCCCGCAGAGCCCCTGTGTTTTGGGGATGCTATTGTGACTGGGGAAGGACGGATGGAAACCAGGTTTGACCTGGTCCTTTTCATGACTTCTCTTGATGTTTAACTGTTACCGTATAGCCGCTGCCTCATCCCCACTACTACTCCACTGGGAGCAATTTCCTGCACATTCCATCACCATCACCACTGAACGTGCCCATGTGCCCACATTCTTGTCCATTCCATCACCACCACCCCCTCTATTCCAAATCTACTACCGTGCCCATCACTGCCACCACCATGAGGGGTAAAGATGACCCCTCAACGGGCCACACCGCATTATTCACACCCTTGTATAGTCCACTGCCCTTGAATCTGGGCTGGCCTGGGACTTCCTCTGGACCGGTAGAGTCTGGCGAAAGCGATCGTGTGCGACTTCTGAGGCTGAGTCACGAGAATCCTTCCGGCTTCTGTCAGAACCTCTGGAAACGTTTGCTCTCAGGACGCTCTCTCTTGGGACCCAGCCACTGTGCTGTGCAAAGCCACACGGAAAGGCCAGGTGTATACCCTATCTGGTTGGCAGCCCCCGCTGAGCTCCTGGTCAACAGCCAGGGTCGGCCCCAGTCACGGGAGTGAACGGCCATAGCTGTCCAGCCCAGTTGAGTCTTCAGATGAAGTCCAAACTGACACCTGGCTGCAACATCCCGACATACTTGAAGGAGAACCTTATGGCTGAGCCCGTGAACCCTCCGAACCATGGGATGGAATGATCTGTTGTCTTAAGCCACTAGGGCGGTTTGTTACACAGCAGTAGATAACAGAAAACACCAGCACCCCACCATGGCCACTTGCTGCCCGGTCCTGTACTCCTTCTCCATAACCACGGCCACCATCTTTGTTCCCTTCGTGCCCGGCACCACCCATGCTCTCGCGGGAGCTGGGACGGTGCTGTGTGTTCTGCCGTCCCCTCAGATAAGGGTCACGGCAGTCCTGGAGACTAAACGGTCCTCTTTACAGACGAAACAGTGGGGGCTCAGGAGGTCAACTGAGCCGTCAAGGTCACCGGGCCATCCGGTGGCAGAGCTGGGACCCAGAACCGGGTCTCCTCAGAACTTGTGTCCCGTGGCCCTCTACGGTTTCCCTGCACTGCCTCCGGGGGCACTTGTTTTGTGTTATTCCCATTTAGAAATATATCTCAATACAAGTAGGTCTTGAATTTGTCTATTCAAGAGGAAAAAACTGAAAAAGCTCTTAACTTCAATGGTTATTACAAGTAAGTCAACAGGCTCTTGGGCTAATACTTTGAGCCTGGAAAACTTAACAAAAATCAATCTGTGGAAAGACTAATGCTCTCTGAGAAAAACGCCATCACTATGGGTCCAAGACGACCGGTGTTCATCTACCTGTTGAAAGAAAAGTTAGCACCCGCAAGGACTTCTGTCCCCTTCGGGGCCCAAAATAAGTATCCCTGTCCAGTTTCCTTTTGTCTTCGGTAAAAAGGACGAAGTTAACAACAGAAGAGACATGCACGTCTTGTCCTCGTGACCGGGCGGTTTGTATCTACGGCCCAGGCTCTGTGGGCTTCCCAGGGCCCCTCAAGGGGCACCCACCTTCCGGTCAGGCCCCCACCCTGGCCCCACCCCAGTCACGGTGCCCAGGAAGGGGCTGGAGGTACTTGCCGAATCTGGAAGCATAGTCTGGTCTGGGAACCAAAATAATTTTTTGGTAAACTTTGCAGAAGGATTGAAGTTCCGCATCGAAAGGCCGCTGTGTGGTCCCCACGATCAGAATCCTGTCATCCGGTTTCAGGAGTCTCAGGATTTTTGGAAGCTGTTTTTTCAGGCGTTTAGGTTCCATCTGGGAGAAGGGGAGAGAGGGGGAAATGAGGCCACGCGCAGAGACAGAATCCAGGACGGGAGGACACTCACTCTCGGAAGCACCACGGCAAGCGTGGGTCACAGCGGCCTCAAGGCCCCGATTACACGATGCTCCGAGTTGGTCCTGAGCCCAGGCCATGATGTTTTTCCTGGCCTGGGTGGTTTGAATCCAGACCCTTCCTTTCCTCCACATCTGGCATTGGGACTTGGAAAGGGGGCAGGAAGGAAGCACCTGACCGATCTTTCTAGCCCCTTGACCCCCAGAATGGGACGCAGGGCCGATGTGCAAACGGAAGGAAGCTGGCTGGTGCCGGGACTCCCGGCGGTGACGCGCATCCCTCCGAGCGGTTCTGAGGGTGAACCCGAGACCGCCTTCACCGGCGGCCCTCACGGCGAGCCACCACAGGTCTGGATCTCACGTCTGAAAGACACCTGGTTACAGAAGAGTGTGAAACTTCTCTGAAGCAGTTTGGAAAGGGTTTGAACCTGTATCATTTTAGTAAAGGCCCAGCACTATTGAGGGAGAGAAGCAGGACGTGAGGTACCCCAGGGAGGAGGACTTCAGCTGTGGGGGTCAGATTTGGCCACGTCGCCATGGCAATGCACCAGCTTTCAATCAGCTCCCACCGCACAGCCACACGAGGAGGGAGGAGGACGACGACGCTTGGGGTGATGGAGACAGTGTCCATGGGGGAGCCCCGGGCACGGTCTCGGCCACTTTCGCTCTCCCTTGGCAAGGGGTGACGGAGCCAATGAGACCCTGAAAGCTGAGTGGGAGCGAAAGAAGCCCCCATGTGGCTTTTCTGGAGCAGAGCAGACCCCAGCTCTCACTGGGAACACCCAGCAGAGAGCGGTCCTGTGCATCCCTGCGTGTCCCTGTGCAGCCCAGCCCAGAGACAGCCCTGCAGACAGGGAGGGGCGGTAACACCTGGGGGAGAGCAGGTGTCTGATAAATCCCGCTCTCAGGAATGAAAGTGAACGGCAGGGTATTGGAGCCACAGCTGGCTGATAGCGTTGGGTATGGTTTGCGGGGCCTCTGGGACAGGGACACTCCTGCTCCCCAGGAGGCTCTTGGTGGGCCCGGCAGAGCTGGGAGTCAGGGACGGGCCCACCATCTGCTGTGCACAGGGGAGGGGGAGTCAGGTGCGACCGAGTGCCGTGGAGGGCAGGGGTGCCCAGAGGAGAGGGGTGGGAGAGGAGTCCTTCCGGGCAAGGGCAAGGGGCTCCCCGGGGGCGCTGCACAGGGTTCTTCTGAAGCCCAGGGGTGTCCTCTGTGCGTCGTGGGGCTGTTGGCTGCGCAGTGCCCACAGCGGTGGTTGCTTTTGGTAGTGAGAAGGCCAGGTTCCATGTCTGGACTGACAAGGTGCAGGAGGGAGACAGTGGGAAAAGGCAGGAGCCTAGAGGCCACGGGGCCATTAGGAGGAAAGACTGGTAGGAAGTTGCATGAACTTGGGGAGCTCTGGTCCCAACCAGGCATGAGACTCGAGGCCTCCGTTGGCGTCCAAGGACAAGGCAGGGAGCTGGTCTTCTCCAGCATTGACCCTGGACTCAGCACTTCTACGTCCAGGCTGGTTACGTGTCTTCCAGCTGAGTAATCCCAGGAAGGAGCAGCTCGTGAGAGCTTACTGTGTTCTAGGTACTTCTCTCTGCTCAGCATAGACTTCTCCACCTGGTCCTCACAACCTCCCCAGGAGGGGACAGTCCTCGAGACCCTGGGCCCAGAGAGGCTGTGTGACCTCCTGAGTCCCGGAGTTGATGAGCAGGAGCCCGACTTCCAGACTGGCACTCCTCCCTCTGCTCTGCTGGGGTCCCCTTCCTCCCAGAGGGGACGTGCTGGGGGCTGGGGTGTCCCCCAAGTCTCCTTCCTGGGGAAAGGGCCTATCCCACTTGAGGGCTGCAAAGGAGACCTAAAATATATGTTTATTATTATTATATTGTATTATATTGTATTGTGAGGTTTAGATCATTATTATGATATATCCACATCAGCTTTATTAAGGTACAATTCACATACTCTACAATTTATCTATTTAAACTGTATAATTTAGTGGTTTTTAGTACATTCATAGAGTTGCGCAAATATTGTCCCCGTCAATTTTAGAACCTTTTCATCAGGCCCAAAAGACTGTACCCAGGATTAGGCAAGAGGATATCTACTTTCTGTCTCTACAGATTTGTATATTCCGGATATTCTACATAAATAGACTCATACAATATGTGTGTGTGTGTGTGTGTGTCCGTGGCTTCTTTCATTCTGCATATTTTGGGGGTTCCCCCACGTTGTGGCATGCGTTAATACTTCATTTTGATTACTGAACGATAGCCATTGTCCGGAAAGGCCAGATTTTATTTATCCATTCATCAGTTGATGGGTATTTGGGTTGTTTCCACTTTTTGACTACTGTGAACAGTGCCACCGTGAACATTTCTCTTGGGCACACACAGGAATTGAGTTGCTAGATCATATAGTTACTCTATGTGTAACGTTTTGAAGAAATGTCAGACTACTTTCTAAAGTGGCTGTGCCATTTTATAGTCCCAGAAGCAGAGTATAATGTTTCCAATTCCCTATATGCCCTTGTGAACACTTGTCGTTATGTATTTTTCTTTTCGCTTTCTTTTTCCTTTTTTAATTTTTTTAAAAAATAGTTTTTAAGTTTTATTTATTTATTTTGAGAGACGCAGAGACAGTGCCAGCGGGGGAGGGGCAGAGAGAGAGGGAGAGAGAGAATCTCAAGCAGGCTCCGCACCGTCAGCGCAGAGCCCCATGCGGGGCCTGAACTCATGAAATCACGAGATCATGACCTGAGCCGAAACTGAGAGTTGGACGCTTAACTGACTGAGCCACCCAGGTGCCCCTCTTTTCCTTTTTTTTTTTTTTTTAAATTAGGTATCCTAATGGATGTGAAAGGGTATCTCATTGTGGTTTTGATTTGTATTTTTCTGATGGCTGATGATGTTCAGCATCTCTTCGTGTGTTTATCTTCTTTGGAAAAATGCCTATTCGGATCTTTTGCCCACTTTTTACATTGGATTATTTGTCTTTTTATTATTGAGTTGTAAGAGTTCTTTATATGTTGCGGGTACAAGTCCCTTATCAGATAGATTCATGATTTGCAAGTACTTTCTTCCATTCTGTGGGTCGTCTTTCCTGATGATGTCCTTTACAGCAAAAAGGTTTTTAGTTTCGATGAGGGGCAGCTTATTTTTCCTTTTGTTGTTTGTGCTTTCGGTGTCATAGCTAAGATATCATTGCTATGATATCATTGCTAAGATATATTTAAGGTCACACAGATTTGTGCTTCTATTTTCTTCTAAGGGTTTTAGAGCTTTAGTTTTTACCTGTAGGTCTTTGATGCATTATGGGTTGATTTTTGAATCCTGTGTAAGGTAGGAGGTCCAGCTTTATTCTTTTGCAGGTGGTTATCCAATTGTCCCAGTGCCATGGTTTGAAAATATTATACTTTCTCCATTGAATTGTTTTGGTACCTTTGTCAAATTGAAACTGGGAAGTGTTGGATACTCCAACTCTGTTCTTTTTCAAGATTGTTTTGGCTATTTAAGGTCCCTCGAATTTCCTTCTGGATTTTAGGGTTAGCTTGTCAATTTCTGCCAATAAGCCCGATGGCATCTGGATGGGAATTGTGTTGAATCTGCAGGTAGTTTGGGAATTCTTGCCATCTCAACAATATTAAGTTTTTCAGCCCACGAGGCTGATGTATCTTTCCTTTTATCTAGGTCTCCTTTAACTTTTTTCAACAATGCTTTTGGAGTTTTCAGAGTAGAAATCTTGTACTTCCTTTGCTAAATGTATTCCCAAACATTGTTTTGGATGCTACTATAAATGGTTGTTTCTTAATTTCATTGCGCGTGTATGGAAGTAAGTTGCTTTTTGTATGTTGATCTTGTATCTTGCAAGCTTGCTGGACGTGTTTATTAGCTCTAATGCTTTCTTTGTGGATTCCTTAGAATTTTCTCTATATAAGAGCATGCCATCAGCAAATAGAGATAGGTTTACTTCTTTTCCAATATGAATGCCTTTTATTTCATTCCCCCCCCCCCCCCAACTGCCCTGCCGAGAACCTCCAGTAAAATGCTGGAGAGAAGAGGTGACATTAAGCGAAAAGCCAAAAGTACGACATGACCTGTGGAGGTTAGTATGTGCCCTTTATCATGTGAGGAAGTTCCCTTCACTTTCTATGTCGCTGAGTCTTTTATCACGAAGGGGTGCTGGGTTTTGTCAAATGCTTCTTCTGAACGTATTGGGATGATGTGATTTTTGTCTTTTCTTCCAATGATGCGGCATATTACACAAACTGATTTTTGGATGTTAAACCCAGGGTAAATCCCACTCGGTCATGGCGTGTAATCCTTTTTCTATGTTGTTGGATTCAGTTTAGAGGGGACTTTTTGTAAAGTAATTCACAGCAGAAGAGGAGATGGAATTTTTATGGTAAAATGAATCCCGTAGGCTGGGCCTGAGGCCAGACCACCAGGCATCTTCCTGTCATTTCCTCCTGCGCCCACAGGAATCCAGAGCCTCGACCAGGAGGAAGCAATGGCCCTGCGTGATTCCACCCAGGAGAACAGAGGAGCTTAAAAGAGGGGAAAGCACAAGACAGGCATGATGGAATGAGACTTCCTGGAATCGTAGAAATGGCGCTCTGACCATGAGGATGAAGACCCGCTCATAAAGGGGCTGCTCCTTAATCCCCACCCCAGGTCTTTGCAGAAACATGTCATCTCTCGGACCCAGCCTCCGGGCTGGCCTGGGACAGGGAGGGGTGTTTGTTGGGCCTTTACTTTGATACTGAACCAGGCTGTGCACCAACCCCCCAATCCCCCCACCCCCCACAAAAGCCCAAGGAAGAAACTCCATAATAACAGGCAGATAATATAGCAAATGGTTAAGTGCACAGATTTTGGTTCGACATATTTGATTGCAGTTTTGGCTCTGCTCTTGACAGTCGTGTGTCCTTGAGCAGGTTGCTCAGTTTCTCTGAGCTTTAGTCCCTACGTCTGAGAAATGGGGGAAATCAGAGAGCCTAACTTACTGGGATGCTGTGAAGATTGCATGGCATAATGCGTCTGTCTGACAAAGTGCTTGTTAAGGGATGATTTGTGTTTTCTTCTGAAATCCAAGTGCTGGTGGGAGACAATGCCGTGTCCACTCTGTTGAGGAGCAAGGTTTTTAAAGGGAAAAGACAGAAAAACTGGGGCCTTTGCAATTTGGAGGAGCCTAGCAATTTGCCAATAGAGCTCAAAATGACTGTGTAAAAAGCTCCCATCAGTTTCCATTATATTAGATGATAAGTCTTCCTCTGCTCAGCCCTGAGAAACTGCCTTCTGGGCCCCATGCCACTGAAGAAAGCTCTCTGCTGAGATTCTGGAAGGAGAGACCTCATAGGAATATCTACACCCGTGCCAGGAAATAGTCCAAAGCGCTTAGATGAGGCTTGGAGAGTTTGGTGATATACGGGGTTCATTTTACCAGAATGAATCCAAAGCCCTCTTATGAAGAGTGGTTAGATTAAATAAAACCAACTTTTTGAAAATACAGGAGCAGCAGTTTGGGAACGGGTAGGGGGGAGGAGAGTTTGGACAGGCTTTGCAGCCCTGTGGAGGAGGTTTCCCATGGATGTTTGCATCTGAGCACTGGGGAGACCATGGGCTGGGGAGACAGTCATTGGTTTGGGTGTGGTTTTTCAAGCCATGAGACGGTGCCCAAAGAGGGCCAGTAGAGAGAAATGGGCCATGGGCCTGGGTTAGAAACTCAAGGAGACACAGAAGGCACAGGAGGAGGAGATACAGAAAAAGGTGTTGGTGGGGTATGAGGAGGCCAGGGCTATGGAAGCCAAGGGAAGAGAGAGTTTTACAAAATGGTGGAATGTAGCCATCTTGGACGTGGCATAAAGGGAGAGCAAGGGGACCAAAGTGTGTGTTGGCAAAATGGATGTCAAAGAAGAACTTTTTGAGAGCAGTTTCTGCAGAATTGGAAGGCAGCAAACAGACGAAGGCGGGTTGAGGAGTAAGTGGGGATGGTGAGAATAGACCGGTCTTTTGAGAAGCTTGATGGAGAATAAAGTGGGTGGCAGGGGGTGACTGGGATGTAGGTGGTGCATGTGGGAGCTGCCCAAAGGCTGGTGGAAGGGAGGACTGATCCCAGGGCCCCAGTGACGCTGGAGACTGCCACTCTGTGGGGAAGAGGCGTGCTTGTGTGGTCTGAGCCCATCCCCAGCAGCCTAGTTGCCATGGTGATGGCAGTGCCGTCCGCCTGTTCTGAGGCAGATGATATTGCTACCTGCGTGTCCCGAAATGGCAGGGACACCTGAACTTAATTAGCCTGTTTGGATAACAAATGTTGTTCCTGGGCCGCATCCAGAGTGACATCCTCGCTGATGGTGAGGTGTCGTCCCATTAGGAGCGGATGAAAATGAAAGGCAAGTCCGTTCAGTCAGCACTCCCTTGCACTCGGGCCACCCCTGTTCCAGTTCAGAGGCCTGTCCATTACGCACGAGACCCTGGCGCTCATCCATCACGCCAGCCAACATCCCCACGGTCACCTGGCAACCTCCGCAGCCACCGCCTCTACGGCCGGTCCCGCCAGCCCCCACACAACTGTGTTATTGTGGGCAATTTCGAATCAGTGCTTAGCATCCGCACGGCAATTCCCATTTGCTTTTCTGCAGTCAGCTCCACAAAGCCACACGGCCGCCAGCTCCAACAAAGCAAGAGATTCCCTCATGGAGGCCTCTTGCGACGTCGGGAAGGCTGCTGGACGAAGTAACGAAGGCTAATGGTGCAGAAAATGCAGCCGCAGCCTGTCTTGCCTCATTCCTAACGCCTTCGCCGCGTCCACAGACACCCGACTGGCTGTGTTGGGCCGCGGACGGTGGAGATGATGGGTCTGCTCCCAGGAGGAGGAGGAGAGGGGAAGGGGGCTCGGCCCAGGCGTCCGCCTGGCTGGGGGTTTGTGAAGGTGGCAGGGCTGGGGCATACTTGGAGCTGGGCCATTTCTGAAGGTCTAGAGGAGAAAGGGCTTCTCGGGGTGTTGGGGATGACGGGAAGGGACAGGGGTGTGGGAATTCTGGAGCAGGGCACTTTGGGCTCTAAGGCCAGAGGGCCCCACGGGCAGTTTTCAGGATGTGATCTGGAGCGGCCAGGGGTAGGGGAGGTGTGGCGGGTGGATGCGGGTGTAGCTGAAGGCCGCACGGTGGGGGGCTGGGGGGGAGGGCAGCATGGCTGGCACTCCGTGGCGTCCCAGCTGGGAGCACCATCCAGACGGGGAGCAGGACTTTCGGACACACCTTCTTCTGGGGCCCAGCGCTATCCCCAGTCTGCTGTGGCTCTCTTGGAGCCCTTGTCCTCTTGTGCCAAACAGGGCAAGGCTGCCTCCTTCCTAGGGTTGCTGGCAGCTTCCCCGACAGAGGCGTGCCCTGTCGTGCCCCTGGGAACCTCTTCTTCTTGTGCACGGCGGTCGTATGTGTGAGGCCTGGGGTCCCCGCACCAGGGAGCCTGGCTTCCCTGGGCGGAGCCAGGCTCCGTAGCCATCGCGGCCTGCCTGGACGTCTTCCTTTGCTTTGCTGCTGATGACGGGGTGATCGTCATGTATTTTACCACCGTGGGAGGCCTTTCCCTAAAGGCTGAGGCGTCTAGCGGGGGAGTACGTCACCGTGGGTGAGACTGTTTTTCAGGGGGAGATTCTGGGATCCCTCGGGTCCAAGAAGCAGCCACTGGAGTGCCGCTTGTGCTGTAGCTGAGGGTGGTGGACAAGGCAGCCTCCTGCTTCCTTTGCAGGTGGACTTTCCTCTCTGAGCCTCAGTGCCTTCGGGACTGTGGAGCCTTTGGGACAGAGGCTGGACCACGGCGGAAGGAAGGCTGCTGGGTTTCCCTGGCGTGGCCGAGTGACCGATGAGACTGATGAGAAGCTGGCTGTGATGCCTCCCAGGTTCCTGTCCCCTGTGGATGCAGCTGCTGCCCTTAGCTTTCAGTGGTCACCTTCAGAAGGTAGGCGGCCAACGCTCGAGGCAGCTCCGGGCCCCGGTGGCCGAGGGACTTGAGAGCGCAAGTCAGGGGCCGGGTGTGGGGGAGAGAGAGCACAGCTGGACCAGCCTTGGCCCCAGATTTCCAGGAAGACAGTGGAGGCAGCACGAGGGGCAGGCCCAGGACGTGGGGGGACACACATTCCCACGTACGTTTGGGGGATCACACAGCGATTCCCCCCCCCCCCACCCCTGCGGTCTCCTGTTGGGTGGGGTGTGCACGCCCCCCCGCGGCTCTGTCTGGGCCTGGGATGGCCCGGGCCACCCGGCCAGCCATGGGGACATTCTGCCTCTTGTCCGTCAGGTGTCCCGGGAGTTATCTGAGGGCCTGGTCCGTTTTCTCCAGTGCAGTTAATTCCCCGGACAGACGACAGACTCTTCTAATGCAGAGCTGGACAGAATTAAGGTCTGATTTATCCGTCGCAAAGACTCTGCTACCGAAGGTCTTCATTTCCCACTGGAATCAAACCAGTCCGCGGCTGTGTTTGTGGGAACCGGAGGTCGTGCTGTGTCCCTGGGAATCCGCGACAGTAGGGCCTGTTCAGGAGAGAGGTCTGGAGACGGGCTTCTGGTCTCTCCCCTCTGCCGGCTGCCTGCCTCGCCCACGGGATGTGTCTGCCGAGCCCGTATTTCGAAAGTTCCCCGCCATCAGCCCTTGCCCCAGTGCTCCTCTGGCTCTCTTACAGGTGAGCATTTCACCGTCGCCCTGTTCCCCACAGACTCAGGTGTGCAGGTGAGCCCATGGCTGTAAGCACTCAGAGCGGAGACACAGCCCGAGGGGGTCATGGCAGAGAATGCAAGGAGCGCCTCGTGAACCCGGAGGCTGTGCTCGCTGGAGCCCCGTACTTAGGTAGGCACGGAAGCGGATGCCCAGAGAGGTTAAGTGACTTGCTCACGGCCACACAGCCAGCTACGATGAACGGTGTGGTGAGCCCAGAGCCCACGTCTCCTAGTGTCCAGGCCGACGTCCAGCGGGAGCGTGAGAAGCCCTTGCTCTCTCAGGACAGAGTTTCTGATGACGTCGGGTGTGTGGCACCTTGGGTCCCACGCGCCCTGCGTGTGTCTTTAGATCTCTGATCTGGCCCGTAGTTAACTCCTGTCTCGACGCGATCGTAGGCGGGGACTTTCTTCACTGCAGCAGAGTGGCCAGCAGAGGGAGCTAGCTCCCAGATTCCGGTAAATCATGAATGAGTCCTCTTAAGAGTTTCTAAAATGACAGGGCAATCAAGGCTCATTTGGGGGAAGAAAAGATTGAGCTTTCATTCTTTTTCCAAATCATCTCTACCTGCTAAAAATGATGTATAATGCATAAGGATCGAAAGTGATTAAAATCCTTATGAATTTAATCAGAAATTCACAGTTAACCACTATTTGCTTTGTTGCAAATTGATGTCGAATAACAATCATGTGTATCTGCAAATTTTTTTTAACTTGTGGGAAATTTGCTGGTGATTTGTGGGGGGAAGTTCGGGGGAGGGGGGGCCGTTTAAAGGAGAGAAAAGGAGGAAGGAAGCAGTTGAAAGCCGGCTCCCTGGAGGCCCCAAATGCAGGCACTTAGCAGTTCTATAGAAGGCCTTTGTTCATAAATTTCAGGCCCTTGCTATTTATTATTATGAACAATAGGAAATCCTAATAATAACTCCTCTGTGTGCCATTTGCTTTAACTGAGCAAAATTCTCTGAATTGTTTCTTACCTCTGCGTCACATGTTTGGGTCCAAAGCTCTCCCTCCCCCCTCTTTCCACACTTTCCTTCTTCTTCTTTTTTTTTCCCCAAATTATTCCTCATCAAAGCAGACCACCGAATTTTTTCAAATGCAGACATGTATAGGGCAGAGAGAGACTGCCCTTTCATTTCCTTCCTCCCGTAAAAAAGACCTTGAGAAATGGAGACAGTTCCTGGTAAGAGTCCCCTTGGAGGAAAGAAAAGGCCAAAGGAAGAAATGCTCCAGAAGCCCTTACCATCCTTTCTGCGCTGGGAACTTTCTTGTAGAAGGTTTTTTCTGTGTCTCCGATCCAGACCACGGAGGGCTGGAGCTGCCGGGCCACCTGCAGGGGGAAACGTACATGCTTGTCTTTCTTGGTCCCCGACCACGAACAGCAGGGCCCCCAAGACGGCTCTCACGGGGGCGCGGGGCCCGGAGGGGCTCCACTGCCCGACCCTGGCCCTCCTGCACGACAGGGCGGGCCCCGCACCGCGGCCTCCTCTCCCACCTTACGGGGAGGACACCCTTGAGGTCTGTGCATTTGGCTCTAGAATCAGTCTGGCTTGAATCAGTCTGGAGCCTTGAATCAGTCTGGCTTGAAATAAAATGACAGTTTTCTGCTGCAACAAAATCAAGGGGTGTTTGGGTCTCAAGCTGTAATTACAGCCTGCTTGCAGCTCCCAGGTTTATTCAGACCTGCTCCTCGTGAGAAAAGCTGTTTCAGCACAAGGGCCCCCGGAATGCCTTTTGTTCTCCTTGGTGTGGCTGTGCCTTTGTGGCCCGGGTTCTGTCTGGGAAGTGGCTCTGAGCCCCTCCACGGTGGGCGGGGCTTCGCGACAGCGCTGGGACCGCGAATCACGGCCACACACCTAAGGATCTCTTCAAAGCGCCCCCATGACAGCAAAGTTCGGGTTTTTTTGCAACAACCTGTGCTTTGTGCAAAATTGCGACAGATGAAAGCCGGCCTCCGGCCGCAGCGAATGTAGTGTTATCTACTCCTATTTTTATATTTCTTCAAACCTCATTAAGGCAGCGGGCATGATTTTTAACCAAGACAGGCATCTAACAAATGATGGAAAAGTCACTAGGCTCGCTGCGGCCGTTTCCCCAGTGTTACGTACCTAGTGAGGCAGATTATGCACGCTCTAAGACAAAAGCCGATGGAACTTGATCCTGGTGCCAGCGTGACACCTGGGCTGTGTGCATTCACGGTCCCCACTTGCCAGCACCTTCAGGGGGGAAGCACGTCTTGCCAACCACTGTTCGGTACGCATTAGTTTTTAGACCCAGAGCCACAGAGTTTAAGAACTGCAAATTGTAGCCCCAATTCCTAGGCGGGGTGGCGGGGTGTGATAACCGCAGCGAGTGCCAGCAGTTAGTGAGCAGCCGTGTGCCCGGCCAGGGCCACACGCGTCGCACACGGCAGGACACTCATGGTCAGGGCCAACACTAACCCAGCACGTCCTCCGCTTAATACGTGGTTCACGCCACAGCCCTGCGAAGCAGGTGCCGCGATGCTCACCCAGGTTTGCAGACGGGGAAACCAAGGCTGAAAGGCGCTAAGTGAGCTGTCCAAGGTCACATAGCTCAAAAATGGCAGAAGCAGGATGTAAGACCGGGCTGCTGGCGGCAAAGTCTGCCAGGCTCTCGGGCCCCGTCGCCAGTTGTCGGTTCTCTGGGTTCCTTGCCGTAGGCCCCCCGACTTTACAACGTGGCCCGCCCCCTCCCTCGCTGCAGACCGAGGGCGGGCTCCAAGGAAGCATTGTTCTGCTGAAAGCTATTTTAAGTCCAAAGCTTCGCTGCTTCCAGCCCCTAAAGAAAATAAGAAAATGAGATCCTGGGTTTCCAGCTTCTTAGAAAAGACACACTTTATAATGACAAAGGCAAAATCTTATTCTTTTTCACTCCTTAAAAATCGTAGCTTTAGAACAGAAAGCTGTTGGAAGAACACCGCACAGAAGCCGTTGTCTCCCGTCTCTGGCTAATGGTGAGCTTGCCGAAGGAGCCGGCCTCTCCCCTCCTGTGTCCACTTGGCAAGCGACAGCCTTTCCAGTCTTTGCGTGTCTCCATTCCGCCGATCCACTCTTCTCAATGGCAATCGCAGATGTGAGCACAAGCCCTTCCGGAGCCTTCTGCTTCTAACCAAGTAAGCTGCTCCAGCCGTCTTGAAAGGCAGGAGTCTTGTTAGCTTGGGGTAATTTGAGACCAACAGTCTCTGGTCGTACCATTCCATTCAATGCGAAAGTCTAACAACTGTTCCCGAACTTGTGTGCGTTCGGGGCTGGTGGGGAAATTCCAAGCTTCCTGTGTTTGTCACCCGCACCTGTGAAGGAATGGCTTTGCCGGGACCGTTCACCTGCTGCGGGGCACACGGGGCTGTGTGGGGGACCTTGGTGGTGACGTGGTTTCTGAGGGTTCGGTTCTTATCAAATGAAGCAGAAAATGTTTCCCCAGCGATTTCTCTGACAATAACAATACAAGGAATGATCACTTGCAAAGCGCCTTGATCTCATGACACCACTTCTCCTTCGCTCGCTGAGTGTGTACTGTGCCCTGCTCGTCCCAGCATCTCCCCTTTATATGTGAGGTCACTGAGGCAGAGAAGGGGTAATATGCCCCCCAGCACTGGAGAAATGTTGGAGTCAGTCTGCCCGGAGTCAGACCTGGGTCTGCCTTTATTAACCAGGCGTTAATGTCTGCCCTGTCTCCATGGGAGACAAGATGCCCGTTCCAAAGCATCTCACTACCCTTGACCTGTTTCCTCCTCTACCCCTTTTTATTCCAGCAGGGAGAACTCTAAAGCCGTCACTGCCTTGTCCTCCTCAGTGGGGAGCTGGCCAGAGGACATCTGGTGGCCAGGCTCAGTTCCGGACAGATGAGAGAGGCATGGAATCCGGGACCCTCACGCGGACAGTGTCTCCCACCAGGGAGGATCGAAGGGATGAGACTTGTCTTGGGAGAAAAGAAGACTCAAGGGGGTAAGCTAGTTGTTTTCAAATAGTCGAAAGGCTCTCGTGGGCCAGAAAGACTGGCTTTATGTAGACTGAGAGCTGTTCTCACATTTCTTCATTCGTTAGTGCTTCCCGAGGATGTCCCAGGCGCTGTGCTCAGTGCTGGGGTCCCTGCCCTCAAGGACCTGCCCAGGGGAAGGGAGGGCAGCTTGTGAGGGTGGCCCTAGGAAAATGGGGTGTCGGCGAGGGCCACCAATGACAGAAAGAGCGAGAAGTGGGTCAAGCAGGTGACCAGGAATGGAGACTGCAGACAAAGTGTTAAAGCACACAGACCTTCTAGTGGTTTCTAGAAGATCACAGAGCCTGAAGATGGGGATGCGTCGGCCATGCCAGGGACGGGAGCCAGGGCACAGGGCTACGTATGCCCTCATGGGGCTGCTCGGGGCCACAAAGGCGTCACAAAGGCTGTGGCCGGGCTGCGGAGTTTGCTTTTATCCTGGAAGCTGTGGAGAGTCTGTAAGGGACTTTAATCAAGAACTTGGATCCTAGTTGCAGTATGGAAACATCCTTCTGGTGGGTGTGTGAAGCATGGCGTGCTGGGGGGCTGTTCCCAGGGAATTGGGAAGTTGGTTTGTGGGCATGTGGGAGTGGAGGGTGGGAGCTCACCAATGGAGGGGGAGAGTGGGTGAGGCCCGGTGACAGCTGTGGGTGAAGAGCCTGATGGGGCAGGAGTGCTGTGTTGGGGACAGCAAAGGGCACAGAAGAGGGAGTTGTCGCCACCGCCCAGGGAGGTCAGTGGTGCAGGAAGGGAGTGGGCAATGGCGGCCAGGGCTGGTAATCTGGAGGTCACTGGTGGCCTTGGTGGGGTGTGGAGGGGAGAGAAGCCAGGTGACGGGGGCTGAGGGGTGAAAGGGTCAGAGGCTGAGGCAGGGAGCATTCTTTTAGAAGGATGGGGAGCCCGGAGCCCGGAGGGGGCGTGGGATGGGAGGGCGGCCAGCAGAGGACGACCTAGGAGGGAGAAGGGCTGTCCTCCTTCCCCAGGGAGCAGGAGGTAAGGATGGTTGCTGGCCCAGGCTGGGCATCTGTGACACGAGGGATGTTCGCAGATACAAAGGGTGGACAGGCCAAGCTTTGAAAACATGGAAATTCGTGGAAATTTGGCCCTTCCTTATTGTTACTGCCAAAGCAGTATTCATCAGCAAAGTTTTCAGGATACGTATTCAGACACATAAACAACACTCTGCCTCCTCTGTACGAGCGAATTGTCATGTATTTCCCACCTTTGTAGACCGTCTTCGACACCCATATTTGCCAAAAATGAGATCGTTCCTCATACACTGTTTTGCATTCTGGTTTACCCCATATGAAATTTATTTCTCCAACATCATTTTAACATGATGTCCCATAATTTATTGATCTAACCTTCTGATTTTGAACATTTGGAAGGTTTCTGCCTTCTAACGAAATCAAACAGTGCTTCGATGAGCTTTGGGGGCCCACGACGAGGTCATTCCCTTAGAACGGGGCCAGACCCACAGCTGCTGGACCTCAGGGCTTATGTTATTCTTGTTTTCGCCCATGTTGGCAACCTGCCCTCCCAGAGGTTCTCTGCTTACACTCTCTTCAGCTGTGGATAAGCGAATCTGTTTTTCCACACTCCCTCCTTAATGAGTATTAACAATAAAAAACTCTTTGCCAATTTGTTAATGAAAAATGGTATCCTTTGCTCTTTTAATTTTCATTTAGCAACGATAAGCCTTCATTTAAATTACTCACAGAGAGTTTGAGGTCATGGGCAATTAGATGTAATTAATTCATAATTGAACTTTCCAGAAGTTGCACGGGCCAGTTGACTTCAGCTGCCAGTAGAGGGCTCTTCAGTCCCATCAAATATAACTACAGGTTTTCAGTTACATGTCAAATCTGGAATCAAAACGAATTTCCACCATGTGCTTTTTCAAATTCTGGGAAGCTCTATCAAACAATTAAAGACTTCTTCCATGTGATTTTTATGGCTTTGATCTTTTTTAATCCCAAAAGAAACGCTATCAACATTCTCCATCAAAATTAGATTCTCTTGGGTCAGGATATAATGACTCCACGGTGAAAACTTGTTTGTGTTTGGCACACTTAAATTACTAATATGATTTGCCCAAATGACTCCTGTTAGCTTTGGAAGTTCTCTCCGAAAGTGTCCTATTTTGCTTGCCTTAGAGAAACTGATGAAAAACCAGGTTACTTTTTTCAGTGGTTGAGTCTCAGTTTACCAAACTGAAAACACCCTGCGTCCATCCATCCATCCATCCACTCACCCTTTCTTCCTTTTTTCTATCGATCCATCCATTTACCCACCACCATCCATCTACAGCCTACCATGCATTCATCTAGCCGTCCATTTAGTCACCATCCATGTATGCACCCATCATCTGTCTATTCAGTCACCTACCCACCCCCTGCCTTCCTTCCTACCACCTATTCTCCCATCTGTCTACCCACCCACCCACTATCCATCCACCCACCCACCCACCATCCAGCTATTTACCCTTCCGTCCTCTCTTTTATCTATCTATCCATCTATCCACCCATGTACCATCCATCCATCTACTCACCCACCCACCCTTCCTTTCTTCCATCCATCCATCCCCCCATCCACCCATCCATCCATGCATCCCTCCCTCCCTCCATCCATCAAACTACCCACCCCATACCTATTTGCCAAGCATCTGTGATATTCCAAGCTCAGTGGGGGGAGGCAGGAGAGACATGGTGGAGAGTGTATAGTTTCTGTGTCTGAATGAGAGTTGCTGGGCACAGGCAGGCAACCACCAGGGAGCTGTCATGCTGGGGAGGAGTGGAGAGTTGTGAGTTACTCAGGGAGAGGGGAGGCTCACGTTTTGAGACTGTGGTCACTTGGCTTCTGTTTAAACACTTAAAACGTGAAGGTGTTTCGTTCTGCATCTCCACTATTTAAAAATAGTGTTTAAATTTTTGATTTCCTTGAATTACAGTCTTTTACGAGATGGTGGAAATTACTTCAATTCCTCACTGGGTATGAGCTGGGCTAAACCGTAAGTTGATACTCAAATGACGAGCTGAGGTGTACTAAAGAGTCAGGAGATCGGCTGGGCTGGCCCTGTATGAAAAGGAAGGGAAACTGAGGCAGAAGAGAGGACCAGGAGGAGCTGGGATACAGGCACGGTTGATAGACTGTGACAGGTGGGTGCCGTTGGGGGAGTCAGGTCAGTGCTGGCAACACCAACATGTTGATGCTCGGCCGATTATCAGGCTGTAGTCAAAGGGAAGGTGTCTGCATGGTGACAGGCGTCAGGCTTTCAAGCCCTCTGGAATTCTGTCTGGATCCCCTTCTCCTCCTCAGCTCACTCCCAGCCACACCGGGGCTAACGGCTTCACGCCAGGCTGCACTGACCGAGCCAGCCTTGGGCAGCACAAGGGTTAATGCCTACGCACAAGGCCATCTACAGTCTCCACCAACATGTGGCACGTTTTAGCCACATTCAAGGCCTTCCTTGCTTTACGTGTTTCCAAATTGGCTAATGATTCTTTAACGCCTGTGGGTGGACCCTGGTCAAGAGCAGACGGACCCTAGATTTACGGTGATTTACAGCCCACAGAATGCCTGCACGTCCCTTACTGACAGACGACGTTTGGGGCATCCGCGGTCTGGGGCCCCCCTTCCATGGGGATGTGGGGACGCTCTGGGGCATCTGCTCAACCTTCCTGTGAACTTAAAACTGCTCTGAAATACAAAGTTCACGCTGAAAAAAAAAAAAAAAAGGTTGTGACGCGCATGTGGACTCCCTTCTCAGCCTAAACTGTCTCCACAACAAGTGTAAGGTGACCCATTCAGGATCAAGGTCACCAGCCCCTCCCTTCCTTCATTTTCATACCTGGTGCTCCACCGGAGCTCCTAGATTCTGATTCTCTCTCCCACTCTCCTCCCCTGCCCTCTCCCCCTCCTCCCTTTCTCTCCCGTGAGCAACTCTGCGTTTTGGGGTCAGGTGTCATGTTTGCTTTATCCGTATTGAATTTCACCTGACGACGGTGACACTCCCACATTTATTACATTTATTATATATCCGTGTGTTGGAAAAAAAAATCATCCACGAATAGCAACTGTGTCTTTGTTTGCGTTATTCACCAGGAGGAATCTGAGCTTCCATGAGCTATAGAAACATAACTGGCTGGGGTCTCCGTGGCCTGACTCCTGGACCAGCTGTTTGTACCAGCACATCTGGGCGAGATCCCTTGGCAGGCGGCCACAGGCTGTTGGCTGTGAGCCCAACGAGGAGCTCCTGGCGAGTGGTGCCAAGGCACGAACAGCATCACGGCTTCTTTTTGTCCAGACATGCAGGCCGGTGTGGGCCACGTGGCCTGGACCGGATGCGGAGTGTGGGAGGCGGCCTCGCTCTGAGTCGGGCCCTCACTGGAGGACAGGGAGGGCTCAAAGACCACGGGGAAGAGAAGCCATCTCTCCCCAGACCCAGAGCACAAGACAAGCAGTCCTCTGCCTGGACCGTCCAAGCTCTGCTGGCCTCTGCTCGGCCTTCTCGTGGGAGGTCCGGAGGCTCAGGAGAAGGGGGATCCGGAAGACGTGGAATCCTGCCGGGGTGCCAACAGCACGCAATAGTTTCCGGTTCTTCACCTTCTCATGCTGCAACGTCCCCAGCTGACACTCTGCCCCAGGAATGTCCCTGCCCTTGGGTCACTGGGCGGGCATGGCTGCCACAGGCCGGGCACGATGGAGGCTTCCCTCCCCCAGAGGCCAGTCGGGAGCTGCGTGACAGAGCTGGAGTCGGACGTGGGCTTAAATCCAGATGCCAGCCTCTTTGTTCTTTTGTATTTTGGGTCAAATGAAGCACTCTGAGCTTCGTTGTTTTTTTTGTGTGTGTTTTTTTTGTCTGTAGAATGGAGACTTTAGTTCCTGTCTCATCAGGGACTGGTGCAGTAAAAAATGAAAGCGTGTGTTACACTCCTTAGCACGTGGCAGGCTCCAGTCCCGTGGAGTCTTTGCTGTTCCTCCGTCCCCTGATTATAAAGACCCGAGGAGGCTGGTGCCTTGCCGTGGTGACTTCTTTCGTCCGCGAAATACGTATGAAATAGTAATCGTTTATCACATTTCTGTCCTTCTTTCTTCTCGAGAGAGAAAGAGAGAGTGCAAGCAGGGGAGAGGGACAGAGGGAGAGGGAGGGAGAATTTTAAGCGGATCCCATACTCGGTGTGGAGCCCGACACAGGGCTTGATCCCGCAACCCTGGGGTCATGACCTGAGCCCAAACCAAGAGTCGGATGCTTAACTGACTGAGCCACCCAGATGCCCCCACTTATCACATTTCTTAATTGTTAGATACATTTCTAATATTTCCCTGATAAATAGATGTGTATTCTTTCCTGCATATAACTTTAGCATAAGAGGGAATTTTAGCTAAGTTGCTTCCTCATACAACCAACTCAGTTCTTCAAGGAATTCGCTTATCCAAGCTGTTAATCCATGAGAAAGACTGTATATTTTACATTTGAGAGAGACAGAGCATAAGCAGGGGAGGGGCAGAGAGAGGGAGACAGAATCCAAAGCAGGCTCCAGGCTCCACGCTGTCAGCACAGAGCCCGACGTGGGGCTCGAACTCACGAACCGCGAGACCGTGACCCGAGCTGAAGTTGGACGCTTAACTGACTGAGCCGCCCAGACGCCCCTAGAAAAACTGTGTAAAACAAAGGAACCCTCCAAAAATAATGCTAACAGCACGGATTGGAATCTGTGCCCGTGCAACAAACCAGAGACGCATTTCTGCAGAGTTTTCACGCATGTAGAGTGTGGTGGGAGGAACCCAACAACAGCCAGAAGTGCAGTTATGAGTGGCTTCCTGAGAGTCGCGTGCTTGGCTTTCTAGAGGTTAATTCAGGGATGGGAATTCTTTAGAAGGAGGCATGATAAGTAACAGGGCTTCTGTTATCTCACCTTCTGCAGCAAATGCCGAAGAGCCAGATTCTGCCGTGTGCAAGCCACAGCCCATTCTACGGCTCGCGGACCACAGGAATGCATTATGGCTTCCTGGCCTAGATCTTCTGGCACAGGTATAATTTCCCGCCTCTTTGGTTAATTAAAGCCACATACCTCTTTGCAATGCAGATAGCCCCTCTGTCAGTCATGCCAGGACACGGTGGCCTCACCACACAGGAGTTTTCATTGAGTGACTCCCACTCCCGAGACCTTCGTGTCTCTCAGGGATCAGTGATACACACAGTAAAGGTGAGGCTTAACGAGGTGTGTGTCAGGCACAGAGTGCCCCAGGTGGCTAAATACACTGTTTTCCACATTCTGATAGTTTGACGTTCGGCCTTTTGTGGCCTACACAATGTCAGTACGCGATGGTTTTAATAAATGCGAAGACAGCTTACCCGCTATCAAGACAACCTCTCAGTAGCAGAAGAAATAATGTCTTGAGCGAGAGAACATCCTGATCCTGTCATTGGCTCTGTCCTAGGGTCATGCCAGGAGCAGGGGAGCCATGCGGCAGGAGGGAGAAGAGGCTTACGTCGGCCCTACCTCCGTCAGAGGCAGATGATGCAGCCATCATATCTGGAGGCTCACGTCGCAGCACGGCAAGCCAGGAAAATTACTCAAATGCTTGCGCCTCAGTTTTCGCATCAGCAAAATGGGGATGATGATAGTGTCTACCTCACAAGGTTGTTGTGAGGACCGCACGAGTTAATATGAAACAAGATGCTGGTGGAGTGGCGATAGTTTAATATTTATGTGCTTCTGCCTGTTACTTACAATGTCAACGCAGTTAGGTGTTGAGGATGGATGAATTTAGGTGTTTTTGGGGGGCTGGGCAAGAGCGTAGGTTTCTTTTACTTTTCCACGGAAGCACTTGGTGTGTAGAGCTTCGTGGGTAAGTACAGGAGGCCACAAGCCAGGCTGCTGGGCTTTAAGTTCCAACCCATGTTCAGAGCCTTAGCTAACCTCAGAAAGGTGCCTGCATGCTGGAAGATTCCGGGCTCAGTGGAGAGCAACAGCTGGAAAATTACTAAGCATATACCTTAGCCTTTGCCACAATGAAGGCGCTTGTTAAACACCTCAGGCTTTCCATTTAAGGTTCGTTCAAGAGAAGATGATGTTCTAGGACTCAGAGGTTCACCTTAGGCTAAGGGCAAAAATCAAGATAGACCCACAATCACAAAATGGAAAACAAAACCTCTGCAAGCTCAAGCTGATCAGCCAGTAATTTAACTGCCGGTCGGAACAGAGCCAGCGCATCAACAGCATACCATCCACAATGTCTAACGTGCAAAGAAAAATTACTAATGATATGAAGGAACAGGAATATGTGACACATGGTCAGGGAAAAAAGTCAGATAGAAAGAAACTCCAAGGTGCCTTCGTATTGGAATTGGTAGACGAGAAATGTAAGCCAACCGTTAAGCTCGAAGACTTAAAGGAAAGGATTGTCATCTTGAATGAACAGATGGAGAATTGCAAGAGAGAAATAAAAGGCTGTAAAAATAAGCAAATTTAAACTCTACAACTGAAAGGGCACCTGGGTGGCTCAGTTGGATAAGCGTCCGACTTCGGCTCCAGTCATGACCTCACGGTTTGTGAGTTCGAGCCCCGCGTCGGGCTCTGTGCTGACAGCTCGGAGCCTGGAGCCTGCTTCGGATTCTGTGTCCTCCCCCTCTCTCTTCCCCTCCCCTGCTTGTGCTCTGTCTCTCTCTCTGTCTCAAAAATAAATAAACATTAGATTCTATAACTGAAAAACAAAATATCAAATACAAAAAAATATACCCACACGATAGACTTAAGAGCAGATTGGCATCAGTGGGAAGAAAGGTAGGTAGACTTAAATACTGACTAATTGTAATTATCCAATGTGGAAACTAGAGAGAACAAGACCCGGGTGACTTGTAGAACATAATATATATGTACTTGGAGTATCCAAAGGAGAGGAGGGAGAATGAGGCAGAAAAAATATTTGAGGAAATCGTAGCCAAAATTTCTGAAATTTGGTTTAAAACATATATCTGTGGATTTGGTGATCACAGTGAGCCACACAGCAGTTTAAGTACAAAGAAAAACCGAAAAACACCCAGACCCATTAGGGTGAAACTGAGGAAAACCAAAGTAAAGAGAAATATTTAACAGCATTCAGAGAATATGACACATCACACCCAGGAGATCAACAATTCGAATTTCTGATAACAGTTAATGAGAAATATGGATGTAAGATGACAGAATAACATCTTTAAAGTGCTGAAAGCAAAAATATAATCCAGAGTTCTATATCCAGCAAAATGTGCCTTCAAAACTGGAGGTGCTGAACAGACACTTAAAAATCAATCAAAGGAGGGGCGCCTGGGTGGCTCAGTTCGTTAAGTGCCTGCCTCTTGATTTTGGCTCGGGTCATGATCTCACGGTTCGTGGGTTTGAGCCCCGTGTCAGGCTCTGTGCTGATAGCTCAGAGCCTGCTTGGGATTCTCTCTCTCCCTCTCTCTGTCTCTCTGACCTCCCCCTGCTCTCTCTCTCTCAAAAATATATACACATTTAAAAAAATCAATCAAATGAAAGCTAAAAAATATTTGTTGCCAGCAGACCTGCACCGAAAAACATGCTAATGAAGTCCTTCAGCTGAAGGGGAAATGACAGCAGGTGGGAGCTTGGATTGGCGAGAGGGACATCCTGGATGGGTGTAAAGTACTTAATTCCCTCCACCTAGTTTCTTTAAAAGACAAATGACTATTTAATACAAAAATAATACCACTTTTTTGTGGTGTTTATAACACCACAGAAATGTAAAATCCATGAGGAAAATGTAAAATCCATGAGAAGAACATAAAGGACAAAGGATAATAAATGGATTCTATTTTTCTCACATTTTAGGTAAAATAGTACAATATGAGCTCTGTGTCCACGGTGCTAAGTTGAAAATACTATTGTAATCCATAGATTAAGACAGAGGAATCGTTAAAAAGACAATACAGGAATCTAAATAAAGTAACAAAAAGTATTGAGTTAACCCAAAGGAAGGCAGGAAAGGACAAACAGAAGACTAAAAGAAGAAATGGGGTGATGGGGAACAAAGAGCAAAATGGCGGACCTAACACAACTGTCTGAATGACGCATTTAATGTAAACGGAGGAGAGGCTCCAATGAAATGGCATATGTTGTCAGATTGAATAAGAAAGCAAGACTCAACCATGGGCTCTGCACAAGAAATGCGCTTTAACTATAAAGACATTTTCAAGAAAGCTGATGTGACTCTATTAGTAACAGGCCAGGGAGCCTTCAGGACAAGGAGCACTTCCGGGACAAAAAGAGGCATTTCATAATGATAAGATAACTAAACAGCTGGTCACACCAATCCTAAATGTGGGCACATCTAACAGCGCTTCAACGTCCACGCAGCACAAGCCGACAGAACGGAAGGGAGAAATACAGAGTTCCATGACCACGGTGGGAGGTTGTAACACCCTAGGTCAGTAACTGATGGGACATGTGAACAACAAAAAAATTTAAAAATGAGCACGCAGATCACAGAACAAGAGAAAATATTTGCAATACGTATGTCTGGCAAAGAACTTGTGTCCGGAACATATAAAGAACTCTTGCAAATCACAAGACCAACCGTGTAGTGAAAAGTAGGCAAATGCCTTGGACAGATATTTCAAAAAAGAAGTTATACAAGGACCAGACGGTCACCAGAAAATGGCGGCTGTAAAGTTGTGCACAGTTTCCAAAGCTTGCACTTAAAATGGATTAAGGTCTGTGCATTTCACCGTATATAATTTTGACCTTGATAATAATGGTGCAGGAGGGCCAAGAAGAGAAGGACCCAGGTGACCCCGGCCAAGCCACGTGACTCGGTGGCCTTGGGCAAGTTGCTACCCCTCTCAGGGCCCCAGTTTCTTTATCGGTAAACGGGGAGGGGATGGCCTCCTCGCGGGGCCACTGTGAAGGTCCAACGTACGACACAAAGAGGCGAGACAGCTGGTCCGAACGAGGTGCCCTGTTAAATCCCTTAGTGGTCTTTCCTCCCCACCCACCTTCTTCCTCTCCCGTCTCCCAGCTCTAGACAATTCTCTCTGTGAATTTCTGCAGGACAAGCGGGGGAGAAAGGGAGAATGGGAAATGTTCTGACCCGACCTACCGCTGGGGACCACGAGGCCGAGAGAACAAAATCCCATCACGATCACGTCCTCCCTATGGCTGCCAGCGTGATGCGGAAAAGGCACCATCCCCTTGGGCAACTTTATGGGTAACCGTGCCTCTGAGCCCCCGAGGGCTGAGGCACAGCTCATACCTCACCCCAGGTATGGGGTCGCCGTGCTGCATGGACACCTTCCCATTGTTAAACCTGGCTTATCTGGGATGCTCACAACTACGAGTGAATCGAGCAGCATAAAGACGACCTCGAGGTAGTCCACGAAATAAAAACAAAACCCTGTGAAGTTTTAAAACTCAATAGAAATATTCGGTACCAAAATGTTTGAAAACTTGCTAATCCTTGTCTGTATATATGCATGTTTTCTATCTATCTATCTATCTATCTATCTATCTATCTATCCATTCATCCATCTATCACCTACCTACCTACCTACCAACATCTATTACCACCATCACTCATATCCAAATTATATCCGAGACTCATCGCTTTTAGGGCTGACAGAACACTTCAGTACCATTTGGTTTGACTGGTTCATTTTGGTGATGTAAGACAGAGACTGGGGGAGGTGGGGAACTTATCTAAGATCACAGAGCTGGGTGGTATATGGATCTTTTAGGAAACCCTATCCTCCAGCCAGATATCATGAAGCATTTGCTGCCCCCCCCACCCCGATAACAGTGTGTGCGTGTGTGTGTGTGTGTGTGTGTGTGTGTGTGTGGCGGGGGGGGGTAAATGTGTGTGGGGGGTAAACGCTCCTGCAGGTTCCTCCTTGTTACCTGTGTGAGAAGCAGATGTGCCCAAGGAACCGGGCCTTGGCAGTTCACGCCACATGTGGAAGAATATCCCCCCAAAGCGCGAATGACTGATGCCATTATCGAAGGGAGGTGGGCCGGAAATAGAAATTGTGGCTTTCAATTTCAACGACGCACGCAGGCATTTCAGGAAGGACTCCTGCGGCAGGAGGAGGCCGGTCTGGATGACACCGAGGGTGTTTATGCAGAGAGAGCAGCTGTTTCTACCTGTCGGAGGCTCGGCCAGAGGCAACGACGAACTAATTTATAGGAGGGCGCGACGGGGGAGTTGAAGAGAGATGTGCGTGTCAGCCTGAGGAAGTCATCTGCGAGGGTCCGCGCTCGCTGGCTTACGGAAACGAGCTGCAGGATTTGACACCGTGATTTGCACAAGGGAGGAGTATTAATTAGGAGCCAAGAACTGCGGTAAATACCTTGGAGACCATATGCAGCATCATTTGGAGGCCATCTTTGCCGGGGTATTTCCCGGCGATGTTGGCTGCGGATAAGTCGAAGAGGTTGGCTCCCGTTTCGGTGCAGATAGCATGGACCAGCATCTTCTTCCCTACCCCAGATGGCCCTGCCAGCAGCAGGGATTTCACCAAAGGAGCGTTCTCGTGCACTGTTGCGGAACCTAAAAAAGTCAGAGGCACGGGCTCTAAAATCCCGCTTCAGCGGTTCTTAGCCCCTCGAGGCCGCCCCTCCACTGCGTGACCCCCGGTTTCTGCAACAGGGAAGTGCGTGTCCAGAGCATTTCTACCCGGAGGCCCACCTTCTGTCTTAGTTGGGCTGTGACACCTTTGATTTGTATGTCAGGGCTTGAGGAGGGGCCAGAGGGTCTCGGTACATGGCTTCCCTGCTGCCCCTCACCCTAGAATGCCTCCCCCCCGCCCCCGCCCCGGCCCCAGCTCATCATTTTAAAGGACATTCCTGCAATAACTCACCTCCGGCATTTTTTTAGGGGGGGGGGGCGGGTGTGGATTTCTCTGCTTGTCAGCATTCTTTGAACGCTTGGGAAAAAGAATGCGGACACACAGCCGCTAAGGAGGGCTGAGAATGTTCATTAGTGATCCTCAGAAGGGAAAGGGGGAAGCTTCCTCGTTCTGTCCGAGGTTCTAGCCTGTAGCAGGGGCAGCCCGACACTTGTTGCAGTGACCCGAGTTCCATGCAGGCATCAGAGGCCCCCACACTGTCCGTCTCCCCCGGGCCAGAGCGGGACTCGGTTTGACCATCTGCTGTGGTTCTGAACACGCACGGAGAGCACGCTGGCACTAAGTGATTAGACCACGAACGGAATGAATGTGATCAAACCATCTCCTATCACGTGACTTTGCTTCAGTCAACCTCTGGGCACTTTTCGATCAGCCGTAAATAGACCCATATTGCAATTATTATTGTGCCTTTTTTTTTTTGGCCCCTGTGTCATTGAAAAGATACAGGGAATTTACCGAGTAACCAGAAACATTGTTTTATGGTTACTTAACATAAACTTGGAAACCAGTTTTGAGCAAGTTCTGTTCAAAATGCAATTACAGGGGCACCTGGGGGGCTCAGTCGGGTGACCGTCTGACTTCGGCTCAGGTCATGATCTCACGGTTCCTAAGTGTGAGCCCCACGTCGAGCTCACTGCTGTCAGCATAGAGCCCCCTTCACGTCCTCTGTCCCCTTTCTCCCTGCCCCTCCCCAGCTCATGCTCTCCCTCTTCCAAAAAAATAAATAAATAAAATGCACTCACATAAGCACGTGTTATTGGTGGTCAGTGAGGGGTACGGTAACATAATATGATAAAGGAAATGCTGTTTGTCATGCTAGGAGAGGGACACCATTCCCGGGGTGGTCCGTTCAGCACCTGGTATTGGGGGCTGCTGGCTGGGGGCTGGTGGGGTTCCCATGTGGAAGAGTCAGGGATTGCTGCAGAGGGTTATGGCCAGGACGGGAGCTAAACCTCAGTGGATGTAACCAGGATGGGAGGCAAATAGTGCTGAGATCCGTGTGAGCCACGGAGGGTTCAGAGAAGAACTTAATCCCACCTTGGGGGATGGGGGGCTCAGGCCTGACTTCTGGGAGAGGGTGGCCTCGGAAGGGGCCGAGCTGGACCGTGTAGAGACGGGGACATGTGAGGCGAAGCCAGGCGAGGGGGGGCCCTGTAACTGCAGGCCTGGAGTGGGACTCGGGCAGGTAGTTCTTACTAGCAATGGGGCAGGGGACAGCAAGGGGCTGGGGAGGGAGACTGTGGCCAGCCCTGGGGGTCCCTGGAAGGTGGCTGGCGGCTGCAGGTTTGCTAAGGTTGCTGGCTGAAGCCAGGGAGCAGGGAGAGGTCTTGGAAGGGGTGGAGGGAGGACAAAACGGTGCTGAGGGCGGACTCTGAGGAGGGGGCAGCAGGAAGGAAGCCGCAAGGATGGGGGAGACCCAGGAGAACATGTGCTGCTTACTCTAGGGAAGCAACCTGCTAGAGGAAGAGGGTGGTCACCAAGGTCACTCAGGGAGGGGAAGGCGGTGGTTTGGGGAGGCGTCTGCAGCCGGGGCTGGTCCCTGGACAGCCCATCCGATGGGCGGGCACGCCTGCCACGGTGTTCACGGCCCTTCCTGCTTATCGCCTTTCAGTGGCAGTTTTTAAAAAATACGTAGAATTCCCAAGAGACAGAGACGTCCAGGCTTCTGTGCATTCACCCTTTCCAACTCTCAGAGGATGCGAGAATCACAAGGAGGCCAGTGTTCCGTGCCCTTCCTAAACGCAGCTCTGTCACTCCCTACCCCTGGACCCTGAGAAGGTTCCTCAGCATCCTGGAAAGGCCCACTCAGCTGCAAAAGCGGGGACCGAAACGACGTGTGTAAAACTCGTCAGCATGACGTTTCTGCTCCGGGAGCGCCGCCCCCCTTCCTTTTCTCCCTCTGTGTTCTGAGGGACAGTAATATTTCTGGGAGGGTGAGTGGTGGAATGTGACCAGATGCGTCCTGGGAACTCCCTTATCTGCCCAAGGGGCTTGGAAAGCTCACACCTCACCCCGGGATCCCTGGCGGAGGCTCTGGGTGCAGAGAGGCCTCACGGTGGGTCCTCAGGGCCTCTGCAGTGGCCCTATTGGCCAGGTCCGGTGGTGACCTGAACAACGGGCCCAAAGAACACACTCCCTCTTGTGACTGGCTACTATTTTAGATCCATGACATTTAAATGACGCTCTCGAAGGCAGATCTGTGAGCGTACTTGCCTGTCTGGCCTGTGTGTGCCTTGTACACACACACACACACACACACACACACACACACACGGGTCACGAGGACAAACCCCTGCCCGTTCTGGGGCCCGGGGAGGTCGGCAGCCCATGGGGACGTCAGGCTCCTCGTTGACAAAAGGGGGTTCGGTGGCACGCTTCCCGAGCCCCCTTCTTCCGATGCTTCATTGCCAGCTTGCAGGCGACATCTATCCCCGTGTATCCTCGAGCCACGGGTCGAACATACCTCCCCTCATTTGTTAGGAGACCCGTGAAAACAACGCGCTGCTCCCTGCTGTCCTGTTCTTGGATCACAGCACGATGAAGCCGGAAGGCTCGAGACGTTATTTGCAGGGGCCTCGTAAGTATGGCGTGTTTATCTTGTTGGCCCCACATCAGGCTGACCCTCCAAGTATACATGCTTATTTAGGACGTAAATTTTATGTGTGAAATTTATGTTGACTCCCCCAATCCCATTTACTACTTCTGACAGAGGAACGAGCTATTTCTTCCCAGTACATTTAAGTCAAGGTGGAACAATATTATAAGTGCCTAAACCACCCCCATACCATTTATTTATTTATTTATTTATTTATTAAAAAAAAAATTTAGAGACAAAATGAGTGGGGGAGGGGCAGAGGGAGAAAGAGAGAGAGAGAGAGAGAGAGAGAGAGAGAGAGAGAGAGAATCCTAAGCAGGCTCCAAGCTGAGCTTGGACCCCAACTCAGGGCTCCATCTCCTGAACCGTGAGGTCATGACCTGAGCCGAAATCAAGAGGCGAAGTGACTGAGCCACCCAGGCGCCCCTCCCATACCATTCGAAAGCCAGTTAAATGAAACATGGTTTCTATTTCGGAATTGTCATCAGAGCAAAGCCTGGCTGGGGCTCCGACCTCTGCCCCGGATGACTCAGGTCGTGCACATAAAAAAAGTCATAAAATAACAACAGTTAATGAGAGCAGCAGGTTTCTCTGTTGACTCGCCTGCACCTGTCGGCACACCGCAGGACTCTGGTCCGCCGGTCCGAACAATCATGATCGAATCTTAGTTAGCCGTTACAGCGGCCATCAGTGGAAACCGGGGGAGCCTTGATCCTTCGGATCCACGAAATACACTTTTCACTGACTCACCAAAGGCCGGCTTTGTGAAGGACCTCGTAACGGAAGCCTATGTCTAGAAGGCAAGCCTGATGTTAGCCCTTCGTCTAATTTGATTAATTTTAATGGCAGGTGCCGGCTTCGGCTTTTATCTCTCCGGATGACTGCCGACAGGACCTTCAGCCCAGAATGTCAAGCAGGCACCCCAAAGCGGTGCCGGCGTGTGCTCTCCGGGGCACGCTATCGCAACAGAGAGACCCTCGGTCAAAATCCTCAGTAGGAAGAGTTCAGCCAGGAAGATGCTACCCAAGTCACCAAGCAGGGCGTCCCTGCTTCTAAGAGAAGCATAACGGGGCGTGCAGAGTCTTTACCTAGAGGCAAGATCCCGTACAGGGCGATGAGCTGTCTCACATCCAGGAGGGAAGGCATGGGCTCTATGGATACCCGGCGAAGAGTGGTCCCCAAGTAACTGTACTCTCCTGGGGGGAAAGAGACAGAGGATAAGGACCTGGGAGGCTGTACTGCTCTGAGCCGCATCAGTTTGGCCCTGGTGAAACTAACACAGAATACACGCTCAACATGTCGGGGCAAACACAATGGTGTTATGGAGAGTCGTGATGAAGAACACCTCTTTTCTCGGACGGAGGCTTGAGAAAAGCCAGGCCTCCCGGCTGCAGCGACCGGGGAGTCTCTCGAGTCTGACGCTAACCCCCTCGCATTTCTAAAGATTACCTTTGCATGTTGAACACGTGAGGTGGCACAGAGGTCCAAGATGCGGGACATACAAAGTGTGCAAGAATGTGGTGGCTTTTTATTCGGTTTCTAGGCGGAGCGACTGTGTCTAACACTTGCACAAACTTTAAAAGTAAATTATTTAAGGCCAACGTGGAATTTGTACTGCAGCAGGTGTGCATCTGAACTGAAACGCAACCCTTGGAAAGGAAGGAGTCTAATTTAGGACAAATAGAAACATCTCCTTTGGAGGGTAATATTCATTTACATTTTTATCATTTGCAAAGGATTACCAAAGGAATAATAATAGAAATAAATCTTTACAGGTTTAATTAGAAGGCATCAAAGGTCTTAATTGTAACTCGCCGTAAATCTGAAGTGTTATCTTCTAACTAATTTGGATAAGGTCACCAAGAAAATTAGTTTGCCCGTCTCCATTTGTCATGAGGAGGGACCTTTACATGCTTGTGCGGTTCTCTCTTGATGTGTACCAGTCTGAAGGAAAAATATTCAGTGCATGAGTCACAGTGTCTCGATCGTTTTTGTCTCTGATATTTGCTTTCGATAAGAAGTAAGGATCTTGCAGAGCTCTGCATGTGATATGCGTGTATCAAATATAATGCGTTTTACGTGTGTGAAGGAAGAGAAGCTTTAGACAAGCATTTTCGAATGCTAAGAAAATTAGAATGAAAACCCAGCTAATGATGGCTGTTTTGTTGTGGAGGGCAGGCTTTCAAAGCTTCCATGTGACAAAAAGTCCTTGGCAAGGACAGTGGGTATTGGTGGAGAGAGTGAGCGATAATGAAAGCTTCTACTGCGGCGTCCGATCCCCATGTTTTTTAATGAGCAGGTAATAAATAGAAGAGTGGTTAATTTCGCCTTCACTAGAGCAGGAAGAGATCCTGTAGCCACCATTAAACCCAGTGCTTATTGCTATAAACATGACATCAGAGGTGATCTGAAAGTGACCCCAATTTTCCTGCTTAAATAAATCCACATTAATATCCAGATGCACCACATTTTCTAGAACCTCACAGACTTTATTCAGACACATCATATTAAATTGAATTAGTGAGGGGCGCCTGGGCGGCTCAGTCGGTTGAGTGATCGACTTCGGCTCAGGTCATGATCTCACGGTTCGTGAGTTCGAGCCCCGCGTCGGGCTCTGTGCGGACAGCTCGGAGCCCGGAGCCTGCTTTGGAGTCTGTGTCTCCCTCTCTCTCTTTACCCCTCCCCCACTTGTGCTCTGTCTCCCTCTGTCTCTCAAAAATAAATAAATATAAAAAAAAGAATGTTTTTCCTATTTATAGTTTATTGAGACATCTCTAAAAATAGCTGACTCCGTCAGGGCCGCACACGGCACCATCTCCCAACGACAAGGATGGGGACACGGGCTACGCGGTTAAAATTCAGCGGTGCTGACTTGTTTATGAACGTTACGTTGGGCGCGGGCCACCCAGCTTCCGGAACGAGGTCAGCAGACAGACTGCTCCAGGTTGACTTTGTGTTGCGACAGGCCGGCCAAGACCGTGCACCTGCTGGGTTATCACCTGTTCTGAAGCTTTGGGGGGGGCGGCGTTTCATATGTAAATATTTAAGTCATACCTTCCAAGATGGGACGTGGAGAGCCTGCTGGGCGTTCTCATCTGTAGGGCAGGCTCTGAACTCCAAGGAGAGTTTGAGAAACACTAACTCTGACTTTGGGTCAATGTTTTCCCCAAATGCAGTTATCGAACCAGGACGGGACAGGAAAACTTAACTTAGGGGAACATTAATTTGCATTTGTTCTTCCTGTATTTGGCCCTTAAGCAGTGGCCACCCTTTCGGTGCTCTGTGCTTCTGTGACGTGCACTGGTGGGGGGAGGGCCACAAAGACACCATGAAGTCATCAGCCCTCCGAATGGCAACCCCTGAGCGTGCCAGAGACGGGGCGAGAATGCCACCACCACCAACAGCAGGACACTCTAACTCTGTGCCAAGCACGGCCCCAAATGTCATCACCCAGTTCATTAAACACTCACATTGATTTGATGGGGTTGGAGCTGTTAATGTTCCCACAATTGTGGAAACTGAGGCACAGAAAGATTACAGAAAGGACACGTATCCTTCAGAAGGTGAGGGGTAGGGGAGGAGATGTTTCTGTCTTTCACATTTTTTTTTCTCTTAAAGCCACATGTGCTGACTTTTTAAAAATGTTATTTACTTATTTTGAGAGACAGAGCGAGAAAGGGCATGCCTACATGTGCGGCTACGGGGGAGGGCCAGAGAGAGAGGGAGAGAGAGGATCCCAAGCAGATTCCCTTGATCCCACGACTCCAAGATCATGACCTGAGCTGATATTAAGAGTTGGACACTCAACCGACTGAGCCACCCAGGCGCCCCTTCTGTGTTGACTTTATTCATTCTTGCATCATTATAATTTATTTTCTAAAATGATTTTTTTTCTTTATTTCTACTATTCCTTGAGTTTTGTCATCTCGTTTCTGAGTTTTTCTAATTCCATGTTATGTATTCTTACATTTCGTCTGTAATTTTCTTTTTTTTTATAAAAAATATAATTTATTGTCAAATTGGTTTCCATACAACACCCAGTGCTCATCCCAAGTTCTTAATGTACATTAGCTTGCTTGAAAGAGTGGGCTCCATTTACGCCTGCTTTATGGGGCATGTCTTTAAACAAAAACAAATTATTTTTTAACAAAAATTTTTTTTTAACGTTTATTCATTTTTGAGGGACAGAGAGAGACAGAGTGCAAGTAGGGGAGAGATACAGAGAGAGGGAGACACAGAATCCAAAGTAGGCTCCAGGCTCTAGGCTGTCAATACAGAGCCCGATGCGGGGCTCGAACCCACGAACTGTGAGATCATGACTTGAGCTGAAGTCAGACGCTCAACCAATGGAGCCACGCACGAGCCCAGGCATGTGTTTTTGTGATGTTCATTTGTTCCTTATTCTTTCTTTTTGCTAGAAACTTTGCATGGGCTTTCACCCTGGACGTTTCCATTCCTGACATTTATGTGAGTAAACATTTCCATACTTTTAGAGGGAAATTTGGCTCAGGATAGCTTTTGAAATGTCACAGAGCCCCCTCTGTGACATGGTGTGCTTGTTTTGAGGTTGGCAAACTGGCTCTGGCTGTGGTTGCCGGCTTGGCCCCCTGTGCATCCCCGTGAGTGCCTGCGGCTTATTTTGGCATTCGTCTCTTCTGTGTCCCCGGCGGCTTGTACTTTGGGGGTGGAGGGGAGACCTCGTCACTTAGTTTTGATGTAAATGTCTGTGGGTTTTTGTTTTTGCTCCCTGGCTGCCATTTTTTTGTGGGGATTTGGGACCATCCGCTGCCATCTTTCAAGCTAAAGATCGCAACTGGGAAAAAATAAGGAAAACATGGAAAAAGCCCTTGTGGCATTTGACTGATTTTGTTAGACTGTGTCACCATCATTTGAGGTTACTCTTAAGTGTCTGACTGCATTCACTTTGGCCTTAGGTGTCATAAAGATGCTGCCCGGAAACTGACAGAGAGATCATTGTAAAGACGGATAGGAAATCATCAAGAGGAGAAATAGTTCCCTTAATTTATTCTTGGAGACTCTGCCTTGTGCCACTGTCTAAACTCTGGAAATTCAGTGATGAACAGAAAGACACCATGTCACAGGAGAAAGCAGACAAGAAGTCAGAGATCTCAACAACAAGTAAAGAGGCAGGGTTATGTTAAAAACGTCATTTTTTTGTATTAATGGAATTAACAGAACACAATCAAGGGAATCTAGGAGAAATCCTTTGGTAATCGAACAAGAAATACACAAAATAAACAGAAACCCAATACACATTTCAGTATATATTCTGGTAAAATTCTTATACTATTAGGAAATACAAATGCTCCCCCAAGCCCTCTTTCTTTTCTTTCCTTCCTTTCCTTCCTTCTCCTTCCTGCCCTTTTTCTTTCTTTCTTTCTTTCTTTCTTTCTTTCTTTCTTTCTTTCTTTCTTTCTTTCTTTCTTTCTCTTTTCTGTCTTCCTTCCTTTCTCTTTCTTTCTTTCTTTCTTTCTTTCTTTTTCTTTCTTTTTCTTCCTTCCTTCCTTCCTTCCTTCCTTCCTTCCTTCCTTCCTTCTTTCTCTTTCTTTCTTTCTTTCTTTCTTTCTTTCTTTCTTTCTTTCTTTCTTTCTTTCTTTTTCTTTCTTCTTTCTTTTTCTTCCTTCCTTCCTCCTTTCTGTTTTTCTCTTTCTTTCTTTCTCTTTCTTTCTTTCTTTCTTTCTTTCTTTCTTTCTTTTCCTTCCTTCCTTCCTTCCTTCCTTCCTTCCTTCCTTCCTTCTTCCTTTGTCTTTCTTTCTTCTTTCTTTCTTTTTTCTTTCTTCCTCTTTTCTTTCTTCCTTCCTTCCTTCCTCCTTTCTGTCTTCTTTCTTTCTTTCTTTCTTTCTTTCTTTCTTTCTTTCTTTCTCCTTTCTCTCTTCCTTCCTTCCTTTCTTCTTTCTTTCTTTCTTTCTTTCTTTCTTTCTTTCTTTCTTTCTTCTTTCTCTCCTTCCTTCCTTCCTTCCTTCCTTCCTTCCTTCCTCCTTTATGCCTTTCTTCTTTCTTTTTTCTTTCTTTCTTTCTTTCTTTCTTTCTTTCTTTCTTTCTTTCTCCTTTCCTTCCTCCCTTCCTCCTTTCTTTCTTTCTTTCTTTCTTTCTTTCTTTCTTTCTTTCTTTCTCTCCTTCCTTCCTTCCTTCTTCCTTTGTCTTTCTTTCTTCTTTCTTTCTTTTTTCTTTCTTCTTTCTTTCTTCCTCTTTTCTTTCTTCCTTCCTTCCTCCCTCCTTTCTGTCTTCTTTCTTTCTTTCTTTCTTTCTTTCTTTCTTTCTTTCTTTCTTTCTCCTTTCTCTCTTCCTTCCTTCCTTTCTTCTTTCTTTCTTTCTCTTTCTTTCTTTCTTTCTTTCTTTCTTTCTTTCTTTCTTTCTTCTTTCTCTCCTTCCTTCCTTCCTCCTTTATGCCTTTCTTCTTTCTTCTTTCTTTCTTCTTTCTTTCTTTCTTTCTTTCTTTCTTTCTTTCTTTCTTTCTCCTTTCCTTCCTCCCTTCCTCCCTTCTTTCTTTCTTTCTTTCTTTCTTTCTTTCTTTCTTTCTTTCTTTCTTCTTTCTCTCCTTTCTTCCTTCCTCCTTTATGCCTTTCTTCTTTCTTTTTTCTTTCTTCTTTCTTTCTTCTTTCTTTCTTTCTTCTTTCTTTCTTTCTTTCTTTCTTTCTTTCTTTCTTTCTTTCTCCTTTCCTTCCTCCCTTCCTCCCTTCCTCCTTTCTTTCTTTCTTTCTTTCTTTCTTTCTTTCTTTCTTTCTTTCTTTCTTTTTATCTTGAGAAAGAGAGTGCACTGAGGGGTAGAGAGTGGGGTGGGGGGGGGGCGGGAGGAAGATAGAGAATCCCAAGCAGAGTCTGCATTGTCAGTGTAGAGCCCAATGCAGGGCTCAAACCCACCAAGTGTGAGATCATGACTGGAGTAAAAATCAAGAGTCGGATGCTTAGCCGACTAAGCCACCCAGGTGCCCCATGTGGCTTTATTTCAAAGGGATCACATTAATCACTTTTTGATCAGAGGGAAATATCAATCTCCTTGTTCCTACGGGGCAAACGTAGGTCAGTGTATAACATCAGAATGAATAAGATGGAAATTGATTATAATACAATAAAAAAGAGAGAATCCATGTTTCTACACTGACAGCACAACAATTTCAAAAAGGGGTAGGAAGGAAATTTCTTCCTAGAGGAATGGCACCTTCTAAACATAGAACAGAAGACAGAAATAGAACATCCCCATTTTACAGCTACCCTATCGATAGCTGCAGCTATCGACGTAGGCAAAACTCATCAGTGGTTGATAAAACCTTTAAACCAGTTGGGGACAGAATCTCCAGAGCCTCAAAGACTCCCCCCTACAGGCTGTTCATTAACTACCAGGGGGAACATGAAGCTTGACAGTGGAGAAATCTGGGGAACAGCACTTTGGCCAGTGATGAAATGTAACGCCCCCAGAGACGGGACATGACGGGCCCTCATCGTGCAACTCTGAGGACACAATATCACCTATGAAGTCTTCCTACCAAAAACAGTCTCCCCCGAATCAAGTCATGAGGAAACCCATCAAACCACCTCTGTTGAAAAACAGTCTGTAAAACAGCCCAGACTCTGACAGGGTCAGCGGCGTGAAAGACGTCAGGTTGGAAGGTGTTCCAAATTGAAGGGGCAAAGATATGAACACCGCATCCACAGTCCTTGACCGGATGTTGGATTCAGAAAGACAAAAACTTACGAAGGCATCACATCTCAGTGACGCCAAGTTGTCTGAGTGTGATTATCCTTTCGTGGTTATGTGGGAGAATGGCCTAGTTCATGGCATGTGCGAGAAGGTGAAAATCATACCTGCGTTAGGGTGCTGGCATTTCAAATAGTTTTAAGCTTTAAGTGTGTTTTCAGGTCATCGTGTTGTTTTTTAAAAATTAAGAGAAAACTTAGTTGAAGATGCTGTCAGCAAATGTCCCTCCTCCTTCCCTCCAGTGACCTGTGTGGCGGCCCCTTCTGGAAGGAATTCCTCCCGTAAGAATTGTGCGTTCAAGTTCCAGGTGCTGCCCCCTGGGGCATTTTGTTTCAACACGAAAATACGAACAAGTCTTCATTTCCTCAATATAGCTTATTCCAGACAGAATGCCGCAAGGAACTTTGCGAGTAGGTTCAAAAACCTCCCTCCACCACATGAGGGGGGAGAGCTGGACCTATTAGCTCACGGCACGGAATGAATTCAAATCCATTCCATTAGCCAAAAATCTACTCCGAGCCTTGGGCCAGGTTTTGGTTTGGGCAAAAACCACCAAGGAAACCTAATTCCAGCTGTTGGGACCTCAAAACCCGAGGGGCGACACATGTGACCCAGACATGCGTAATTCCTGGTGTACCTTACCGATGTAATCGGAGAGGTTAACGTTCAGAGCCCGGATCAGCAACCCTTCTTCCACCAGCTCCTTGTACAGAGACTCGATGGTCCTGGCGACAAAGCAGAGGAGCTATTCCATGAGCAGACACGTAAAGTCAGCATTTCTGTTAATCATCACATATGCAGAGAACTTTCACCAGACCTATTCCTATGCACATTTGTGTCTATGCAACTAAGCTGGTGTTTGGAAACATTGCTACAATTGAGGGACACATCAGGCTTCGAAAGCAATACTTTTGCTCATCCACATGCACGTCGGACGTTTCCCATTAATAAGAATTATATCTGTGGGCATCTGAGACCAGCTACAGCTTCTGCAGTCTGCCCTTTCATGAATCCTTGGGACGGCACAAATATGAATTAGAAATTGCCCTATAATAGCAGTGCAATGGGCCCACGATTATATATTCAGTTAGCATCTGCAAGCCACAGCAGATCATTAATCCTTTGTGCAACTGATGTTTCCTTTTAACCCAATAGCATAAGACTTCAAAAGAAATACCTATAAAGAACAAAGGCTCAGAGGGGAACTAATTCTATTCCAAAAGATGAAATGTCTAACGCAGTGGGGGTGATGATTTTTTAGGAGGATATTATACTTTTCCATAGTGTTTACAGATGTCAACCCACTACTCTAACAGGGCCTTGGGCATACAGCCAGTGCACTGGTAATTTAGACTAATTGAAGAAAAAAATCAAGACAGTATCCCACTTAGTAAGTGAACGTCCCAGTGAAATTAACTGGGGCTTGGCTTATAGGAATTCAGGTAGGTCAAGCTCACATATTGAGTACAGTCCTTTGAGATGTCTCATCTAATCCCTTTTCATTTCTAGAAGCTTTATTCTTTAGTTCTACCCTAGTCTTTCTTTAGAATGAGGAATTGTAAATATAACTATATTTAACCTGTTCTTTGTTCTACGATCCAGGTTAGGGTGATAAAGAATTCTCAGTTATATTTAAGCCAAATACCATTCGGATACATGTTAATTCAATGACCCCAATCTTTGACTGACTGCAATTTTGTTCTTTCAAATATATTTACAATAGTGTTTAAATGAAAAGTGTTTAAAATTCTGCTGTGAATTAAGGCTTAAGTTGTAATGGTACTTGGGATAACAGTATCTGACCTGTATCAAGGAGGCACTAACTGTAGTTTTCCAACTAGAATACTTATTTGATATAAACATATAATATATGTATAAAATGTTTAACGTAACATTGAAGATTCTCCAAAACAATCAGAACAAAATATATTAAGAAGCCCGGGACACAAACCCGTATTTCGATCTCTCCAGTGAAACGAATTCTGTTATGGAATAAAAAAACATTTTCAACTTTAAACCTACCTTAAATATGGTAAAAACACTGGTTTTGGGTTTACATTAACTTCATGAGAGAAACGGAAGTTGTCTTCCTGTGTCTTGGCAGAATTAGCCCTAGTCTAGAGACACAGGGTTGTCCAAAATTGAAATGAAAAATCTTCCAGGAATGAGACAACCAGCTCCTTCTGTGCTTTCGTGTCAGGGCTCCAGGCACGTGCACCAGCTCTGGCCTCCACTTCCTTCTGGATGGTTCTAAGGGCTTCCTTTCTCATGGGTCTTCTCTCAAACAGAGTTTGGGAAGGTATCCCTGCTACCCAAGGGAGGACTAGGAAACACCCCAAACAGGGAGCAACACGTAGTATCCGTTGACTAAACCCACGGGAAGGAAGGTCTTCCTTCAAAATGATTTCTGTTTCTTTTAATGTTTATTTATTTTTGAGGGGGGGGGTGGGCAGAAAGAGACGGAGACTGAGGATCCCAAGCAGGCTCCGTGCTATCAGCCCAGAGCCCGATGTAGGGCTCAAACTCACGAACCTTGAGATCATGACCTGAGCCGAAGTCGAACACTCAACCGACTGAGCCACCCAGGAGCCCCTCAAAATGATTTCTGACATTCACTTATTAGGTATCTAATTTAATTCAATTTTACTTTTATTTGCTTATTTAACTGAAGTATAATTGACATATAATATCCTACTAGTTTCATATGCATTTCGTAGTGATTGAATATTTACATACGTTACAAGATGATCGCCATGATAAGTCTAGGTACCATCCATCACCATACGAAGTTAGTACAATATCATTGACTGTACTCCCTGTGTTGTATGTTACATCCCCGTGGCTTATGTATAATTGGAAGTTTGTACCTCTGGATCCATGTTACCTATTTTACCTGACCCCCAACCCTCCCCCATCCGGTGACCACTAGCTTGCTTCCCGTATCGATAGTCTGTTTCTGTTCTGTTGCATTTGTTTTGTTTATTTTGTTCCTTAGATTCCACGACATTCCTTGGAACTATCTGAAAACCTAAGTCCTATTTATTTCCAATGTTAAAGCACCGAAGGGCCATTTCAGCTTAAAAACGAGCATTTAAAATGAATCATGAAGGGGCGTCTGGGTGGCTCAGTGGGTTTCAGCTCAGGTCATGATTCACGGTTTGTGGGATCGAGCCCCCTGTTGGGCTCTGCCCTGATGGTGTGGAGCCTGCTTCGGATTCTCTCACCCCTCCGTCAAAATAAATTAATAAATAAGCTTAAAAAATAAAATGATTCATGAGTATCAACATTTGGCCAGTGGAGCTCAAGGAAATGGAAATATCCCTTGATGAGACAAATCCTCTTCCTTTCCTTCAATGAGCATTTAGGAAGTGCCTCAGTGGGTGGGGCCCAGGACAGCGCAGGACACAGGAACTGTCTCTGCCCTGAAGGGGTCTAAGTATTCCCTCAAAAGTTGGATCAGGATGCTATTTCTTAAACAAATTCTTAAGAACCTCACGATTTTAATTTTTATTTTATTTTGTTTTGTTTTATTTTATTTTAACATTTATTCCGTTTTGAGAGACAGAGAGAGACAGCATGAGCGGGGAAGGGGCAGAGAGAGGGAGACAGAATCTGAAGCGGGCTCCAAGCTCCAAGGTATCAGCACAGAGCCTGGTGCGGGGCCTGAACTCACGAACTGTGAGATCATGACCTGAGCCGAAGTCGGACGCTCAACCGACTGAGCCACCCAGGCGCCCTAAGAACCCCACGAATCTTAAAAGCTTAAGTCGTATGATCTCAGAAGCGATGGGGCCTGACCTTGGCAGACATCTTTCCAGTGTAGGAGGCCAGAGCGGTCCCAGCGCCTGGAGGATGAAGGAGGTGTGGGGTACAGGGAGGGGTGCCTTTCCGGGACGGGGGCCACCGAATTCGGTTGAGACCGGCGCGCTGCTCTGGGGGGGCCCCCTAGCCGTGCAGAACAGCAACACTTGTGCACATCTCACCTGTCAGCTGTCAGATCTGTATCCTTCTTCCCTTTTTTGCCTTTCTTCCCTTTCTTTTTCTGGAAAAAAAAATGAAAAGAGCCAACAATTTAATACAGACAAGCGAGCAAATTATCTCTAGCAGTTAGCAAGGGAAGCTGTTTTGGTAGTGGTGGTGGGGAACGGGATGAGAGTGTCAATTGTGGTGTGCCGAGCGTGTGGGTGTAGCATTTTCCTGGACATAGGGTTTGGCCTGGGGACCCCCAGCTTGCTTGTGTGGGCATGTCCCTGGCCGGGTGGACAGTGAGGTCACCACTGTGAAGCTTGCATGGGGCCTGATTCCCAGCAGGCGCCCAACACTCTGGCTCTCATCTGCAGAGGAGGAGAGCGCCGTGTGCCCAGGCCATCACGTTGTGCTCGTCCTTAACACCCGGTGTCGCGCTCTGTTAGCGTCCGGCCCAAGATCTGGTTCCCAGAGGGCTCTGCGTTCTGATCACTGGGACAGCTGGAGGGAAGGGCTTGGGACGTGATCTTTCAAAACAGCGCCGATCGCTTCACTCCTCTGTCTACAGCATCCATCGGTATTGCCCCATTTGCCCACAGGATGAAGTTCAAGTTCGCCAGCACGGCGGATGACGTTCTCCCAGCCTGGCTCTCTCTTCCTTCCCCTTATCATCTCAGGCCTCCTCGGGCCACCCGCACTCCTTGTCACGCAGACTGAACGTCGGGCACTTACTGTCCCAGCATCTCACTCCTCCACGTCCACGTCCTCATTCACTCGTTCATTATTTTTGTCACATATAACTTATGTGCAGTGAAGCATCACCCACATCCAGGCTGACTAACCTTTGCATTTAAAGTTTGCATATAACCATACAAACACCGCCTCGTTCAACATCTAGAACATCTTCTTATCCTTGACCTGTCTCTCAAGCTGCTGTGGGAAGCCGCTCCTCTGACGTCACTGTGGACTCATGTTGCCTATTCCTCTACAGGTAATCATACAATACAAACTGTATGTCTAGGGGCGCCCGGGTGGCTCGGTCGGTTAAGCGTCCGACTTCGGCTCAGGTCACGATCTCACGGCTCGTGGGTTCGAGCCCCGTATCGGGCTCTGTGCTGACTGCTCAGAGCCTGGAGCCCGCTTTGCGTTCCGTGTCTCCCTCTCTCTCTCTCTGCCCCTCTCCTGCTCATGTTCTTTTCTCTCAAAGAGAGAACTGAATGTCATTCAATACTGTGATTGCAAGATTCACTTATGTGGTTGCACTTGATGTTTCTCAGGTTCTTTTAAATTAGAATTTTTAATTTGAGAAAACAGTGGATTCACACGCAGTCATAAGAAATACTACAGGGGCGCCTGGGTGGCTCAGTCGGTTGAGCGCCGACTTCACTCAGGTCACGATCTCGCGGTCCGTGAGTTCGAGCCCCGCATCGGGCCCCTGTGCTGACAGCTCAGAGCCCGGAGCCTGTTTCAGATTCTGTGTCTCCCTCTCTCTCTGACCCTCCCCCATTCATGCTCTGTCTCTCTCTGTCTCAAAAAAAAATAAACGTTAAAAAAAAAAAAATTAAAAAAAAAAAAAAAAAAAAAAGAAATGCTACAGAGGTCCTGTGTCCTCTTCACCAGGTTTCTCTCAATGGTAACATCTTATAGAACTATCTTACAAGGTCACAACCAAGACGCTGGTATTGACATGGGCACAGTCAAGATACAGAACATTTCTGTCTCCACCAGGGTCCTCAGGTGGCCTCTCCCAGACCCACTCACTTTCCTCCCACGAGCACCCCATCCTTAACCCCTAGAAACCACAAGAGTCTCCCTCCATTTCTGTAATCTTGTCCTTTTGAGAATGTTGGATCAGCAAAATCACAGACTGGACTTTTTTTTTTTTTTTTTTTGGTATCATTTTGCTTTTCATTCATTATAATTCTCAGGAAATTTGGCCAGGTCATTGTACGTATCGATGATTATTCTTTTTTATTGCTGCTTTCAGTTTTGAGTTATTATGAATCAAGATGCCATAAATGTGTGTGTGCGTGTGTGTGTGTGTGTGTGTGTGTGTGTGTGTCTTTGTTTCTCTGGGATAAATGCCCATGAGTGCAACTGCTGGGTTGTAGAGTAGTCTGGTTTGCAAAGAAAGTGCAAACTCCCTTTCAGGATGCCTATACCATTTTACATTCCCACCAATTATGTATTAGTGATCCAGTTTCTTCCCATTCTTTCCAGCAACTGGTGTTGCCATTATTTTTTATTTGAGCCATCCCCATGGGTGGGTGGTGACCTCTCATTGTGATTTAAATTTGCATTTCCCTAATGACTCATGGCACCGAATGTCTTTTCCTATGCTTCTTCCTCCCCATGGGCCAAATGCCTCTCGTCTTTGGCCCATTTTTTCTGATTGTTTTTTTTTTTAATTTTTTTAAAATCTTATTTTCAAGAGAGTGTGAGAGAGAGTGGGAGAGGGGCAGAAGGAGAGAGAGAAAGAATCTTCAGGAGGCTCCACCTTCAGCACGGGACCTGACACGGGCTGGATCCAACGACCTTGGGATCATGACCTGAGCCCAAATCAAGAGTTGGACGCTCCACCAGCTGGGCCACCCAGGTGCCCCTAGGTTGTTTGGTTTTTAACTGTTGAGTTTTAAGAGTTCTCTGTATGCTGTATGCACCAGCTTTTCCTCAGATATGTGGCTTGCAAGTTATTTTCTCCTAGTCTGTACTTTGTCTTCTCACGCTGTTAATAGAAATCTTTCACACAGGAAACGTTCTTCATTTTGACAAAGCCAAAATTTTCCTTTCATGAATTCTGCTTTGGCGTTTATTCTAAGAACTCTGCCTAGCCTTAGATCCCAAAGATGTTCTCTCTTTTAATAAAAGTTTTACAGTTGTACATTTTCCATTTAAGCCCATGATCTAGTCGGAGTTAATTTTTGTACAATGTGTGAGACCTAGATCCAGGTTCGTTTTTTCTGTCTGTGGACATCTAATTGTTTCAGCACCGCATATTGTAAAAGTTATTATTCCTTGAATTTTTGCACCTTTGTCAAAAATCACTCTGGAGTATTCCTGCGGGCCTATTTTGGGAGTACACATTCTGTTCTGTTGATCTGTGCATCTAACTCCCTACCAGTAATTAAATTTAACTCTATTATCCTTATATTTGTCTTCTAATTATGCAATCTGTTCTTTTTTTCCTTCCCCTTTCCTGTATTCTTTCTAATCAAGCATGTATTTTTCATCTTTCCACTTTATTTTCACTATTGCTTGTTATACATTTTAATATCAATTAGAGAATTGCAAGATATATTATTAACTTGTTATAGTAGACCAGCACTTTACAGTGCCCTGAACAATGCCATAACCTTACAAGTCTACTTACCCCTGCCCACCTTATTGGTTGCGGTTGTCATATATTTCATTTCCATGTGGTATAAACACATATGACTTTGTTATGATTCTTGCCTTCAAAAGCAAATATTCTAAAAGTGGCCTTTTATATTTACCAAAATACTTCCATTGTCAACAGCGGATCTTTTCTTCTTACGTGTCTTTGTTTCTATCTGGGAGTCTTTCCCTTTCGCCTGAGAACTATCCTTTAAAGTATTTCACGTTGTGGGTCTGCTGCTGCTAAGATCTCCAAAATTTTGTTTGGGAACACTTCTATTTCCTTCCACTTTTGAAGGATGTTTTCACTGGGTCTGGAGTTCTAGATTGGCAGTTAGTTCTTTCGAATCTCTAAAGATGCCATTCATTGCTTTCTGGCTCCATAGTTTCTGTTGGGAAAGTCAGCATCCTTATTCTTGTTTCCATGGAGGAAATAGATCTTAAAAAAAAATCCAGTAAGATTTTGCCTTTTACCTTCAACTTTTAGCATTCTGACTCCTATGTGTCGAGATGTAGTTTTCTTTGCTTCATCCCAGTCAGACCTCAGTGACGTCGCTGAACTTGCGGCTTCGTGTCTTTCATCCGGTTGGGAAAATTCATGGACTTTTTCATATATTGCTTCTTTCCCATTCTCCTTCTTTTTTGGGGGATTCCAGTTACACATGCGGTACCACTTTCGACCGTGTCTCAAGTGTCTCTTATTCTCTGTTCTGTTCTTTACATTCTTGTTCTTTCTGTGCTTCAGTTTACATTTCCTACCGACCGGTAAAAGCTCAATCTGTCTTCTGCTATGTCCATGCTGTTGTCAGACCAGTTCCAGGAGTTTTTAATCTCCGATACTGCATTTTTCAGGTGTGGAATGTTCATTTGTTTCTTTTAAATTGTTTTTTTAACGTTTATTTATTTTTGAGACAGAGAGAGACAGAGCATGAACAGGGGAGGGGCAGAGAGAGAGGGAGACACAGAATCTGAAACGGGCTCCAGGCTCTGAGCTGTCAGCACAGAGCCTGACGCGGGGCTCGAACTCACGGATCGTGAGATCGTGACCTGAGCCGAAGTCGGCCGCTTAACCGACTGAGCCACCCAGGCACCCCTCATTTGTTTCTTTTAAAAGTAGGTTCTCAATTTATTTTTGTATATGACATTCCTCCCTCCCCCACTTATATATGCTGGCACTCTGGGAAATGCAAGAGAGTCAACCAAGGATTTTACTGTCAAGGAGTTTCTTAGCTTCTCCAGGAACTCCTATGTCCTTAACATTTCTGTGATTACAACAGGAGAGGAACTCAGGAGAGAAAGGGCCCCTGAGAGGCAGGACCTCACCCAGTGGTGTCCTCATGGGGATGACAGCACATCCAGAGAGACCCAGTCCTGCAGACCTAGAAACCTGCTGTTGCCGGCACAGATGCCTTGTGTGTGTTGTTCTCTTCTGTACCCTGAATGCCTTGAAATGTTCCTGGCATACAGTGTTCCGTAAATACTTATTGAATGAAACAGTTAATAAAGACAATCTGTTCCTCAAGCCTAATTTTGGATCTGCAAATAACAGGAGAAGGTGGAACAGACTGCAATGTAAGTAGATTAATTTAGAATGACACACACACTTGCCAAGAGAAACAGACCCTGTAGACTTCCAACTTAAGGAAAATCAATATGAAACTATAATAACTCATCGGAAGGTTGCTTGGTGATTATGGCATTACTACGGGAGGTGGCTGGCTGCTGTGAATCGCTCCTGATGCTATCCTGTGACATCCTGAAGCACATCTTTAGCTTACAGGGATCAATCTGCATGGGGTCTAGATCTGACAAATTAATTTATTGGATTATATGTGCTGAGGACTTGCTTTGTGCCAGAAAGGGTTACAATGGTGAGCAATCAAAAAAGACAATCACACAGTTTCTGCACTCACAGCTCTTCCGTAGGTTCAGAAAGGCAGATACCAACAAAATGATCTCACTAGTAAATATAATATTAAAACTCTGACAGAGTACCAGGAAGATATAGTACACAGTGCTATGTGTATGCAGAGAAAGAAGACTTACTATGGATGGCCCAGAAGGCTTCCTTGAGAAAGAAAGGCTTGCACTGAGACCATAGGGATGAGTAGGGTTAACTATGCGAGGAATTAGGGGAAAGGGAGTGAAGATAGTTCTTGAGAGGGAACAGCATGTGCAAAGGCCCTGTGTTGGGAAGGAGCATAGTATGTTTGGGGGACAGAGAGGAAGGTCAGAATGCTGAAGATCATGAAGAGGGCACTGGCCAGGTCAGACATGGCCTTGTAAGCCTGGCTGAAGATCGTCATCTTTATCCTTGGGGGATTAAGATACCATTGAAGGGTTTTAGCATGGAGTGATAACATCAGATTTGTATTCTGAAAGGACTGTTCAGGCTGCTGTACGATCTCTGATCAAGTCACTTTCTCTGGATGATGATGGATTAATACTGCCCAATTCTATCCCTCTGAGTCCTTTTCCTCCTTCTTTTCTATGGTTGAGGTGGACTATTTCCCTTCTGCTAATGGTCTTCTGAAGGATGGGATTTGGTAGAGTTAATTAAGCTTCAGCTTTCAAAATTAAAACCACATTCAATTTAGCCACTCTGATAGGTGTGAGGTGGTATCTCAGTGTGGCTTTGATATGTGTTTCCCTGATGATGAGTGACGTTGAGCATCTTTTCATGTGTCTGTTGGCCATCTGGATGTCTTCTTTGGAGAAGTGTCTATTCATGTCTTTTGCCCATTTCTTCATGGGATTATTTGTTTTTCGGGTGTTGAGTTTGATAAGTTCTTTACAGATTTTTGATACTAACCCTTTTTAAGGAACAAACTAAGGGGTAGATGGTGGGTGGGGGAGAGGGGATAGTGTGATGGGAAGGGAGGAGGGCACTTGTTGGAATGAGCACTGGGTGTTGTATGGAAACGAATCTGACAATAAATTATATTAAAAAATATGCTCAACAGCATTAGTTATCAGGGAAAAGCAAATTAAAACCACAATGCAATAAGTTTTTTGATGTAATGGGAAAAGAAACACACATTCAATTTATGTCTCCGAGGTTTACGCCTAGGTCATTGAATTGGAGTTTGAGGCATGCAAAACTCGATAGTTACAGATTTACCATCAAGCTATTGGGGTACCCTGAACACAACCCATTTAATCCCAAAAGGGAGATTCGCAGCAGCCCCTCCTTGTGACACACTGTGAGTCATTCCATGGACAGGGCAGCCACCAGACTGCAGGCAGTGAGACAGGGCAGTCGTGCGGGAGGGTGAGGAGGCCCATTGGCCTTGGGCTTGGCCAATGGTACTTGTTGGGTAAAACGAGAAAGCCTATTTTCAGCCAGAGGGTGTACAGCTACCTCCTGTCTTCGTTTCCCATTTTGTTTGGCTTGAACTCCACGTTCAGTCACTAAAACATCAATTTTTTTCTTTTTTTTTAAACAAAGTTAATTAATTAATTAGTTAATTAAGAACCAGCGGGGGAGGGGCAGTGAGAAAGGGGGACAGAGTTGCCAAAGTGGGCTCTGTGTTGACAACAGACAGCCCCGTGTGGCGTTTGAACTCATGAACCATGAGATCGTGACCCGAGCCAAAGTTGGAGGCTTAACTGACTGAGCCACCCAGGCACCCCTAAAACATCACTTTTTCATGCAGGTATGCAAGGCATTACTAGAGTCCGTGGTCTCCTCAGTCAGTGCCCTCACCTACTGATGAGACCATGACCTATAGACAGTGACCTCTACGGCTTCAGGGATGTATCCTCAAAGAGGGCCATGAAGGACATTCAGGCGTTGCACTGAGAAGTCAAGGTTAAACTGTGAAACTGTAAAGTCAACACAAGACAGATCAGGAGAGCGTCATCCTCAAGGGGCTGGAGGAACTAGCCACTCGTGTAGCTGGATGTGTGAAAAGCTCCAGGACAGTTTGTGAATCACAAGAAGGGCCGAGGAGCCGGAGAACCCTGAGAAAGCCATCACGGGGGCAAAGGTTGCCTACGCACCTGCGGACATGGCCAGGGAGGGCAAGTGTGGCCTGCCCCTGGAGGGTTCTGGCCCCGGCGGCAGGGCTGGATCTGGGATGAAAGTCAAAGTAGGGGTCTAGGTGAGGAAAAGGCCAGTTCTTCCCTCTTATGTGTCTCCTTCGTTCTCATGTGACTGCCACATGCACAACACTTCCGACACCAGATGTGTGTGTGTGGGGTTCCCCCACCAAGCAACGCCAGCCGGGTGTCCTACAATTTGAGTCAGGTCTGACACTATCTACTTAGAAATGGCTTCGGTTTCACACGACCACTCCCCCACCCCCGCAGCAGACGCCGGCCTCAAGTCTGGGTTGTCCCCTGTGCTTCTGACCCACTGGTTATAAATCTGAGGTTCCCGTGACCCCTCCTCAAGTTTGATTAATTTATTACAGCGGCTCGAAGCACTGAGGGAAACACTTGACGTTTATCGGCTTATTCGAGGATGTGAGAAAGGGTACAGACCAACAGCCAGATGAAGTGGTACGTAGGGTGAGGTCGGGGAGGGTCCTGAGTGCAGGAGCGAGTCGGGGTGCATCAACCCCCTGGTACGGGCCCGTGTTTACCCTCCTGACATTACTGGGATTTCACGGAGCCTTCCTCACACAGGCATGATTCATTATTAACTCCATTGCCAGCCCTTCTGCCCTCTCTGGAGGATGGGGGGTTGGGGCTGCAAATTCTAAGCTTCTCGTCCTGCTTTGGTCTTCCCGGTGACCAGCCCCCAGAGAGGGGCCACCCAGGAGCCCACCCAGAGTTGTCTCAATAGAACAAAAGATGCTCTCAGTGCTCTCATGACTTCAGAGTTTACAATGGCTTCGGGAGCTCTGTGCCAGGAGCCGGAGGTAGGGACCCATATACGTGTTTTCTATGATCTCACAGGGCCCTAGGAAATGAACGTCGAATTTCGGGATCTAACTGGCTACTCCAACAAAACGCTGTGGGATGGACTGCTGGCACTTTAACACTGAATTCACCCGATTCCCAAAGCGCTTGCTCATTGCCGCTGGCCTCCCCTAGATCTGGGCCCATCGCTGGCTCCCCTGGTCGTCCTCATTACATCTGTGGGGTTTGGGGAACGTGAATCTGCAGCGGGGAGGGGCAGGGTGGGTCACTCTCAGACTGTTGGATTTATCCCATTTAAGAGCCCGTATCCCCGAGGGCCGCGTGGTGGAATGAGGCAAAGCCACCCAAGGAAGGCGTTTCCATGCACGGCAACCCGGGCCCGGCCGGTGTGCCAGGTGGCACCCGGGATTCAGCACCGGGCGCCTGGACAGCCCTCCTGGGCCTGGTTTGAATCTGTATGCGCCTCAGCCCTCCCGTGCTCGCTACTACTCACCTTTTTGCCTCCTTTCTTCTTCCCTGCTTTGACCGGTTGCTCCTCTTCTCTGTTCACGGCCAGTTTCAAGTTTTTCAGTTCCTGCCTCATCAGCTCGTCCACCTGGGTGAGGACAGAATACGCCACTTTCGAGCGACTGTGTGCCTCGTGTAGTTTAAAAATAGCATCAAATCTGGGTCGGTCACTGATAGGAAACTGTGAAAAAGCCCTGTGGCTTTTCTTCTGCCGACTTATCTTCTGGCAACGTAAGTGCCGTGTTACCTGTATTCTGATCTCTGACTCCAGCTCCTTCCGTTTCTCCTGTTTGATCAGTTCCGGGTCATGGTCCTGGGGGAAATTCCACGACTCGTCTCTGTTCCTCCACATGTCTGCAATCCAGAAGGATAAAGAAAAAGAAAAGGAATTTGTTTTTTTTTTCAACATGAGGAGGGGTGACAAACGGCTAATGCAATACAAAACACAGGTTTAATTCTCTATCCTCTTGCGTGGAACACAAATTCGAATAGAAGAATCAAGAGATTGTCGATGGGAGAGCGATGTGGCTCTGCGTTCTTTTCTTCCACTTCCCAAATGGGAAAAACGTGCTCGTATGATGCCCAAAAGAGGAAGAAGAAAACTGCTAATGTGAAAACATAAAAAATAAAAAAGTACGATGAAATGGTATTCTCCTAATGATTATAACCGTGTAATAAACAATATATTAATTGTGGGATTATACAATTATGCAAATGTGGGATGGCTGTTTTTGCAATATGTTTTAGATTACTTTCATTATTCAAACAATTCCCTAAAACACGAAAGATTTTATTGCTAGCTGAACTCGTGACTGATTTACCCCAGCCCCTTGTTAAAAGACAACACTGAACGTACAAACACCCATGACTGTCCCCTGAAGGGTTATAATTTTGAATTACTTTTTGGATGTGTTGGAAATCATACGTGTTTTATGTTTCCTTTTTGCCTTGTTCTGAGAGTCAAGAGGATAACTGGAGAAATGTGACCTTAGAGGAAATAAGGATAATTTAGTATCACTGGCATAAGCTGAGCTGAAGCCCACTTCTCAGAGGGGGAGTTCCAGATGTGTGCGGAGGTGTGCAGGTCAGCTGGATCCTGGCACTGGGGCAGTGGGGGGGGGGCTCCCCCCGTGGGAGCTGAGACGGTCAGTCTGGGAAGTGAGGTCTCGTCCCAGGATCTGTGTTCAGAACGTGATGGAAACTTGCCAGAACCCGGCCTGCAAACACCACCCAGCAAGGCCACTTCGCCACGACCTCGTCCTGAGATGCCCTTCAACTTGGGGAGTCAGCTGAGGGCCCCGGGGGCCAGACGGAGGCTTCCCCACACGGGTCAGGTGATGGCTCCATGTGGGGAGAAAGGCGCCTGTGTGGGCGGGTGAGAGTGTGAATGAATGGGCAGAGGCTGAGAAACCTTCCAAACCTCCATCTCCCCTATGGGCACAGACTGGGGATCCTGAGCCTGCCTGGGGGGTGTCCCCCTGACGCAGCTGCCTGAGAAGGGAGGGACAGTCACAGTCACAGTCACAGACAGGAACATATGTCTGGGTGCTGCGGAGACCAAGAGGTGTCAACCTCGAAGACAGAGGGCAGAGCAGGTGCCTGGAGAGACACCTGGGCAAACCAATGAGAAGGGAGTCAAATGAATCACAGGGGCCCGAGGTCGGCCAAAGAGGTGAGAGACTAAGGAAGGACACGGCGGTGGGACCGGGGAAAAGCTGCAGATCCCGAAGAGAAGGACAGCAGGGCCAGAACACGTTGGCCCATGACTCAAATCTGGCCAAGGGGCAAAAAAATTGCCCGAGGGCTTTGTCCGTCCCGTGCCTGTCCGGCCCTCGTGGCGGGTCAAGTGGAACCCCCACGTGACCACTCATTGGCCCTCCATCCGCCTTATCGACAAGTCCTACTTCCTGAGGGGAGACGGACCTTGCAGGACAACTGTGCCCAGAGCTAAGCGGGAGCGATGGAGGCCTGAGGGCCAGTGAACGTCAACACGTTCCAACACGTTCCCAAAGCGATCAGTCGGGACCCCGCGGACGGGAAAAGTGTACAGGAAGATGGGACAGGGAAACGCAGCTCCAGTTTTCCAAGTGTGTTAGCCCCAGGCTGGAGACCTTGCGGTGCTCCCAGCGGTTGGCGTGGGCACTTCTGGAGGCAGAAATGGTCACCGCAAGATGTTGTCATGAGCAGGTTGGGCAGGCCCACCACACTCCCTGGCTGTACCGTGGGAGTACAGAGCATGGGCCAGAGCAGAGCCTGTCTGGAATCCGGGTCCAGCGAGGGCTCTTAGCCTTCCCAGCCTCCCACCTGGGAATCGAGGGGAGTGCACAGGCACGACTCTGCCGGTCGCTGGCTGGCCAGGGTCTCTGCCACGCGTTCTGCAAATTTGGGGGGACAGACTTTGGAAAACGAGGGTGACGATAAGACCCCAATTTCTTCTGGGGTGGCTACTGTAGACGTACAGGAGATAGACAAGAACTAAGTCACACAGATGGAGCAGTTTTCACAGAGCTGAGTCACCTCGGTGTCTTTCCCCATCAGGGTGGCCGTGTGACAGGTGGCCCTACTTTTAGAGCAGAGATGATGGCAAGGAATGATGGGTCCGGGATGGGTTTGGCACGTGTCTCCCGGATGCCTGCCCGGCAGAGGGTGACCCCAGAGGTGAGGACATCGTGGGATGTCATCACCCGGGCGGGGCAGGTGACCAGCCTGGAACCGAGTTCACACTCCTTTGGAGACCAAGAGGGAGAAGACCCAAAACAGACTGACGGAGGCCACTTGTGGCAGCAGTGGGCACACAGGAAGTTGCTGGAAAGCTAGGAGCTGAGCTTCTATTGTTTTAAATAATCAATCCTGCAACTGAGTGCCAGCCCGAGAGGCCCATCCTGCGTTTCACAGTTAGGGAATGAAAAATACGCATTGCATACGTGATCTAAATCAGCCCATTGACGTGTTTTGTTGTTTTCAGTCAGTCTTAATTTGGAAGTTTATTCTTAGCCCCCGACCTCCCTACAAGGTGGGTTTTGTGGCTGGCGTGTGTGTGTGTGTGTGTGTGTGTGTGTGTGTGTGTGCCCAAGGCACATCTACTTCTTCATCTGAAGGTAACTGTTCCTTCTCAGTGCATTTTCTGAAATGTTCATGAGCTTAAAGCTTCAAAATGTAAGAATATATAAATGCTTCTTCTTAAGTGTTTGAAATTGCAAACTTTCCCCCTTGGAAGTCCTAGAAGAGGCTTAAATGTGTCAAAACATGCCAACCACTGATAACTCTTGTCTCACGGGTGTCCCCCTCGCATGATCATTAAATCTCCAATGTCTTTCATTAAGACATTTTAAAGCGAAATAGCTTTGTTATCGCCAGGAAGCTACTGTGCTGTTTTTCACTAGACAGGCTTACTAAACTCTGGGAGCAGCAGCGTTAACTAAAGAAAGAGACACAGAACATTGAACAGAGAGGAACACGAGGTGATTATTTATGGAAAAGCAATGGCACCTCGTAACAAATTCTCATTCTGGGCTTGTCACTGTGGTTCGCAAGTAAACGGGCGCTTAGTGCCGAGTTCACCTCCACCGCCATTCGAATGGTCCTGGTTTTGCGGAGAAACTTTGCTTTTCTCATGACACTTTTGCACAGGGCACTCTCAATCCCTTCAAGAATTTCATGGACATTTACAAATGCAGGAAGCTATTCAGGGCCCTCAAAGCACAACAACTGCCCCAAGAGCTTTCATCCTGGGAATGTGAAAAGCAGTCGGGTACAGTTTCTCACATGGGGGTGGGCAGTGATTAAAATGCTAATGTTTTATTTGAAAAGGAAAACCTTTGATTTTTGAGAAAAGAATTCTAAGATGAAGACATTGAATTTCTTTCAGTTACCAGAGACCTGGCAGATGACACAGGAAACGCCACAAACCCAGAGAGGAAAATGGGACTTCACGGTTCCTCTCCCAAGTGACCACGGCTTGGGCTTTTTTTTTCCCCCCAGCCTTAGAAGAAACAGGTATTATACAAACAGCGTCATGGAAACAGATATCACACAAACGGCGTGGAAAGTCTCAAGAGCTTTCCTGAGTGGGTCGGCAGGTACCAAGACTTGGCTTCCCACGGCAACGTTCGATTTCCCCCATATTAACGTTTGCTTATATCAAAATCATACGCCCACATCGTTTTAGACAAAGTCGGAGAATAGGGAAAGGATTATAAACAAAAAGCTGTCTGACCCTGCCTTCCGGTGACACTGCCCAATGGCATTCATTCCTTCATTTAAAAAATGCGTTGAACAGATTCAGATTTATCCACAAATGTGATTTACTCGTAGGTTATTTAATTCAGAACTTGACTGAGCCTGATTATGGGGCAGGCTCTGCTATCAGACTAGGCAGACGGTGGAAGGCCCTGCCTTCTGGGACCCGCGTCCTCCTGTGGGGAGACAAGGAACACCCACATCCACGTCAGATGGAGGTAGGGAAAGCAGGTTGGGGACAGGGTGAGGCTGGAGACTGTTACCCGACATGGGGCTCAAGGAAGGCCTGCAGGGACCAGCATTCCTGGCAAGGGGAACCCCCAGCACAAGGTCTCTGGGGAGGGAGGGACTGGCCTGCTGGTGGCAGAGCACAGGGCCCACGAGAGGAGGGTGCGAGGCCATCTAGCTGCTTCTCTGTTGTTCTGTGTCTGTAATGTGCACATACTGCTGTTTTTTGGTTTATTAGTTTCAGACTTGAGCCCCTGACCTCCTGTTATGGCAGATGAGGGGTTGGCTATCTCTCACCTTCCTTTCCTTCCCCCTTATTTTCTCCTGATAGTTAATTTCGGAGGAGAAGGGAACCAGGCCTCCCAAATGCCGAGGGAAATGGTCCCGCTGAGCGTAAGTGTAAGACCGTATTTAGATGTATTGGCCCCTAGAGCCGCCCTGCGGTTGCTCCTTCTCCAGACACCCTGAAGGGCGGGCTCCACCAAAATGAGAGAGTGACAATCCTGAAAGGTGAAGGGAGGCCCAGGATGACAGGTGACAGGGCTCCAAGAGGGGGGACTTCAGCAGAACACGAGGGGGCAAATTATCTGATGCGTTGGAAGTTGCGAACAGTGCTCTCGGAGGCTGGGGATAGACATGCAGAGTAGGACCAGCGGGGGTGGCATGAAGGCCAAAAGAAACGTCCCCAAGTAGCAGCTGCTGTTGCAGACACACCGAGTTCTGGTGGCACCCACAGCTGGCCCGTGACCCAGCAGTGTGACGCGCGCGCTTCCTAGGTCCCCAGCGAGGCCTTGGATGCTGCTGCTGCCGGCCTGAGTTGCGGAAGCCGCTCGCCCTAGGCCACTGCCCCCACCCATCCACCTCCACCACGCCCGGTGTTTCTGATGGTGATTGCTCTGCACTGCGGTTTGTAAAGGACTTGATGACTTCTCAAACTGGGGGGGGGGGGGGGGGCAGAGGCTCCTTCTCACAGGGGGATGGCTTTGTTTGCTCCCCCTGGTTGTCGGGAAGAGAAGATGAGAAGGGCACAGAAAACACAAAGCCTCGCGTGTCTTCGGCACCTAATAACATGACGGGGCTACTGCCTTGACCTCCTTCCTCCCCGATCAAAGTGGATGCCAAATCCTGTGGACGCCACCTTTCCCCCCAAGCTTCTGCCTTCGTTCAGCATCCCACGTGGCGTGGGACCCTCGCCACTGGCGGTAAGTGAGAGAATTTCGGGTGGTGCATGGACGTTTTTATTTCATGTAACTAGCATCTCCAACCCGAAATGACATTCGGGTTGCTGGCCAGGATGAGGCTCAATTTATCGCAGGGTAAAAACCACAAGTCAATGAAAAAAAGATGGTAAGTAAATAATAGGACCAGTGCTGTCCGGACAAGACCAGAAGTGGGAAGGAACCACGGGCATGGCCGATGCTCGCAAAAACTCGACTTCACAATCTTACTGCATTTTTCAGGAATTACCGAAGGGCACCAATGACCGGGGTCATGCTGACGGGTCATTCTGTGTTGGGATTCATCCTGAGGGCGGAGGGGAACCAAAGGAATTGGGTAATTGTTCTTGTAGATTGTACCAGAAATGCTTGAAAGACGAATTCATACAGGTGCAGGTCTAGTCAGATTATCGCTGGGCTAATTAGGCTGAACAGTGGACAGAAGAATTATGTGTGGGTTTCTGGAGCACCTGTCTTGGTCTAACAGGATTAAAACATTTTACTGGACACACGGTATTGATTTTCTTCATTGAAACGGTCCAGGACAAATCCCTTTCATTCCCAGCAAGAGGACGTTCAGCTGAAGTCCCAGGGGTTCAAAACCAGCATGGAGGTTTAGAGATTATGTTCTCGTGGTATTCATATCTGGCTCTTTTACTGATTCGATGCCTTTTAAGTGACTCAAAGGAATTTTGCAGTAGAGACAGACAGAAGATCTGGGCTATGAGCTGCATGTTTCCAGCCTCTCATGACTGAGCACCTCATTCTTCCCCACCCAGGCAGGGTGCTAGGGCTGGGGGTCATGCTGGGTGGACAGGGTGACACGTATATTCTCCTAAACCAACCTTTGTATACGTTATTTCCTTCCTCCATCATAGGAAGAAAGACACTCGGTGACATTTTCCACCCCTCATCTTCTTCCTGTTAAAGAAGAATGGTATTTTGGTTAATTACAGCCCCACTTTATCTGTTGAGACTAGAAATACAAGTGCACACATCCTGGTGACTGGGCTACGATAAGGCACACAGGCTCCTTCCTAGGTTATGAGCAAAGGTCCAGCCCCTTGCCCACCCACCTGGGCAGTGTTCCAGCTGGCCCGTGTGAGCAGGCAGTGCTGTGTCCACGAACTGGGTGTGGATGATTCTAGAAACTGAGCCCATCCCAGGGTCATTGGATGGAGTCTTGTGTTGGGCTCCATGCTGAGTGTGGAGCCTGCTTGGGATTCTCTCTCCCTCTCCCTCTGCCCCTCTACCCTGCTCATGCATGCCCTCTCTCCCCCCACCTCTAAAAAAATGGGGGTATGCATTCGGCATATACCTCTTAACATATAGGTTCAAATGTCAGATTGGTCACTGAGTGGCTATCAGATAATCTGATTATTTTTTTAGGGTCTGTGTCCTCAGGGTAGGGGTGGGGGTAGGGTTACTGTGATTTGGAAGAGACTGATTATTTCCCACTCAACGGATTCTAGACCCACAACTGAAAATCAGCCCAAGAGCTCTCATTGCTACTAACCGTATTTTAAAATAAAAAGGCACCAAAATAATATGAGAGCTCTTTGCAAAAAAATTAAGCATCTCATAACTATTTTCAAGCTTGAAGGTAACTGAGGATGCCATTTTACTTTTCTGCTCACACTGTTCTCTCAATTCCGTGGAGATTCAGAATCAAAATGACTCCTGCCTTTTCAGGCTTCAGACTGCTGTTCCTTCTTACATAGAAGGTATTCAGCCCATCTGAGATAACCCACAATGTGAAGTCAAAAAATGGGTAGCTGTGTTCTAAGTACATCGGTCCTGATTTTCTCTGGTGGCACCTATGCTTAATTTTTGTCAGAAAAATTGTCCTGGCCATTATGATGGTGGTAAGAAATATGCCACGTTTCTCACAACGACCTCCAAACCGCCAGCTGATGTCCTCCCCCGAGGCCCCTGAGCACCATCCGGGCTCCACACCTACAAGCGATGCTTTCCCAGTGGGGGCCCTCTTTGCCGGGAAGACCTTCTTACCTCTGTGCACCCGGCTCAGCTCCTTGCCCTTTAGGAAGACTTAACTCAGGGAAAAGCCCAGCTTTCTCAGCCTCCAGAGGGTTAACTTAAATACTCCTCTTTGTCCCTAACCTTTATCCTGACTTCAGCATCCCATTTCAGGATGCCACAATTAATGGTCACTAGAAACATGCAGCGTAAGGAACAATTAGTATACATCGATGCCTAAAGAAGTGTCTGGAAGGATATACACCACCATGTTAATGATGACGGGTGACGGGTTCCACGTGACCTTTGCTTGTTTCTCTCTCTCTCTTTTTTTAAGTCAATAACCCGATTTCTCCTCCTCTACCCTGAACTTGTGTTGCTTGAGTGATAACTGTTGTATATTGCTTGATGGGGGTAATTAGATGAGCATTCAGGGGGATGGGTCTGGGAAAACCAAGTCCTAGGGCCAGCAAAGGACTATCCAGGGATTCTCCTGTCTTTATTTCTGACGCTGAATGGAAGGAATCTCCGTTATCTTTCTGGAAACTCGCATTATGGGAAATCAGGGTCCAGTGAAAATGCTCAACCTGAATTATTCTGGTTGATTCAATCAATCCATCAATCAATCAATCAGTCAATCAAGCATCAGTCTGGTCCCATCTTCTGGTTCAGAGGGTAGCGGTAACCATCGAACCCTGCACCGGTCCCTGTGTGGCTGTCTGTCCTTCTGCCGGCTGAGCAGAGTCACATGGGTTTTAAGCCTTCTTGATGGAGGCCATTTGGGTGAAATGGTTTTCCTCCCCTTCACACTCTCCTCACCCCTGAAACCCTTTGCTTTTCCTGGCTTCTCCCCCAGCATTCTTTGCTGCAGAGAACCCTGGCCTTACTCTATTGGGCAACATCTCTTCCCTGCCTGCCGCCCTGGGACCTCCCCCAGCCCACACCATGGGTGCATTTCCCCCGTCCCTGAACACTTAGCTCTATCCCTTCGTAAAATCCTTTCTCGACTTTATTGATCATTTGGCAATTTCCTTAAGAAGTATGTATATGAGCTGCCCTCAGGTCTCAGCCCGAGTCCGTCCGCTGCTGGTGATCAGCCTTCTGCACCTGCTGGCCCGCGCTCCTCTGTAGCCGAAGGAGCTCTGCGTCCATCAACGCACCTTTTCCTCAAGCATCCTCCTTGGCTTTTCTGGAACATTCCACGCAGTGGTTCCCACCCTTCAAAGAACCTCCTGACTTGTCTCCGTCATATTATTAGTTCTCACTTCTCACGGTAGCCGGGCGGAGGGGACAGAAGGAGAACCTTCCTTTCGTCCTTCCAGAAACTCACCCAGTTGGAAAAGCAAATGGCAGCCTCACTGTCTCCAGGGTGCCGAATGTCTCCCTCCTCCCAGGCTGCTGCCTTCTCTCACTGGTTTCCCCTCTTCCTCCTGCCCTCCTCTGTGGATGCCATCCAGATTCTCCAGCTTAACCCCACGCTGGTCTTCCCACAGCCCATCCATTCTCCTGTCCTTGATGGGGGCTTTCTGTGCAGGGGGGGGCCTCTTGAATCTTGCCAGAGTTTGCCTGGAATTTCCACTAACCATGTGATGCATCCGCGCGGGTGTCCCACCCTCCAATCTGTGTCATTCTGAAGCCAGCTCCTGGCTTTCTGTACCTCATCCTCTGTGGCATCTCAGCGAAGACACTTGGCGTCCACCTCGACTCCTGACCTCCCTCTCGTCCTCCAACACCGAGCCCAGGCCAGTCACCCTTCTTGATGTCTCTAGCATCTGGTGCCTCTTTGTACCCCACTGCCTCCTTCCAGCACCTTCAGGTGAACATCCAGCATTCCTTTGGAAAGAACCACCGCCCAGCTCTTGAGCCCCAAGCACTGTTTGGGTGCTGATTGGAGTCCTGGTTTCATCAGGTCGCTGGCTGCTGGGGTGGGTGACAGGTGGCAGAACGGCAGGACGGGAGGAGGCAGTGGCGGCCACGAGGCTGTTGTGGTTCCCCCACCCCAGGGATGGGGAGACCCAGGCAGACCTGGGCTATGAGCGTGAGCTCCTGAAAGGCTGCTGACAGGCCATGTTCTCGGGGAAGCCTCCTCCGTTGTCTCCAGGGCTGGTGGACCCCTGCTCTTTTCTGAACCAGCAGCGCTTTCCTTGGCCCTTCTGCATAACCAATGATGTCTTTTCTGGAAGTGGTGATTTTTGAGCTTTTTAGATAGGAGGAAACATGAAAAAAACTCACATACCTCCTTCTTGGAGTGATACGCTTTCATGTAAAAGTTTACGTACAATTGCAGGGAGTCTATCCTTGGGGTCTCCGTTTCCTGGGTTACGGCTCCTGTCCCTACAGCTCGAGGCTTCTTATCTTCCTCTCTCGCTGTCCTTCAGTGGACACAGAGGATGCTCGATACAGACATTTCCATGATGACACCTTTATTCCTGATACCAGCCTCTGGAAATTCACTCACTTTTACATCCTTGTGAAGGAGTACAAAATTTAGTTTGAAATACCCTAACATAATAGAAGAGGGTGGTTGGCTCCATGGTTCACTATGGAGCACCTCCTTGGGCCAAGCGGTTGGAGAAGAGGCGCTGTGGTCACGGAAAGGCTGGGCGGCCCTGCAGACAAGCAGAAGCTTCTCAAGCTAATGGTGCTGCATGTGGGTACCAGGCTCTTCCCAGGATTTAGCACGAAGTTACGTGAATGCAGAGAAGACTCTTTAGTATCACATGACCGTGTGGTCTGGGCAGGTAAAATCCATTTAAGATAGTTCCAAATGGCTTAGCATATGGCTTGAAAGATAACAAAGAGAAAAGGGTTGTAAGGATGGATCGCATGGTGGTCCTTCTCTGGGTTTTTGTTTCTAAAGCCAACGTGAAGTCCACACAGACGACTGTCAAGCGAATGGCGTGATTCTGACGTCGAAAGCACGTTTGCAAAGCTTGCTGTTGGCTTGCAGAGAACGTTCTCCCGACCAGACTAGCATTGTCCTCTGTTACATATTCTTAACGGGGGATGTCCTCGTCTGCGATCCTTAACGCTTTTAGAGATGATTTTCAAACCAAAGATAGAAAGGAAGACTAATTTTTTTTTACTGTTGAAATTTTGAGAATTCTTTATGTATTCTAGATGCTAGTCCTTTGTCAGATGTATAGCCTGCAACCATTTTCTCCTTGTTTCTTCGTCCTCTTCCCAGAGCAAAAGTTTTTTTATTTTTTTATTGTTAGTTTTTAAATGTTTGCTTATTTATTTTGAGAGAGAGCGAGCGCAAGTGGGAGAGGGGCAGAGAGAGAAGAGGAGAGAGAATCCCAAGCAGGCTCTGTGCTGTCAGTGCAGAACCTGACGTCATGAACTGGGAGATCATGACCCGAGCTGAAATCAAGAGTCAGACGCTTAACCACCTCAGCCACCCAGGTGCCCCTATACTTAAAAACAAATTTTTTATCTTGATAAAGTCCAATTTATCAATCTTTCCCTTTGTGGATATTTTTGGCGTCAAATGTAGAAACTGTTTGCCCAGCGCTAGATCCTGAAGATCTGTTTTCCCTCTTTTTACCTAAAGGTTTTTGTTTTACATGTAAATACATGATCCGTGTTGAGTTAATTTTTGTATAAGAAATGGTACAAGATAGAAGTTCGTTTTCTTCTCTAGGGGATGAAACGACTAATTTTTGGAAGCTCATTTTTGAAGGTGTCTATGGTGCTTTTATGTTTTCCCTTTACTCGTGCTGGTGAAGGTGAACGAGCCATGAATCAATCTCCTTGCTTCTGTCCTTCAGCATCTCAGCAGAGAGGGTCTCCAGATGGATCCAGATAAGAAATGGAAAACTTTCATGCTTTAAGTGTTAACTTGTCTGTGACGTTTCTTGATGAAATGGTCAAGTGAATGTAGGACCACCCGCCACAATTGTTCTAAAATGCTGTGCACGATTTATGGAGGTCCACCCTGATGGCACTCTCTCTTCTCATGCCATCAGTCCTCCAGGAAATTGGAAATCCAAGCTGGGACACCCAAACCCCTTAAACTTCCTTCTGGTCATCTCCAGGTTCAAACATCTCAATATACCACAGGGACACTCACTAATCCTCAGAGTCCTGAATGACAGAGTGTCTAAGGGGAGCTCTGCCCCGCTGCACTAGGGTTGCAGGAGAGGTGTTTTGGGCAGGGCACTCTGAGACACTCTTATGCAGATGGAGGGGACCCCAGGAAGGGGCTGAGGAGGGAGGGGAGGCAGTCATGAAAGGATGACCATGGGTATTTGTGAGCCAGGCCAGGGTGTCACCGTTCTGCTCACTATGAGCCCAGATCTTTGTACCACCAGCTGGATGTGCCTTTCCTTCCTCATCATTTTTACAAAAAATCAACAAGACAAACAGAACTCACTTCACTCACAGCCTTGTGGATGATGTCTGACTTTAAATGGGTTCTCCAATGGAGATGGACGCAAACTTCAGAGGAGCTCTGGCCCCTGGCCCACACTTGCCCTTGGGTGGAGCCTGGGCTTGCACGGACCCTGCTTCGTGTCTCCTGGGACTCCCTGCCTGGACCTAACAGCCTCCCTGCCTCGATCACTTCCCCACCCACAGGCCATCCCAACCACGGTCATGAGCCACAGACCTTAGACCACAGCTTGCACAGCCTAGGTCTGCTCAAGTCACTACCCCAGGGGTGACTCTCATCTTCTCCAGAAGGTTCCGCCAAGCACCTGGAGGCCACGCTCCAGGCTTCCCCAGCCCCACACCCCACACCCTCCCTGGCCTCTGTCTTCCTTGCTCTGAAGTTGTCCTCTGGTTCTTTGGCTCAGCGTTGGCCTGGAATCCTGCCTGGAGCCCCTGATCCCCATGCAGCCTTCTGATTCACTCACCTCCAGACCTTTGTCAACAGCTCCTCTGTGGCCACATATGCTCATTTGTAGCCTTTCTATGGACTGACGAAGCTTGTACTTGTGTGATATGTTGACAAGAGTCTATTTTCCATTTGTAGAGGTGAGTGGAAATATTCAGATAATCCTCAGGTTTTTCTCTTTTTAATATGAGGTCTTTCTCAAGTTTTCTGACCATATATATGTATTGGCGATAGAGAAACGACCAGGTTTACAAAAATACCTGAGGGATAAGCCCACAGCTGTGCCACCATGAAAGAGTTAGGGGTGAGTCAGCACGAACGCAAGCGAAGTCAAACCAGTTTCCCCTCTCCCCTGCCTTACTCTTGGACCAGGATGAATGCGAGATGTCTGTTTCTACAGGTCAACATGCCAGTTCTCACACACAGGAATGCTTTTAGATGCTTTGGGGTTGATTCTAAATTAAGACTCTTAAAAGTCAATACAAAAGGTCACCGGGTAGACCTGTACTTTTCATGAATAGATTCAGTTCTAAGTAGCTCTGAAGGATTTTTCCCTTCATTTCCAGCCACTTCATAAATGCTGATGGATTCAGAGCTTGCTTCCTGGCCCAAACTGTTCATCATGAAGTGACTCTTTAATTGCCAGTTAATAAAATACCTTCGCTCAACAAAGACCAGATTGTATAGCTGATAATTTCAGATTTTTTTTTTTTATGGAACACGCTTCATTAACAGTGAATTTTTAATTTGCAAGTGTCAAACTCCCTAATGCATATTTAGAGCAAGAGAATGCTTAGAATAAAATTGAAATCCTTCCAATTGTCCTTATTCTCAGGCACCGCTTGAAAAGTATCTTGCAGCGTGTGAGGGGGGGCTTTAAAAATTAACTGTAGCAAGTAAGCTCTCTTCTTCTCATTTTATTTATTTTTAAAATTTTTCTTCTGCAACACGTTAGACGCTTTGGGACCCGAGCAGAGGAGTAAGGGACGACAGGTGGCCTCGTGGGTTGGGTTCCCTGGAAACTCTCGGATGGAGGCTGAGGGGGTGATCTACCGGGAACAGCACCCACCGGGCGGGGAGCAGCCCTGGGAAGAGAACCGGATGTAGCTGAGCTGTGCTACCTCTGGACGTGAGCGGTCAGCTGACCCCACAGGGAGCCTGGGAGCTGGGATGACCCTTCAGAATGGCCCCGCGGAGGGGGCTGGCTGTCCCTGGGTGGCGTGGCCTTGCAGCAGCAATTCCTGGGGTGGAATCAGGTGAGGGGTCAGCACAACACGCTGGGTCGCTGGGGGCTGAGCTGGGGTTGCGGTGGAGCGGGTTGGGCCCAGAGCGAGCTGTAGGAGGTGTCTCTTCTCTTCAAAAGAAGAGCACACAGTGCAACATGGTGAAGGAGGGGGACAAAGACGGATGGCGGCAGGTTCTGTCAGCCACGGTGCCGGACAAGGGGAGAAGAAGCTGGCAGAAGGGACAATTGTCTCCAGCTGGGTGGCTGCAATCGTGCAAGGGAGACTTTTTTTAAGTTTATTTGTTTATTTGAGTGGGGGAGGGGCAGAGAGAAAGGGAGAGGGAATCCCAAGCAGGCTCCGTGCCCTCCGCGCAAAGCCCGATGTGAGGCCCGAGCCCACACACCATAAGATCATGACCTGAGCTGAAATCGAGCGTCGGACGCTTAACAGACTGAGCCACACAGGCGCCCTGTGCAAGGGATTTTTAACAAGGGGTTGGCCTTCATCACCACCACCCAGGCTTTGCATTTACGTGGAGTCTTCGTATTGTCATTGTACATCCACCAACAGTCTCCTTTCTCCCCTGCTCATAGTTTCTGACTCCGTGGTCCCATCACCTGTCCCGGACTATGCAGCCTGCCCCGTGTCTCTCCCGAATCCACCGTTTGGAACAGGAGGAGTGTGGCCGCTGCTACCTGAGCAACAGCTGGGTCTCTGCCCCTGGACAGGGTCACAGACGGACCATCACCCTTGAGGATCCGTTCTCTTGAGTCGACTGAGATCAGGGTTTTGGTCAGCTGTGAAGAAGGAACTGTCTATGCAGAGGTGCTTCTTTGAACATGATCACGCTTCAGGACGATGCCAGCTTCCAGCCTGAGCTCCGCCCCCCATAGAAGGAGTTTCTGCTGGGAGAACACTGCCCTGGGCGCCCACCTCTCCACGTGCTTGAAGGTGAAGACCCCGCCAGTTACCCCCCCCCCCCCCCAAGATAGCAGCACCTGGTGAATCCAGGCACGGCCACCACCTTCCCCCTTGCACGAGGGGAGGGAGGCCTGGCCCAAAGTGACACTGTTTGAACTCTGATTTCCTTTGGATAGTAAGAAGGAAAAACTCCCATTCAAATGTAGCCACCACGTCAACGTGAAGGGATAAATTTGAACGAACACACTTCGGTTAAAGCGGTTAAGATTATTTTGACTTTGCAGTGGTCATCTGGTTCGTCAGCATTTTTCCTGATGTCTACCTTTGAGGAAAGACCGGAGGGATCCCTGAGTTTGAGGAGTAAAAAATTCAAAGGTATCCCATACATGAATAAATACGTACAGGGTCCGAGTCCCTGAAACCACTCTTTATCCTAATAGTTATTTACTACAAGTCACAGAGAGGATGGTGACGGGTGATGGAGCAGCATAAAAAAAAATACTGAAAAACAGTTGGTAGGAAAGAACGGTTGCCTAGGAAACGAATGTCTGCCATCTCCGGCGGGGACCAAGCCGCAGATTCAAAGCAAAAAAAGTCACTTAAAAGAAAATTTCTAAAATTCCAAATTCCTTACCTTGCTTTTTTCCCTTGTGCTTTTCTTTTCCTTATCTTCCTTAGGTTTCTTGGGTTTCTTTGCCTTCTTTTTATTCTTTTTGTTTTTCTCCTCCTCTTCTTGGCTTGCAAGAATATCTTCAGTAACCTGGTAAGGAACACAAAATGAGCTTCGTGCTTTAATGGAGCCCCATTGGGATGAGGACTGGTTTTCCCGTCTGGAGGAAGTATGTGTGCTGATCAGTGCCCCCTCCCTCCCTGCCTTGCTCTGGGGCCCAAGGCAGATCCTCGTGGGGACATCGCTGGCTGCTGGCTGCCTCTGGCTGGATTTATCGGGCAGCCGTCGGATCTTGCGGGCGGTTGAAAGGGAGGCTGGACATTTCTGAACCCAGTCCCGACGCAGGGGAGCTCACGGCTTCCTAGTGCCAGACCTGCTCACACTTTCCCCAGTGGAGCTGAGGCTACCTTGGTTTCCTGCCTGGACTCCATGGGACAGGCGCCCTTCCAATAACTTTTCTTTTCTTTTTTTTCTTTAATTTTTTATGAAAAATTTTGAAAAAAAATATTTTGAGAGAGAGAGAGAGAGAGAGAGAGAGAGCGTGAGCAGGGGAGGGGCAGAGAGACAGGGAGAGAGAGAATCCCAAGCAGGCTCTACACTATCAGCACAGAGCCCGATGAAGGGCTTGATCCCATGCACCGTGAGACAGGCTCCAGGCGCTGAGCTGTCAGCATACAACCCGACCGGGGGCTTGAGCTCACGAAACATGAGATCATGACCTGAACCGACGTTGGACACTTAACCGGCTGAGCCACCCAGGCGCCCCTCATGATTGGTTTCTTTCACCTGTGACTTCATTTCTATTTCCTACAGTGACAAAACCCCATTTATTCTTCCCAAATTTTCAGTATCTTTTAAGAAGTACCTGGTTCACATCAGATTAGCTTCATCGGAGAATTAGTAAAAGTTTGTGAAAAATCACACAATCCCTTCTGTACAACACATGGTTGCTGAGCTCCCATTTGCTGTGGCCGAGAGCCATGAATTCTGGGAGATGTGAGGGTGCCGGTGATAGGACCCATTTCCTGTTAGACCCTGGGGCTCCGCCCATCACTGGTCATGTGACCGAGACAAGTGGCATGACATCCCTGGGACCTAGTTTCCGAGTTTCATTTTCTGAAGTGAAGTCGGTACTCGCGTCCATTGCATGTATGATAAACCAGGCATGGTCCTAAGAGCGGCACAAAGATGAACTCATTTACTGCTAAATGCAGCCCAGGGATGGGAGCTGTCGCCAACCTGTTTTATCGGAAAGAGAACAGGGCACAAAGAGTTCAGTCATGTGGCCAAGGACACACAGCTGGGGGGTGCAGAGCTGGGATCCAAAGAGGCACTAACCGGGATGAATTTCACAACATAGAAAGGAACGAGGCAAGGTGTGCCCAGCGTATGTCGATTTATCCTATCATACAAAACGCATATAGTTCAATAAAAAAAAAAATAATACTCTCCAGTTTCAGGATCCATACATATGTCGTCCAAGCAAAAAAGACATATGAGGGAACTCCCAATGCCAAATTGAGGACAGTGGTTTCTTCTGGGCGGCAGGGTATGCAATTAAACCAAAAGACTAGTAGCATTTCACCTCTACTACGTTGTACTAAATCATCCTCCTGGGACCAGGGCTGCTTGTTACGCCTTATTAGTGATTTACGACACTGCTGACGTTTATTTTCTAGTATTATATTTTTGTTATTTATACCTACGTGGCTTTTAGGAGCTTAGTTCAAACCTTTAAAAATATAAACGATACAGCTTTATTGTGAACCAAGCAGGATATTCTGGTCCCATCTGGACTTAAAAACACCACCACCACCATGGTCATTAGTCATGTGCCCTCTATCCAGAGGTCTGCCTGTCCCCTAGGCTCTAGTGAAGCTCTCGGTGGGATGAGGCTCACAGAAAGGGTGCTGGGGAGGGTGAGAGGTGACGTATGTGTTGCACACATTATATGGTAATAAAAAGGGTGTCTTTGGATGGAATTAAAAGTCTCTTGTCCAAGTAGCAATGTTTTCCTTGGGGATCAGGCTCACCTCAACTCAGAGACCCAAATCATGGCCGCTCAGGACTTTTACGTTTGGAGCACTTATGGAGCATGAATATTTTTTTGGTCCTTGGAAGTCTGGAAGCTTTCAGAAACGTCAAGACAATTTTCAAAAAATAGTATAAAATGTGAGCGGCTATACAAAATGGTGAAATCCTTATTTGTGGAACATACAATTCAGTGTATCTTTGAAAGCCTTTTCCATTGTATTATTTATTTCCTCCATATCCTTAGTTTATTAATTTGATGAATAAATACATTCACATGGCCCACAATTCAAGAACGACAGAAGAGCATGTAGTGAAATGTTCCATTCCCATGCTGTGAGCCAGTCAGCTTTCTAAAGCCAGCCTCAATTCCTTGGAGATACTTCTGGAGACATTTTATATAGCTGTATGCAAATATATGTGCACACACACACACATTGCTGTGTTAGGTTTGCCAATGGTGTGAAATGGTGTGTGATTGGAGTTTGTCTTTTTTTTAAGCCAATGTTGGATTTATTTTGTTCTTGGTTTTTTCTTTTTTTTTTTTTTTAAGATTTTTTTCTTTTTTTTGAGTGAGAGAGACAGTGTATGTGCTTGAGAGTAGGGGGAGAGGGTAGAGCGAGAGAAAGAAGAGAGAGAGAGAAGGAGAGAGAGAGAGAGAGAGAGAGAGAGAGAGAGAGAGAGAGAATCTTAAGCAGGCCCCCTGCTCAGCCCAGAGCCCGACGTGAGGCTTGATCCCCTGAGCCTGGGATCATGACCTGAGCCAGAATCAAGAGTTGGGCGCTCAACCAACTAAGCCACCCAGGTGCCCCTCCTCTTGAGTTTCGACCCTAGCAAAATCTTCCAAAGTACACAAATGTGTACACAGGTATACACACAAACACATAATATAAACATAGACTGGTCATTCTATACAAACGTCAGTGTATCGTACCCAGTGTCCTTGTGAGCTTCTCTCCTGATAATGTCCTGGCCGTCTTTCCTTCGCAGTGCATAAAGGGCTTCCTTGTTCTGTTTTTTATAGGTGTAGTGTCGATTATCTGGCTGTTCTCCCACCGATGGAGTTAGGTTGCTCCCGATTATTTGCTTTCACTAGCAACGCTGCACGAGTAAGTCCATGCACATATCATTTGGCAGGTGTGTGGGCCTATCTGCAGGATGAGTTCCTAGTAGGCTGGGTCAAGGGTATGTCCATTTGTAATGCAGTCCCACTGCCCGCATCAGGCTGCCAACTTCTACTCTGCCAGCAGTGGAAGGGGTGGTTCTTTCCTTATATGCTCTGACATGGTGTGGCCCCGTGTATTTATGTTTGCTACCCGAACGGCTGAGAAAATGGTATGTCACTGGAGTTGTTCTCGATAGCAGTGCTGAATTTATCTTGCTCACGCTCTTCAACTTTAGCAAAACCTCCCGAAGTCAGAAGGACCCTTTATTCCTTTGCTAAGGCAGCCGCCATGTTTTCAGGAAACTGTGGGGCCCGAGGGCCAAATCTGGCCCCACCACCTGGTTTCTTTCACAATAATATAATATATCATAATGTAATTTTTTTGAGGCATGTTTCACATAGCATGTATTCACACATTCCAAGGGTACAATTCAATTGTTTTTAGTGGATACACCAAGTTGTGCAACCATCACCATGAATCCGATTTAGAACATTTCCATCACCCCAGTGTGAGCCCCTCATGTCTGTGGTCAGTCCCTTTGCTTTTCCTTCACCCCTTGACAGGCAAATGCTAATCTCCTCCCTGCCTCCATACAGTCACTTTATCTGGATGTTTCCTGTAAATGGAACCATATAATGTGTGGTCTCTTATGTCTGGTTCCTTTGCGTTTGCATCATGTTTTCGAGGTCTACCCATGTTGCGGTGTATCTCAATTGATTTTTCCTTTTTTATCGCCAAATAGTATTCCTTGGCATGGACGCACCACATCTGCCCTATCCAGTTACCGCATGATGGATATTTAAGTTGTTCCAAAGTTTTGGCTATTATGAATAATAGTCTCATGAATGTTCATACATAAACTTTTTTGTGTGGACATATTTTCATTTCTCTTGGATAGAGGCCCGAGAGTGGGCTGCTGGGTCATTTGGCATATTTATATTTAACTTTTTTTTAAAAGTAGGCTTCAGGGGTGCCTGGGCGGCTCAGTCAGTTAAGTGTATGACTTCGGCTCAGGTCATGATCTCACAGTTCGTGAGTTCGAGCCCCGCGTCGGGCTCTGTGCTGACAGCTCGGAGCCTGGAGCCTCCTTCGGATTCTGTGTCTCCCTCTCTCTGCTCCTCCCCAGCTCAGGCTCTGTCTGTCTCTCTCTCAAAAATAATAAATAAAAAAAAAACCTTTAAAAAAAACGAGTGAAGTAGGCCTCATACCCAGTGTGGAGCCCAATGAGGGGCTTGAACTCAGGATCCTGAGATCAAGATCTGAGCTGAGATCGAGAGTTGGACACTTAACAGACTGAGCCACCCAAGCGCTCCTATATCTAACCTTAAAGAAACTGACACACTTTTCTCAAAGTGGCTCCACTAATTTATGTTCCTACCAGCACCACAGGACGGTTCCCTTTTCTCTGCACCCGCAACATTTGTTATTGTCTGTCCTCTTGATTGTCACCATCCTAGTGGGTAGGAAATGGTCTCACTGCAGGATTTATTCATTCATTCATTTATTTATTATTTATTTATTTAAAGTTTAGTTAACGTACAGTGCAATATTGGTTTCGGGAGTGGAATTCAGTGACTCATCACTTACATACAACACCCAGTGCTCGTCATTACAAGTGCCTTCCTTAATGCCCATCACTGATTTAGCCCATCCCCCACCCACTTCCGTCCATCAATCCTCAGTTTGTTCTCTATCATTGAGTCTCCTGTGGTTTGTTTCCCTCTCCCCCCCCCCCTTCCATATGTTCATCTGTTTTCTTTCTCTCTTTTTTTTAATGTTTATTTATTTTTGAGAGAGAGACACACACAGTGCGAGCAGGAGAGGGGCAGAGAGAGAGGGAGACACAGAATCCGAAGCAGGCTGCAGGCTCCGAGCCGTCAGCACAGAGCGCGATGCAAGGCTCAAACTCACGAACCGTGAGATCATGACCTCAGCCGAAGTCGGACGCTTAACCGACTGAACCACCCAGGCGCCCCTCATCTGTTTTACTTCTTAAGTTCCACACATGAGTGAAATCATACGGTACTTGTCTTTATCTGACTTCTGACTGACTTATTTCACTTAGCATAATAGATTCTAGCTCCATCCATGTCATTGCAAATGGCAAGATTTCATTCTTTTTGTTGGCTGAGTAATATTCCATTGCATATATCTATATGCCACATCTTCTTTACCCATTCATCAGTTGATGGACATTTGGGCGGTCTCCATAGTTTGCCTATTGTTGATAGTGCTGCTCTAAAACATTGGGGTGCATGTATCCCTTCAAATCTGTATTTTTGTAACTTTTGGGTAAATATCTAATAGTGCACTGGCTGGATCATAAGGTAGTTCTATTTTTAGTTTTTTTGAGAACCCTCCACACTGTTCTCCAGAGTGGCTGTACCAGTTTGCATTTCCACCAGCAGTGCAAGAGGGCCCCCCTTTCTCTGTATCCTTGCCAACACTTGTTGTTTCTTACGTTGTTAATTTTAGGCATTTGGACAGGTGTGAGGTGGTATCTCGTCACGGTTTTGATTTGTGTTTCCCTGATGATGAGTGATGCTGAGGATCTTTTCACGTGTCTGTCGGCCATCTGGATGTTTTCTTTGCAAAAGTGTCTATTCGTGTCTTCTGCTCATTTCTTCGCTGGGTTGTTTGTTTTTTGGGTGTTGAGTCTGATAAGTTCTTTATAGATTTTGGACACTAACTCTTTATCAGATATGACAGTTGCAAATATTTTCTCCCATTCCGTAGGCTGCCTTTTCGTTTTGTTGATTGTTTCCTTCACTTTTCAAAAGCTTTTTATCTGGATGAAGTCCCAATGGTTCATGTTTGCTTTTGTTTCCCTTACCTTAGACGACATGTCTAGTAAGAAGTTGCTATGGCCGAGGTCAAAGAGGTTGCTGCCTGTGCTCTCTTCTAGGATTTTTTCCTGTCTCACATTTAGGTCTTTCATCCATTTTGAATTTATTTTTGTGTATGGCATAAGAAAGTGGCCCAGTTTTATTCTGCACGTTGTTGTCCAGTTTTCCCGGCACCATTTGTTGAAGAGACTGTCTTTTTTCCATTGGATATTCTTTCCTGCTTTGTTGAAGCAACTGTATGTTGACCATACAATTGTGGGTTCATAGCAGTTTTAAATTTTATCTCCCTAGTGACTAATGGTGTCAAGCATCTTTTCCTGCGCTAATTAGCTATCCGTATACCATCCATTGTGCGTTGTCTTCAAGTCTTTTGCCCGTTCTTTGCCTGAATAGGCTTCTTATTGAGACGTTAGAGTTCTTTGTTTATCCTGGATATAAATCCCTTTCCAGGTATATGCCTGAAGACATATCTTCCCCCAGTCTGTTTTTGTCTTTGCATTTTTTTGACAGCATCTTTTGAGATGTAAAATTTTTGAATTTTGATGAGGTTCAATTGAGCAATGTTGTCTGTTAGTTTAGTTCTAATTTGCGTTTCTGTTATAGGCATGGGGTTGATAATCTTTTCATATTCTGAACATCTTTTATTATGTTTCAAACCCATTTACATTTTCTTTTCTGAGAACTGCCTGTTCATATCCTTTGGCTTTTTAAAACATCAGGTTATTGATCTTTTTTTTTACAGACCTGCAGGAGCTCTTTATATATGAAAACAATGACCTCCTGTGTGTGATGCTCATTACAAGTAATTATCCTACTGTGTCATTGGTCATTGGACTTCACTTGGGGTTGGTTTTGCCACGTGGGTTAGAAACTGTGTGTGCGTCATTTAAAATTTCATTTTTTTCTTCTGTGACTCCTGGGTTGTGCAGCAGAGGTAGAAATGTCTTTCTCACTCTGAGCTTATGACAATTTCTTCTTTGGCTGCTTCTAGTTCTTTTGTGTTTTTGTTTTGTTTGACGTTTACATCTTTGATCCATCTGGAGGCATTCTGGTAGAAGCTATAAAGAAACAGGGATTTAATTTTCTTCTTTTTTTCAGATGATGACCTGCTTATTCTAATACTATTTATTAAGTGGTCTTTTCTCCCCCTTTTTACCCAAGAAAGCTGAGATGCCATCTTCATTACGGACGAAATTTGCGTAAATTTGGGTATATTTCTTGATTTCCTATTCGTTTCCATTGACGCGTCTTTTTAGTTATTTGCCTCTTTCAATGGGCTCTTTAAAAAAATTCTTTTCGGGGCGCCTGGGCGGCGCAGTCGGTTGAGCGGCCGACGTCAGCTCGGGTCGCGATCTCACGGTCCGTGGGTTCGAGCCCCGCGTCGGGCTCTGGGCTGACGGCTCGGAGCCTGGAGCCCGCTTCCGGTTCTGTGTCTCCCTCGCTCTCTGCCCCTCCCCCGTTCATGCTCTGTCTCTCTCTCTCTGTCTCAAAAATAAATAAATAAATGTTAAAAAACAAATTAAAAAAAAAAATTCTTTTCAACCGACTGAGCCACCCAGGCGCCCCCAGGAAAAGAAATTAAAAAAAAATTTTTTTTTTTACATTTACTCATTTTTGAGAGACAGAGAGAGACAGAGCACAAGTGGGGGAGGGGTAGAGAGAGAGGGAGACACAGAATCTGAAGCAGGCTCCAGGCTCCGAGCTGTCGGCACAGAGCCCGACGCGGGGCTCGAACTCACGAACCGCGAGATCATGACCTGAGCCGAAGTTAGACGCTTAACTGCCTGAGCCACCGAGGCCCCCGCAATGGGCTCTCAATGACACAGTTCAATACTGGGTAGGGCTAGTTTCTTCTCATTACATTGTGCTTTTGGAATTTTATTGGTTATTCTTGGGTATTGACTTTCTATTTAAAGTTTAAAATCAGGTTGGTCATGGGGCATCTGGGTGGCTCCGTTGGTTGAATGTCTGACTTTCCCTCTCTTTCTTCCCCTCCCCTGCCTGTTCTCTCTCTCTCTCTGTTCCTCTCAAAAATAAATAAAATAAATATAAATTAAAAAACAGGAAAATCAGGTTGGTCACATTCTGTGAGGCCTGCCCACCCCACCTCCACCATAATGCCACTGGTGTTTTTGTTTGGATCATAGTACACGTACAGATGAAGTTTGGGAGAGCTGACGTATTCACGGTGCCGTGTATCCCTGCCTAAGAACACAGGGTGCTTTTATCTCTTGTCCTCTGCATCCCTCACAGTGTTTTGAACTTTTCTTCACATAGAACACACATTTATTATTAAATTTGTTCCTGGATGCTTTATTGTTTTGTTGCTGTTGCTGCTGAAAACGGGCCGTTTTGGTCTGCTTTCTTTCCAGCCGCTGTTTGCACACACGAACGCTTTTGCTCTCTGTAACTCCCCGTCTTCCTTCTCGTACTGTGTGAAGGGGCTGTTCAGTTTATTCTCATTGCTTTTCTACGTGTAGAGCAAACCTGCAAAAAGTGTTCGCTTTGCCTCTTCCGTTCTAATTTCTCTATCTCTACGTTCTTTCTCGTGTCCCATCGTGCTTGATAGATCCTAGGGGACAGTGGTGACAACGGCCACCCTTGTATTTTTCATGACATTGGTGGAATTGTCGCTTGAGAATTTCATTATGCGCAATATCAGATCTTGAACCAAGAAATACTTTGTCACATTAGAGAAGTATCCCTATATTCTGATTTTTTTTGTTTTGTTTCATAATATCACAAATGGCCGTTGAATTTGTTTTTTTTAAAATATTTATTTATTTTAACACTTATTTATTTTTGAGAGAGAGAAACGGCACGAACAGGGGAGGGGAAGAGAGAGAAAGACACACAGAATCTGAAAGCGGGTTCCAGGCTCTGGGCTGTCAGTGGTTCTGGCGTGCTGATATTTCGGTTTGAATTTTTGCATTGAAACTCGTAACGAAGACTGGTCTGCGGTTCTATTTGTCCTCAGTCTTTCTGGGGAGTTGGTAACAATGGGATTATGCTCACTTCGTAGCAAGTGTTTGCACGGTTTGTTTTTTACAGATGTAAAGTTGACTCTTTAGGTACATGCTACCATGCTTGTGCTTGGCCTGTCTCTTCATCCTCCTCCTTCCGTTAGCGACAACTGTTACGACCTCCTGCAAGATTTCCATGTGCGCCGCCGGAGGTACACGACGCACGTGACCTCATCTAACCATCACATCAGCCCCGGGAAGGAGGCACCGCCGGGATGTCCATTTGCGGAGGAGAAAACTGAGGCGCGAGGGGAGGCTGCGGACGTAGCGAGTGCTGGGACTCTGGTTCATCAACACTACGCTGTCCCCAGTCTTCACTCACCTATGTTTAAAAGTCACGCTGCCTCAGGGCGCCTGGGTGGCTCAGTCCCTTAAGCATCTGACTCTTGGTTTCAGCTCAGGTCACGATCTCGTGGTTCATGAGATCGAGCCCTGAGTCGGGCTCTGTGCTGACAGCGCGGAGCCTGCTTGGGATTCTCTCTCTCCCGCGCTCTCTGCCCCTCCGGGGCTCATGCTCGTGCTCTCAAAAATAAATAAACATTAAAAGAAAGTCCTGCTGCCTTGCGGCTGGCCTCCTTTGCTTTATTTTAATGTATTAACTGGAGATCCTCAGTTTCTTTCGTTTTTAGTAGACATCGCCCTACTTGTGAACGTCTCTTGTACACGATTTAGACACGGCACCAGCTTTCTTCATCCTGAGATCACTACCTTTCTAAACTAACACGAAATGCATTTGGGGCTTGGCCGTGGGCTTTCAGGACACAGCGTGTGCCTGACAACGTAGCTGCAGAGACAAGACCTAACCGTGTAAAAACGAGAAATGGCACCAAGTCGAAATGCCAGCCACTCAAGGCAGGGTTTGATGGGCTGGGGAGGTTATGTGGTCGCTGGGTTCCGAGGAGGACAGGAGTCTGCCGGAGGGCGGAGCGAAGGCTGGGGAGCTGAGGTCAGCTTCTGACGGGGGGTGGGGGAAGAGCGCTTCCCTTTGACCCCGAGGGCTCACTCAGGGGAGCACAGGGGGGTGGGAGGTCAGTAGTGCTGAGGGTGAGAAACCCTGACCTGTAGCATGGCTTTTACCTCTGCGTAGTGCTTCGTGTTCCTTAACTGGGCCCCTCCTAAGGAGTATTAGTCTGTTTTCTTCGTCAGTGCCACAAATGGGGCAGACACGGGCAGCTGGTTCAACCACGTGTATGGCAGGGGGCAGCAAATCACACCGCAGGGGCCAAATCCGGCCTGCTGCCCAGTTCGTAAATAAAGTTTTATTGGAACACAGCCACGCCCATTCATTACCTACTGTCCGTGTTCACTTTCATGCTACGATGGCAGAGTTGAGCAGCTGTGGCAGAGAACGCTGTTCCATAGCCTCAAATATTGACCATTTGGCCCCTTATGGAAAAAGCTTGTTGGCTCTGATCTACGGCAACTTGTCTTATCATGTGCTTGGAATAAATTCCTTGAATAGCGTTTATGGGTCAAAGAGTATACTCATTAAACATTTCATATTTACTTGGTCCACGTCCCTCAAGCATGTCATGCTAATTTACGCATTTATGTATCCAGCCACAGCGGATGAGAGCGGCTTTTCTCTACATGCTCACCAACTCCAGTGATTACCATGACTTAAAATTTTTACCAATCCTATAGGTGAAAAGAGATGTAGTGACATTATTTTACATTTAAGTCTTGATGCTAGTGAGTTTTAAAATTTTTTAAATTAAGGTAACATTTTTCCCCCTTCTTTTCTACTGGGCTGTTTAGATTTTTCTTAGTATTTTCTAAGAACTCTTTATGTATGAAAGATAGCTACTGTCACCTACGTCGCAAATATTTTCTCCAGTTCATCATATGATCTTAATTTGAATTATGCTATATGTTTGTTTGCCATTTGAGCTTTATGTAGTCAAGTAAACCAGCTTGAGTGTATCAGTATGAGTTTCACCTTTAATGGCAATGCTCATAGTACTCTACTGTTGGGTATGATGCAAATCTTCTCTTGGTTTCTATGATAAATACGCTGAGGTTAAGAATGGTTTTCCTATTGGGGCGCCTGGGTGGCTCAGTCGGTTAAGGGTCTAACTTCGGCTCAGGTCATGACCTCGCGGTCTGTGAGTTCGGGCCCCGGGTCGGGCTCTGTGCTGACAGCTCAGAGCCTGGAGCCTGCTTCGGATTCTGTGTCTCCCTCTCTCTCTTTACCCCTCCCCCACTTGTGCTCTGTCTCCCTCTGTCTCTCAAAAATAAATAAATATAAAAAAAAGAATGTTTTTCCTATTTATAGTTTATTGAGACATCTCTAAAAATAGCTCTAAGGGTGCCTGGGTGGCTCAGCTGGTTAAGCATCTGACCCTTGGTTTTTGGCTCAGGTCATGATCTTGCAGTTCGTGAGTTTGAGCCCCATGCCGTGCTCTGTGCTGACAGCGTGGAGCCTGCTTGGGATTCTCTCTCTCTGCCCCTCCCCTGCCCATGCATGAAATAAACTTTAAAAATAAATAAATTAATAAAAATAGCTTTAGCAGTCAATTGCATCAGATGGCACTGGAGCATCTATAGAGATGTTTCTCTGAAAGAGTGTCAGTATGCAAAGAGCTGAGTCCAGACGGATGAGCAGAAACTAAGTGGGGGAAGAGGGGCAGAAGGCCACCCTGGGATGAGAGGAGGGCACGACCCACACAAAGGCACCACAGATGCCGTGACACGAGGCATGAGGAGGGTGGGCGAGTGGCTGCTGGAGTCCGTGGCAGGAAGATGGGGGCAGGAGACGACCCTGAGAGGCAAGCAGGGGCCAGAGCATAAAGGGGCCCTTGAAGTCAAACTGCTCAGAATTTACCAAGAAAGTGAGCCCCATGCGTTGTCACGTCTCTTTGAAAGGTAAGATGGGAGAAAGAAGGAATTCATTTTGAAATAAATTTAAAAGTACGTCATTGGTGAAACCCCAAAAGTAGTTCCCTGTGAACACGTGTAGGGAAATAACCCAAACCTAGTAACACCACGAACCCATCCAGCTTACGCTTCAATAGAAACGCGGTTGCAGTATATTTATGTTTCACTTCTCAAGCGTGTTCGTACCTGTTGTGGGGTCTTGTTGGAGAAGATAATAGCTGACCCTCCTTCTTCTACATGAGGGTAGTCAGGAAACGTGCCTGTTAAGTTCCTGAGGAAGCAAAAGAGGGAGATTAAGTAGAAATGAACTCCGTAATTCAGAACGTAATACAGAACTCCCCTCTGTAATATTTCCCACTAGCTGGCTCTGCTTACACTCATTTAAATGAGTGACGGTTGGGGAGCCTGGGTGGCTCGGTCGGTTGAACGTCCGACTTCAGATCAGGCCATGGTCTGGCAGTTCGTGAGTTCGAGCCCCATGTCGGGCTCTGCGTTAACAAACAGCTCGGAGCCCGGAGCCTGCTTCGGATTCTGTGTCTCCCCCTCTCTCTCTGTCCCTCCCTGCCCACGTTCTGCCTCTCTCTGTCTCTCAAAAACAAACAAAGTTTAAAAAAAATTAAAAAAAAAATAAATGAGTGATGGTTGTCAGCGTGGAAGCTCCCCGCCCCGTTGCGGCCGGACACGCTGCCTCCGAGGAGTGGAGAGACCTGGGAGACGTTCCTAGAGGTTTGCTTCCTCCAGGTAATTGTTACTCGGAGACAGACACCCCTCTCTTGAAAACAGATTTTTAAAATGATTGAGACACTCTGTGCTTAAGTTAGGAATGAAGACAGAAGCACAAATCATTTCTTCCTGTTTAAAATTTAGAATAAACACAGGGTTTTGAAACTAAACAGAAGGATGGAGCTGTTCGGATGACAAATTTACTAACAGTGCATGAGATACATGGACACGCTCTTAAGTTTCCATAAGGCTAAGGCTCCATTTTGTACGGGCTCCAAATAGTTTTTTGTGTCACCGTGTAATTTTTACCTTTCAAAAAGCAGAGTTTGCAATTTATTAAAAAAATTTTTTTTTAACGTTTATTCATTTTTTGAGAGACAGAGAGAGACAGGGCATGAGTGGGGAGGAGGAGAGAGAGAGAGAGAGAGAGGCAGACACAGAACCCGAAGCAGGCTCCAGGCTCTGAGCCGTCAGCACAGAGACCGGTGGGGGGCTTGAACCCACAGACCGCAAAATCATGACCTGAGCCGAAGTCGGCCGCTCAACCGGCTGAGCCACTCAGGCGCCCCGCAGACTTTGCAATTGAATATTGAGGAATTTTGCGAGGGGTGTGTGTGGTTACTATTTCTACGTGCCTGGGGGTCTACTGAGGCAGAGACACTAAGGGTTAGAGGAGACAGCCGTGCAGAAGATGAGTCTACAACAGTGGTTCTCAAACATTTGCCCTTTGGAGCCCTTTATACTCTTAGAACTTTTGAGCATCTCAAAGAGCTCTTGTTTATGTGAGTTCTAGCTACAAGTATTTACTGTGTTAGATACTAAAACGGAGAAATTTCTAAAACATGCATTTTAAATTCACTTAATAACAACACTGACAAACCCCTTATATGTTCACGTAAATAACATCTTTAGTACGTGTCCGAAAACAAACAAACAAAAATACAAGAGTGTTACTGTTCTGCATCTTTGAAGGCTTTTTAATGCCTGGCTTGGGGGTTCGCTGGCCGCTCCTGTCTGCTTCCGTATTCGTTCTGCTGCAACACGCTGTTTCGGTTGAAGTTTGGGAAGAAAACCTGTCCTCACGTTCGCCACATTTCGTCATTCAGTAACAATTCCACCGATCTCAAAACCAAAAGCCTGAGTAATGGGAAGCTCTCAGGCTCACGGGGGTGATCACAAGAGTTCCAAAAATTTAATTTCTGCCATGTCAGAGGTTTCCCTTCAGGCTCATTTGGTTCACTCTTTTGAGAATCTGGCAGTTGTTTGCTCAATTAAGAATGATGTTCCATGAAAAGTGGCTGGTTCGGCTGAAAGCAGACGGCTCCACAGGTGTGCGTCCAGATAGCCAGCACACTCGGCGTGCGGCCGAAAGCATTCAGCGCACTTTGATTTCATCATGCAGAATATTAAAAAGCTGTGTAGTCAAGGGCTAAGTCTTTTTTTTTTAATGTTTATTCATTTATTTTTGACAGAGAGAGGGTGTGAGCGGGGGAGGGGCAGAGAGAGGGAGACACAGGATCCGAAGAAGGCTCCAGGCTCCGAGCTGTCAACACAGAGCCCGATGTGGGTCTCGAACTCACAAACCGCAGGATCATGACCCTGAGCCGAAGTGGGACACTTAACTGACCGAGCCACCCAGGCGCCCCAATTGCCAACTCTTCTTAATACGATTACTTTTTACTGTGTCCTCAAGGATACTGTTAAATGAAACCTTTTTTTGAAAGGCACACGCATGGTGGTGAGGGCTGACTCTGAATTGGGGCTGCTGCTTGGTTCATGCTTAGGAGTCAACATCCCTGCTGGCTGCTGCCCCAGTGTTTCCACAGAATTACTCTTAAAGCATTTTAAAACAGTCACATCATTGTCTGCACAAAATATCTCAGGTCTCCTGAGCCTTTTCTTTGGGCTCATTTAATAGGAATATGACTCAGCTCCTTAGCTTTGCTTTAAAAAGCACTGAACACGATGGGGCATATGTGGCCAAATGAAAGGGCAGGATGATGATAGGAGATCACATGCTAAGTGACATTGACACTAAGTCACATTGCTTAGTGACATTGTCACTAGACTAGACTAGACTACGTCTAGTCTAGACATAGACTAGACTATGTCACATGCTAAGTGACATTCTGTCATTGTAGCTACCTTGGTGGACTCATGTACTCATTTACCCATCCATCCATCCATCCATCCATCCATCCATCCATCTATCCATCCATCCATCTAATCTATCCATCCACGCATCCATCCATCCATCCATCCACCCATCCATCCCTCCATCCATACATCATCCATCCACTCACCCATCCATCCTTCTATCCACCATCCCTCCATCATCCATCCATCCACCCACCCATCTATCTATCCGTCCATCCGTCCATCCATCCATCCATACATCTATCCATCATCCATCCATCCCTCCATCATCCCTCCATCCCTCCATCCATCCATCCAATCTATCCAACCATCCATCTATTCATATGGTCAATCAACACACACCTGATTGGTACCAATGAGATTCTGGATGTAGTGATGGGAGACAGTGATCTGAAGATTAAAATGTCAGCCATTGCCCTGATGCTCTCACCTTCCACAATCACATGGCTGATGCATGTATTTGACTTCAGACACTGCTTGTTCACAAGACTCAAATCTCAAATCTTATTAAACTGCCTGGCCACAGTCTATCTTGTTCTGTGCTTCACTTGGCCTTGACAGGTTAAAAAGTATGAATACATTTGGGGCACCTGGGTGGCTCAGTCGTCCGACTTCAGCTGAGGTCATGATCTCACGTTTCGTGGGTTCAAGCCCCACGTCGGGCTCTGGGCTGACAGCTCAGAGCCTGGAGCCTGCTGCAGATTCTGTGTTTCCTCTCTTTGCCCCTTCCCAGCTCACACTATGTCTCTCTCTCTCTCTCTCTCTCTCAAAAATAAATAAACATTAAAAAAAAAAAAAACCCAAACAACAAAAAACTATGAATACATTTGGATTAAAAGCTCGAGCACTCTTGCTCTGTGCACCCACCCACCCATCCCTCCGATGGCCACTTTATAGGCAGCTCCATTGTCTAATTTTAATTCCACACTTTAAAGCTTGAGTGTTTTGGGGGACTCAGAACAAACCTAGAAACTGACATAAACTGAACACAAACAGGATTTACATGTGCCATTTCTAAAATAGAATTCATAATTATGTTACACATCAATTGTCATAGTAAGATTTAATAATGCATGTATGATAGTTTTCATAGTTCTTTTTGCAAAAACAGGATCAAATATATCTATTTTTAACAGATAAAAGGACATACTTCGTTTTTTTGAAGTCACGTTAGTTTAAGTAATTAACCATAAACTGAAATTGGATGTCTTGGCCTTAGAGACTGCACAAACTGTTGTAGGGCACACATTTAAAAGATAGATTTTAAAATTCTTCTCTAGACGTGACAGCATAGCCTGCTAGCTCTGTCTCACTTCCATGCACACACGTGCACACACTTGCATCATGCACACACGCACACACATGCTGTGCTCACACCATCCCCATGTTCTTCCTCCCTCATAAGGAGTCCTCTGGCCCCAGAGTGGTTGTTTCCCAGCTTCGGGGTATTCTTTTTAATTTTTTTTATCGTTTATTTATTTTTGAGACAGAATGAGACAGAGCATGAATGGGGGAGAGTCAGAGAGAGAGACAGAGACACAGAATCCAAAGCAGGCTCCAGGCTCCGAGCTGTCAGCACAGAGCCCGACGTGGGGCTCGAACTCATGGACCGTGAGATCGTGACCTGAGCCGAAGTTGGACGCTTAGCCGACTGAGCCACCCAGGCGCCCACCAGCTTTGGGATATTCTAAGTGTGCCCTGGGTGTGCACTGATTGGGATTCTCCCTGTCCCTGTCACCCTGTCCTGTGTGTCCTGTGACTCAGTCACTTAGAGCATGCTGACAGATACTGAATTTTACTCTGTTTCCTTGGTTGCTGGGTTTCACCCTCACATTTTCAGCCGTGGGGCCATGGCCTCCCCTCTCCCGAGTCAGGGTGCTCAAAGCTGGGACACACCTGATCTCTCCTGCCGCTAATCATAAGGAAGCTGTAAGGTGACGAGCTGTAAGGTGTCGCTCTGGGCTCAGCACACTGCAAGGTGTGAAAACTGCAGGGACCGTTGGCCTTGACTTGGGGACGAGTGAAGAGAATATGATTTTGGCTCCCACTGTGCTCCTGGCAGAAACAGCTGGGGCTGACAGCATCGGCTGCAGGTGAAAGCCCATCTGGGGACTTCTGGGGGAGTAATTCCAACGACACAGTGTCAGGACGGATTACAGGTGGAAACAACATGCCTGGTTTCTGCTGGACTCTGCTCCCCCCACGGGCACCTCATTCCTGTCTTCCTGGGACTGTGCCCCTTCTCCACAGTCCCAGGATCACCGAGGGGCAGGCACTGTCCTCTCACTTGGGTACAGACGTGCTGTCTGTCTGAACACCACGGGTGCCTTATCCAGGCCTCCTGTCCCGAAAACCCGCCACTGTGCTTAGGGCTGTGAACACATGCTGTGAACATTGGCGGTAGTCAAATAACTGGAATTACAGGATGATGGGGTCTCGGCCTGGAAAATTCTCCTCCCCATCCCTCCTGGGGACTTTGCTACTCGTTGCCTGAATGTGTCCCGGGAGGGGAGTGGGGAGCTGCAGAGACAGCTGGTTCCCTTTCTGACTGGTGGAAGGGACCCCCACTCCCCAGACGGGCCGGCCTGATCCTAACCACCAGGACCTGAGAACGTGGCCTCATTTGGAAATAGGGCCGTTGAGAGGAGGTTATACTGGAGGGGGCAGGGTGGGCCCGCATCTAATGTGACTGGTGTCCTTATAAACAGGGGGCAGCCAGGACCCCAGGACAGACACACACGGACTATGTGAAGACACAGGGAGAAGGTGGCCATCCACACGCCAAGGAGGGGCCTGGAACAGCTTCTCCCTCACAGCCTGTGCAAGGAACCAACCTGGCTGACGCCACGGCGGTCTTGGACTGGAGCCCCAGACAGTGAGGGAGTGAACTCCGGCTGTTTCGGCCACCCAGCTGTGGCACTTGTTAAGGTCACCGTAGGAAGCTAATCCACGAGCCTGGCAACAAGTTTGCTGCTGGCGACTTCCGCGGTCGTTCTACCGCTCCCCTCCACTCTCTCTGGATCTGTCAGATGGCCGAGTCCTCTTTTCTGGAAGGTTCTCTCTCTTGGCTTCCTCTCGTCTCTCTCCCCCCTCCTCCATCTTTTTAGGCCGCCCTCCTCTGTCTCACACAGAAGGAGCTCAGGTTGCGAGGCTTATCATCGGCGTTTGAGCTCTTGACTGTCCCTTCATTTCAGGAGGAAGGTTCCGTCTAGGCTCTGCTGCCCCTGATGGCCACCTGCTCCAGCCTTCCGGGTCAGGGTCTCCTCGGCTCCCGGACTGTAGGTGCTGGGGACCCAGGGCTCTGCTCTTGGGCTCTTCTCTGTGCATGTGCATCAGGGTCTCATCTGGTTTCTTGGCTTCAAATAGCACCGTGCACGTCACTCCTCCCAGCGCCGTGTCTCCGGCTCGTCTGTCCCCCGGGCTGCAGACCTATGTTCGACGCCTGCCCACCACCTCCGTCCGAGGTGCAGCGAGTTCCTCAAGCCCAGATGTCGCAAACTCAGCCTCCGTCCTCACCTCGTTCCCCCAAACCCCCTCCTCCGCCTGCATTTCCCCATTTCAGAAAATGGAAAACACTCGTAGTTGCCTCCAGGGGCAAAAACCTAGAATTGTCCTCCTCCAGCACGTTCCTCCTTCGTGCCTCTGTTCAATCCGCCCGCAAACCCTGCCTCCGACCCCCTGTCATTGCCTGTGCTGGTCCCGGCCACCGTCGACTCTGTGTGCGTTACTACAAGGCACAGGATGCCCTGCTGTCCCCCCCACCACCCCCGACCACTCCTGCTTTGACTACATTCCTTGCAGCAGCCAGAGCGAACCTTTTAAAAGAGAAGCCGCATCGCATCACGCCCCTTCTCTGCTCAAAGTTTGCCAACTCTCTCACTCAAAGTGAAAACCAATGGCCTGCGGACCAGGTTAACTTAGGTCCCTCCTTACAGGTTCTGTCACATGCAATTCATAACGGCACCCCCTTTCACTCTTAAGCGTCCTGGTGTGGACATTTAATTATATGGTTCCTCCACCTGCGGTGGCCTTCGTGACACTCACCTGCTGCCTCCCTGGCTTGGCCCTCACCGCCTTCCCCCTGCTCACCCGCTTCCAGCTCCTCCCCGTCTACTGGGGGTTCTCCCTCCTCAGAGACGGGTTCTCCCACAGAGATAACACACATGCTCAAACAGCATCGCATCAGAGAGGTCTTCCCCGACCACCTTGTATACATTAAGTTTTTCAGCCAAATAAATACATTCCCTCTCATCTGACAGCCGAAGGTCCCGCCCAGGTAGGTACGTGTGGGGTAGGGAAGAACAGGGATGGAAAGTTATTTTTGGATCATTACTTCAGTTTCTCTTTACAGTTTGGAAAACCCTTTCACAGATGCGGGGATCTTCTCCACTTAGATTGTAGCACACAAAACACCCCTGCAACGTTATCGTGTTCGACACGCTGCCTCTGTGCGTGATGATTGAGATCACAGCGTTCCCTCAATTAGACTTTGAATCTTGACTCCAAAGACATTTGATGATCTTTCATCGTTTTGCTGATTTGCAAAGTTACCGTGCTGCACATGCTTCGGCGCCATTCGCGGACCCCCTCCGACTTTCTATTTGTCCCCCGATGGGGGCAGCAGGCAAGCCCAGAACAGGTGGCTCAGCTGGGCAGTCAGACCACCTAATGGGGCGAGTGACGTACAAAATGGCACGGGGCCGCATGGAAAATCACCTGAACCGCGCAGTTGAGGGCTCTCTCATTTCGCCCGAGTCTACAGAACACGACGGAAAAGGAACACCAAGAAAGGAGAAAACCGTCCAAGGACACGATGCATGAGAAAGGCACATGGAGCTTGATGAGACTGGATTCATCAGGTATTTCTGAGCTCTTACCATTCAGTCACCGGCAAACAAATGCTGGCATATCCCACGGGGGTTATGTTCATTTAAAAAAGATTTTTTTTAACGTTTATTCATTTTTGAGAGAGAGACAGAGCATGAGCGGGGAAGGGGCAGAGAGAGAGAGGGAGACACAGAATCGGAAGCAGGCTCCAGGCTCCGAGCTGTCAGCACAGAGCCCGATGCGGGGCTTGAACCCACGGACCGCGAGATCGTGACCTGAGCCGAAGTCAGACGCTCAACCGACTGAGCCACCAAGGTGCCCCTACGTTCATTTTAAGGTAAGAATTCAGCTTTGGGGAACAAAGTATAATTCGTATGAAATTAAGTACAATTTCCAAAAGATAGAATTTAAAGTTGTTCATCTAACCCTTTGCCTAAAAATATTCAGAAAGATCTGAATGCGATCGCTAGATGTGCAATATATCATGTACCAAGCCCCAGAGACACTTGCGTATCACTAAGTCCGACTACTCTTGGACTATTACAAAAGAAAGAAGCGGGAGGGGCCACCAAGTCCCCGTCCCTGCCAGAGAATTAATCTCGGTGATGCTGTCTTGTAGTTGTTCCGGGGTTGGACATCTGCAGTCGTTGGACATTTCTTCCAGCTTCTTCTACCAGTCCTGCTCTTGACTCCGTCTGCACAATCAGAATTATTCAAGGGGACGAGGCCTGCACCCATCACACCTGCTCTCCCCTAACCGAGCTCCCACGTGGGCTTCACATGTGTAAAGCCATCGCGCTGTTTCGTCCTGGCCCAACACTTAATTCTCACTCTGCCCCACCCCCATCCAAATCCTCGGTCCACGATCCTCGCTCACAATCCTGTCTTTGGCCCGACGCTGTGCCCAAGCTTCTCTCAGCCTAAGACAGAGGCTCCTGCCTGAGACACGTGGACCCCAAGCCCCCAACCTGGCCCGAGGTCAGGGGCTGCTCCTGCCCACTCTTGACCTCCACAAGGGCAAGTGGGAAGTATCCTGTATTTTCTTTTCTGCAGATAGTGTTTGCCTGGTATGAGGGTGGCTGAGGCAATGGCGTTGCCGTGTCTTTTTTTTTTTTTTTTTTTAAGCTTCTTCATTTTGAGAGAGGAAGAGAGGGAGGGGGAGAGGCAGAGAGGGAGGGAGAGAGAGTGAGAGGCAGACTAGAGGGAGAGAGAGAATCCCAAGCAGGCTCCATGCTATCAGCACAGAGCCCGACGCGGGGCTTGAACCCTCGAACCGTGAGATTGTGACCCGAGCCAAAATCAAGAGTCGGACACTCAACCGACTGAGCCACCAGGCGTCCCAGCCATTTCCTCCTTGCTCCTGAAACACTTGCCCACCTGGGCTTCGTGGTGTGGGGGCAGGGCCAGAACTGGGGTGGAGAACTTGCCCGGACGCCCAGGCCCCGACGTGGCCTGTCCAGAGCCGCCACGCACTGTGACCCAACTCAGCTCGGGCCACCTCAGTGCGCACCTCACGGGCGTCTCCCGCTAACAGCCCCAACCCGTTCTGGAAAATGAGAGGCCCCACACAGGATGCCCGTGTCTCCTGATCTTCAACGGGAAAGATTATAATCTGTGACAACTGTGACCCCGTGCCCCCAACCGGTTATTCCCCCGGGGAGGCAGGGTCATGGCAGCACGCTGGGAAAAGCACCCGGTCGTTTCCCGAAAAGAAGAGAATTCACGCTCGGACACGCCAGGCGGTGCCGGTTTCCCTTCGCAGTCTGTTTTCCCGAAGCAGGAAATGGAAAAAGATCTTTTGTCAGCCGGGATCCCTGTTTGCTGAGAAGATGTGGTTTTTCCAGACTTAAAATAACTGCAGGGCGTGTACTTACAGGTCTTACAAATATTCTTTTAAATATTTCCTCACGCTGTATTTTATCAGTGCGAGGACTCTGCTCCTGGACATGTGCTGGTTCTCCGGAAGATCTCCAGAGACCTACTGCCGACAGGAAGCCCTGGGCCAAGAGCCGAGAAAGGAGACTCAGCCCGACGCTGGCCGCTCTGCCCGTGGGAGGCACTGGAGACACGCTCACCCGTGGCGCCCACACGTCAGCTCTCCTCTTCCTCCGATGCCTTCACCATTTTGCCTTTACGGGTTTTGACCAGTTTAGGTGAGGACTGGAAGCCAGATGTGGACTTGAATTTCTTCAGCTGCTAGTGAGGCTGACACTTTGCCATGTGCCCCGTGCATCTGCATCTCGTCCTTTCTCGGATCCGCGTAAGTGGCAGAAATGACAACGGCTCACAAGACGCGTGTCGCACGGAGGTTTACACCGCGTTTTCACACCTGCCTTTCACAAAGTACTTTCTCATTTCGTCCCTACAGAAATTCTGTGAGATACGCATTTCCCTCCACTTGGCCAAGGAGGAAATCTGAAAATGCGAGAGTTCAAGCGATTTAGCCTAAGGCAAGTGGTTCCAGAGCCCGGATTCCGACTTGAACTCGAACCTGTGTCTGGATGCGCAGGGCGTCCCCACTCATCACAGCCACTTGCTGTGTTTGCGTGAATCCTTAGACAACGGATTCCTAAGACTTCCACGGTTGCCCTGGATACCCTCCTGCCCCCAACGGTTCCGCTGTTAGGAATCCTCGCAGAAGTGAAGGCAGAGATACTCTGCTATGCACTGTCTGTACTAGTAAAAACTGTAAATAACAAAAGCTACGATCAAACCCTGCAAATAAGCACCCCTGGGGATTGGCTATATAATTATGGTGAAGCCTCAAGGTAGAACTCTGCTTCTGGGCCCGACTTCGCCTGTTCTTTACCTGTTCGCCACGGGCACCTTATACACACTCAGAGCTCTCGCAAAGACCAGCTGCTCTATAGCAATGGCAGAGATGTTAATGGTAGAATATTAAGGGGGAAGACCAGGCTGGGAAGTGATATGCGTTCTAGAAAGAAAAGGGGGTAGGCGGACAGCCTCAGGTGTGGGTGTTTCGGTCCGCAGGTGCGTGGAGACCGGCGAGCAGTGACACAGGCTGTGTCCCTGTGTGCACCTAGGTTCACGCACAGCTGTGGGAATGGATGGGGGAAGACCAGTAAATTCTGTATGCATTTGAGTATTGCTTTCCATGCCACAGCGTATAGGAATTACGTTGGTAATTAAATAAAACGACAAAGTAAAATAAATTACATTAAACATACAGGTTCGTATTTGGCTGGTTTCCTTTTTTTCCTTCTTTTTCCTATTATTTATTTATTTTGAAAGAGAGAGAGAGAGAGAGAGAGAGAGAGAGAGAGAGAACCAGAGAGAGCAAGCAGGCTCCGTGCTGTCAGCGCAGAGCCCTACGTGGGGCTTGAACTCACAGACCGTGAGATCATCACCTGAGCCAAAGTCAAGAGGCGGACGCTTAACCGACTGAACCACCCAGGCACCCCTGGTCGGTTTCCCTTTCTGTCTCATTTTTGGGTTTGACTAGGATACACATTTCGTGAATTTTACAGTGGAATCAATCCAATTTTCTTTGACAATATTTTTGTTCCTAGAAGTCAGAAAATTGTGACCTGTGTCTAGGAGAGTTAAGTTCTCCATTCTGCTTTCTACTTCTTGTTGGCCTTAATAATTAGGTCAGTCTAGTTCTTGTAACTATGTCGTTTGCAGTCTTATTACTTCTGGTCACTTAATTTATCATACACTATTTCCATCTCTGTCTGTCACTTCCTGGGCTCTCCAGTTTGCTCTGTTGATCCACATTTCTGCTCTTATATTCGTAGAACGCATTCACCTTATTTTTCTTTATAATAATATACTTGAAAACAGAGTGCCATTTGTCCTGCCCTGTTGGTGTTCCCTTCTTGTTTTAATCCTAATGACTTTAATAATTATGTTTGCAAGTTCAATAAATAATCCTGTTGGGATTTTAATTGGAATTGCGGTCTATCAATTACCTGGAGCAGACACGTCGTCTTTCCGTTGGACCAGGAGCATGGTGAGTCTGCCCACTTATACAAGTCTTTTTGTATTCCTTCCTTTTAACATTTACAGCCTTCTTAGACTTTCACATATTTTTCTTTCATATTTAGTCTATCGCTGATTTAAAAACTACGTTGTGCCACTTTCTTTAAAATACTTATTTCCTTTTAATGTCATACTGAAAATAATTTATCTCATGGAACTAAGTAATATTAGGGGCAAAAGCCATCCATACTGTCCTTTCCTGAGAAGGCCTGCAGCGTTTCTTCAAGTGCATGGCTTTCTTTTGGTTTAAAAAATCCTGGATGTTTCACTCATTCACGCACTCATTTAGAACTTACTCAAGTGAGTATCTACAAAGTGCCACAGACACTTTCAGGCACTGGGAAAAAGCAGTGAACAGAACATATGAAAGTCTTTGCTTTTATTCAGCTTACATTTTATTATGCTAAGAATTAATTAAGACACAGAATCTGAAGCAGGCTCCAGGCTCTGAGCTGTCAGCACAGACCCTGATGTGGGGCTCGAACCCACAAACTATGAGATTATAACCTGAGCCGAAATCGGACGCTTAACCCACTGTGCCACCCAGGTGCCCCTCCGTTTTTAAATTTTAAAATAAGAAGGGGGTATTTGATTTTATGAAATGATTTTTCTGCATGAGCTGAGACGATCACATTGCTTTTATTGGTATTACACAACACTGAATTTTCTTAGCACTTAAAACTATTTACGTTTTTGGGACTAGACACTGGCGGTCTGATTTCGAGCCACTTGGAAATCTAAAAAGTACTGTCTGAAATGACAACTGAGTCAGAGACAAAAATCAAAACGCAAACAGGTTGGAGATGGACAAGAAAATCACGACGTGTAATTCAAAAAAATTTTTTTAAATATTTATTTTTTCAGAAAGAGAGAGAGAGAGAGAGAGAGAGAGAGAGAGAGAGACAGCAATACAGAGTGTGAGCAGGGGAGGGACAGAGAGAGAGGGAGACCCAGAATCCAAAGCAGGCTCCAGGCTCTGAGCTGTCAGCACAGAGCCCGACGCGGGGCTCGAACTCAGGAAATGTGAGATCATGACCTGAGCTTAACCAGATGCTTCACCGACTGAGCCACCCAGGCGTCCCCATGACATGTAATTTTTCCAAAGTCCTCCAGAATAAGGGTCCAGCACCCAAATCACATGCCCCTAATTTCCCTTCCCCCAGATCCTGCTGGAAGCCCCCACAGAGCACACACCTGGGGCAGGTCTGGGAGCTAAAATTCCCAAGGAGGGGGCTCCTGCCACGAGGTCACAGCACCTGCCCTGGGGAGGAACAGGTCCCTGGGCCAGGGAGCCCCAGAGTGACAAAGGAGCCACTGCAGGGTCATGACCCGCCTTCAGATTTTAAAGGACGACCCTTCCTCTGTGTGGTGGACAGACTGTATGCAGTCCCTGTGTTCTCCGCCTCCCGGTGTTCACACCTTTGTGTGTTTCCCTCCCCTTGAGTGTGGGTCGGACCGGCCGCTGGCTCGTAACCCACGGGACACAGCAAGCAAGACGGCGGGATGTCACTTCTGTGAGTGCTCCACGTGTCTGTAGACTCCCTCCCTTGCTGGCTTTGATGAGGCAAGTTGCCAGACCGAGGGGCCCACCCCCCACAGAGCGGGGGGCGACTCTGGCCGACAGCCAGCAAGCCCTGGGGCCCTCGGTCTGGCAGCCCCCCAGGAACTGCACGCCGCCAGCTGCCACTGGAGCTTGGAAGCCGAGGTGACCCTGTCTGCAGCCCTAGGGCACCCAGGGCAGAGGACGCAGCTAAGCCCAGACTCCGGATCCACAGCAGCCGCGAGACACTCAGTGGCTGTGGTTTCCAGCCACCAAGTCCGTAAGCCAGACTGATACGGTTATGCAGCGATAAAGAGTGAATGCACTGTCATCACGTTGAGACAGATTCGGAGAGCAAGGGTGGTCGCAGGAATGAGTCAGGGGGCCACGCAGTCTAGGTTAGGGCTGACGCGGCTCAGACCAGGCCCGGTGGCAGCAAAGACGGAGGCCTAGACGTGGTGGGTTTGGGGCATATTGTGAAGGTGAAGCCAATGGGATCTTCTGACGGACTCGAATATGGGCTCAGAGAAGGAGAGGAGTCAGGGTCGTGCCTCAGGGACGGGCGGGGGGGGGGGGGTTCTCCATCCGCTGGGGTGCGAAAGGCCGTGTGGGGACAGCTCTGAGGGGATGAGGTTCTGGGCACACGGACCTGAGAGGTCCCCCAGCCAGCTGATACCGGGCGGGACCTCCACGTCTCTCCGGGCGGCGGACTCACACTTGGGAGTCCACGCAGCTCGGATGGGACGGAAAGCCCCACGCCGGATGAGAGTTCCAGGGAGACAGGGAGGGGACGGGAACACAGGCCTGGGCCCTGGGCCTCCGCTTGTGAGGAGGTGCGAGAGAACGGGAGGGAGAGCAGCTCGTGGGGGGCTCCCAGCAGTTCTTCGAGCCCCAGACTCTCCCTCTCTTGTCAGATGATGCCACGGCCACTTGTACGATGTAACCTCATCCTGACCAAAGCGAGCCTCCACAGACGGGGTCGGGGGGGTGGGGGGGATTGTTGGACAAAGCGGACGATTTCACGGAACCGGCAGAGAAGACTTCAAGTCAGACAGACTTTCCAGCTGGAAAAGATGGACTGCCCGGCCCTCGGCAGGCGGGTGTGCTCCCTACGTCGGCTGCTGCTTCTCGCCCGTACCCTGAACGCCTTGAATGTGACGAACTAGGGTGGTTGAAAATGCAGTGTAATTTCTGGATAACCCGATCCAGTAAACCTACCGAGATGATTTGCAATGAACCTTCCATACTAGTGGAATTACTATTATTATTTTTAAAAATTTTAACGTTTATTTACTTTTGGGAGAGAGAGAAAAAGAGAGAGAGAGAGACAGAGCATGAGCGGGGGAGGGGCAGAGAGAGAGAGGGAGACACAGAAGCCGAAGCAGGCTCCGGGCTCCGAGCTGTCGGCACAGAACCTGACATGGGGCTCGAACTCACGAACCGCGAGATCGTGACCTGAGCTGAAACCAAGAGTTGGATGCTTAACCGACTGAACCATCCAGGTGCCCCAAAGGAACTATTAACACTCATGGGCTCAGAACTTGATATCATTGCCTCTTCTAACGCATCCAACAGTCTTACGAGGTAGGTACTGTTGTTGTCAGTGGTTTTCGGACGAGAAAACCCAGGCTTTCGGTGACTTGTCCACGCAGATCCGCTCCAGAGCCTACGGGCTCAGCTCCACTGAGGGAGCCACGCGCGAGCCACGCGGAGCTGGGAGGTCACGGGAAGCAACTGTTGGTTTAGGTCCCGTTAATAAAAACATAAAATAAAGCTTTGGACCCAGTAAAGAGGCATCTGGTGGCTGGATGTATCGTGAAAATAGTATTTTTCCTGGAAATGACGGAAGTCGGGGCCACAGCCGCTAATTAGCTGTGTGGCGTGAGACAAAACCTCCATCACTATGGGGACCTGTTTCGCTCGCTCTGCCACACGGTGTAGCTGAACCGGGTTTGTCCGCTCGGTTGTTAAAAACAAGCATGGTGTGCCTCTTAGACCATTTCCAAAGTTCGTCTCAGCTCTAGAAGCTCTATGATTTATACGTGACAGGAGTTGGCGGCGAAAGGCAACGCTAGTTTCCTACAGAATCTATTCCGTGATTAACGTTACTTTCTTTTTTTTTTTTTTTTTTTTTTTTTTATTTATTTTTGGGACAGAGAGAGACAGAGCACGAACGGGGGAGGGGCAGAGAGAGAGGGAGACACAGAATCGGAAACAGGCTCCAGGCTCCGAGCCATCAGCCCAGAGCCTGACGCGGGGCTCGAACTCACGGACCGCGAGATCGTGACCTGGCTGAAGTCGGACGCCTAACCGACTGTGCCACCCAGGCGCCCCTAACGTTACTTTCTTATAAAAAGATACTTGACGTAGCGATCTGACTTTACGTGCTTTTCTTGAGGAAGCTTGAGGAGAAAAACATCCGTGCCTAGCAAATGGGGTTTGCAGAACCTTTGGTAAAGTTAGGGCCTATTAAAAATTTACGCATATTGTCAACAATTCTTGCACGAACGGGAAAATGACCAGTGCTACAGTTTGCAGTGATTTAGAAAGGAGAACTACGAAAATGATAAATATTTCCCTTGAGGTCTGACACTGTGCTTCAATGGGTCCCACCGTTTCAGACTCCCAGGACAGAGATTTATCTGTGTTTCATCAAGTATGAAAAATATATGGGTGGAGGGGTTTCCGGCTGGTACTCCCCCCCCCCCCCAGTCATCCAGTTACCTCCATTAATGTCAGCAGGCTCATAAATTTCTCCTGTGTTCTAAAGAAAGCAGCTTGTACCCCTGCACAGAAGCCTCCAAAATGTCACTTGCTGTCTATAAATTCACTTACACTCAATAAAGGCAATTGGCTGCACATGGGCCTAATTACCACGGTCCTCCTTGGGAAACTGAGGGGCTCACCATTTCTCAAACGAGAGGGGGAAAAAAGTGGTGTGCAATTGCACAGTGGCACATCGCGAAATCTGATTTATTCACTGGTGTTTCTCCTTGTTAGTGGGATATTACAAGCAGTTATCACTCAAGACGGAAGTTTCCTTCCCGATTCGGAAGTAATCCCTTCGCTCGTGCTTGAATCCTATAGGAGCCTCCCTGCCCAACCCCCTGCCCATTTGTATTTTATCGAAAGAAACAACATGTTAGTGATCACGTGATGGACCAGTCTGATTTCGGTCACTCTCCCGTTGGGGAAATGACCCCACGTGGCGTCCTTGCACCTTTCTTAAATATTTGCAAAGGAATATTTACAAACACCTGGGCAAGAGCAGACCGCTTGAGGAAGGAATGGAGAGATTTCGCATTCAGATAGCTGCCCTCGGTTTCTGTTCACACGCTCCTGGTTCAAAACCCCGACCATGGTTCATCCACATTCCCTTATCTATTTCAAGAATCCAGAAAGCCTGGGAAAGTAGTCATAAGAGGAAGAGTGTACGTTAGCAGAACAGAAATGCATGGTTTAAACTCATTTCTTATGCGTTACTTTAAAAAAGAAATAACCACGTACACACAGCAATGGAATGCATTACAGAAAAGGGTAGCTTTAGGGCACAGAGGTTAATTCTGCGGGCTCTCTGACCTTATTGGATCAAACGGAAAATATAAATTTATGAAGCACGAAGGCAGGATAATTCCTGTCCGGAGCAACACATACATGGTGACATATGTCACCGTAAGACACAGAAATGAAGGGCTGGCTACAACAAACCTAAAGGCTCTGTATCCAAAGAACAGTCAGTCCTCTGTCATGACGTATTACACGCACCATAAAGCAGACGGCCCAAAGTTGTCTGACTTTCCCGGGTAATAGAGACTCAGTAGACCCGAGGGCTTTCACATTCCCAAGATAATTTTGGTTTTCATTTTTTCAGTGGTGCTCTGCCACTCCTTACGGGGGCTCCCTACACGTCCCCCTTCCCTAGGCAGAGGGTCCCAGTAACTTTGGCCCAGAGCCACTCAAAGTACTGTCCCAGGAGCAGAAGCAGCAGCATCCGTTTGGAGCTTGTGAGAAACTCAAAACTCTACACCAAAAATGCAGGCAACAAAAGCAAAAATAGACAAGGGGGATGACATTAAGGTAAAAGGCTTTTGTGCAGCAAAGGAAGCAATCAACAGAGTGAAAGCCGGCCTAACAAAAGGGGAGAAAACGTTTGCAAGTCATCTATCTGACAAAGGGTTCACACCTAAAATAGATGAGGCGTTCCTACAACTCAATATATACTAAAAAACATGTACCCTGATTTAAAAAAATGGGTGAAGGAACCAAATAGACATTTCTCAAGCAGAGACCTACAGATGGGCGATAGGTACCTGAAGAAATGCTCAACATCACTCATCATCAGGGAAATGCAAAGCAGAACCACAATGAGATAGCACCCCGCACCTGTCAGAACGGCTGGACTCAGAGATGAAAAATACCAAGAAAAAGGAGGCCTTGTGCATTGTTGGTGGGAGTGTAAATTGGCGTGGCCTTTGTGAAAACATGTTCCCACTTTTGGGAAACGAGCTGAGGACAGCACGGTTATACGCACACGAAAATAATAGAAAGTATATGCATTGCTCTCTGCCCTCAGTTCCCGGCATGGACTCGTAAAACCCTCGTAATTTCCTAATTGATCAGAGCACTAAGAGAATCCTTTGTTCTAATATTTGGTCTTTGACCCCAGTTCCTCGCACAGGGCTCGTAAATCTCTGGGTGACAGGAGTGCCTTTTGTTCTGCTGAAACAATGTCTGGGGGGGCTGCTGAATGGGGGCTCGTCAGGAGGAACACCGAGCCATGATTTGAGGCTCGGGACTTTCAGTCCCGCTGTCTATTCTCCAGAAAGCAGAGAAGGGATGGAAATTGAGTTAATGATCGATCGTGCCTGTGTGATGAAACCTCCACAGAAGTCCTCAAAGCACAGGGTTTGGAGGTCCTCCGGTGAACACATGGAGGTCCTGGGGGCGGTGGTGTCCCTTCCCCGGTCCCTTGTCCCATACGTCTCTTCCATCTGGACGTTCATCTGTCTCCTTTCACAATAGACCAGTAGACCTCAGGGTTCCCCGGAGTTCTGTGAGCCATTTTAGCAAATTATGGAACCCAATGGGGAGTCCTCGGAACCCCAATTTACAGCTGATCAGTCAGAAGTACATAGAGGTGAGAACCAGAGACCTGTGACTGGCACCTGCAGGGGAAGAGCCTTGTGGGACTGAGCCCCCAACCTGTGGGCTCCGGCACCGTGACCGGGGGACTGCGCTGAACTGTGGGGCGCCCAGCGGGTGCTGAGGAAATTCCTCCACATGTGGAAAACCCACAGCCCTGGTGTCAGCAGTGAACGAATGCTCGTGGGGGTGATAGTAGTGTGTGGTAGGGGAGAAGCACACAGGAGGAAGTGAGTTTTTTTTCTTCCCCACCCCCGTGTTCACTGCAGCATTATTCACGGAGGTCAAGATATGGAAACCGACTAAATATCCGTTAAGGGATATGTGGATGAAGAAAGGGGGGGCGGGGCGCCTGGGCGGCTCAGTCGGTTGAGCACCCGAGTCTTGATTTCAGCTGTGGTCCGGATCTCACGGTTCGTGAGTTTGAGCCCCACCTCGGGCTCTGGGCTGACAGCGCAGAGCCTGCTAAGGATTCTCTCTCTCCCACTCTCTCTGCCCCCTCCCCTGCTTGCTGCCTCCCTCCCTCTCTCTCTCCCTCTCTCTCAAAAATAAATAAATAAACTTAAGAAAAGAATTGGTGGTATATACATACAACAGAATATTATTCGGCCAGAAGGAAGAAGGAAGTCCTACCATTTGCAACAACATGGAAGGACCCGGAAGACAGTCTGCCGAGTGAAATGAGCCATGCACAGAGGGTCAAAGAGCACACAATACCACCTACATGCGCGACCTAAGATAGTCAAGCTCATAGAAGCAGAGAGAAGAATGGAGGTTGTCAGGGATGGGCGGGGGGTAAGGGAGAAACGGGGTGTGTTGGGCAAAGGGCACAGAGTTCGGTTCTGCAGACGAGCAAGCCCCAGAGACCTGCCGTTCAGCCCGCAGCTTGTGGTTGCAAACGCTGCATTGTATCCTTGAACATTTGCTACGAGGGTAGATCCCATCTTAAGTGGTTTTTTTTTTTTTTTTTTTTTTTTTTAAATTTTTTTTTCAACGTTTTTTTTTTATTTATTTTTGGGACAGAGAGAGACAGAGCATGAACGGGGGAGGGGCAGAGAGAGAGGGAGACACAGAATCGGAAACAGGCTCCAGGCTCCGAGCCATCAGCCCAGAGCCTGACGCGGGGCTCGAACTCACGGACCGCGAGATCGTGACCTGGCTGAAGTCGGACGCTTAACCGACTGCGCCACCCAGGCGCCCCTCTTAAGTGGTTTTATCACACGTACAAAATGATTAAGTAGCAACAAGAGTGGGAGGTAATTAAAATAAAAAAGAAAATGCAGACCATCAGTTCCACTTCGCCACTGGTGGTGATGCAGGCTCCAGCTTGCGAGGCAGTGCGGTCCGGCCCGATCTTAATTGTGACATTTAGCGGGACCTTCAGGCGGTCTCTGCCTGTTAGCTCAGCTCAGCTCCGCAGGTATGTTGCACCTGCTGAATGCCAGGCCCTGTGCTTGGTCGGGAGAGGACCAAAGGAAGACATCACGGCCGTGTCCGCCGAAAGCTTGCGGTCTAGCGGGACAGACGGAGGAGGACAGCACAGTGGCAGGCACAGTGGGGGCCGGGAATATAAGCTGGAGTGTCCGTGGTCCACGGAAAGGGACTCTGTCCGCCGCGCCTTCACCAAAGAGCCTCAGGGCCCGTCTTTCAACACGACTCAGCACCTGGACAGACCGCGGGTGCCCTTGGCTGCTGGGTGCCCTTAACTTGATTTAGCGTGACGACGGGCATATTACACACGATGTCACATGGGGGGCGCACCTGTCCCCGAGGCCTCGGTGGGCAATGCCAGGCGCTCAATTTCTCATCCCACCTCTTCTCACGCCCTGTGCTCAACCTAACATATTTTCCACCAAAACAGGTGGCAGGAAAGTCATTCGCCTCCTGCTATGAGTAACCTACACGTGTTCACAGCTCCTCTCCGGACCACGGCTGCCCCTGAGGATCTGCTGAAGAGAGAATTCCAAACAAAGAGCCCCTGACGCACCCCCCTGTGTGTGACCCGCCCTTTCGCCGTCCTCCGGAAACTTCTTCCAATCTGAAGGGCATGTGTGCTCCAGGTTGGACACTTGGAGCGTGAAGGGAAAAAAACAAGCTGTGGTCCCACTACCCAGACGTATCTGCCGTGCCCACTCTCGTGGTTTCTCTTTGGACGCCTTTAAAAGTCCTCAGAGGCGCCAATTCCGAACCCCTGCCCTGAAACCAGCTCTGTTTTTACAAGGTGTTCACACTTCTGCAAGTTTCACACAGCCGGGTTTCAGTTCTGCCAGCAAACACCCAGGTTTTAGCCTACTTCTCTGAGCCCCCTCTGACGCCTGTGAAGTAAGTGGGGCCACGCCACAGCTCTCGGGTCCCACGGTTCCTGTCTCTCTTTCTCCCCCCTCCCTACACAGAACCATCACTGTGCTCACCGTGCAGGTGAATCGGAGGAGAAGAAAGAGAAGGAATCAGAAATAAGGAAAGCCCTGGGGTTTCTGGGTGGGACCTAATGAGCCACACGGCCTCGGACAACCTCCATCGTTTCCTACAAAAATGACACTTAGCTGCACGATGCAGTCAAGACACAGAGCAAGGTTTCTGCTTCTGGAATGCTCAGAACAAGGAGATGCGCTTGGTGTTGTGGGAGCATCACGGCTTTGGGAATTCGGAGACCTGAGAATGAATTCCAGCACCCCCCCTCCTCCCTCCATGAGCCATGGGTCCCGAGGGAGCCACTGTTGCTGCCTTTCCAGGGCTTGGGATCTCAGAAGGGCACCCGTGGGAAGCAGCCGGTGTGGTGTCTCTTGTAGGAACAGTGGAGAGGCACATGGGCTGAGCAGAGAGGACCTGCTTCTGAAGGAGTCAATCCTGGTGGAAGACGGTGTGGGCCCAGGAGCTTAGGATATCTGGGGGGGTTGGGGGGGCACCGGAGGCCAGAGTGGGAGAGACCCGCACTGCCCTCTCCGGGTGGGCAGGACACTCACTTTCCCAATTTCTGCTCGTGGCCTCGGGCTCTGCTGGGCAGAGGGTATGGTCACACCAGTCCTAGAGTCGCCTCCAGGGTGAGTTCCCGGAGCCTCGACTGGCGTAAACTGGGGGGGGGGGGGGGGGGGGGGCGGCGAGAGAAGAGTCTCTCTGGGTCCACATACCTTCAAACGACCAGGCTTAACTCGCGGAGCTGTACACGAAAGGGAGGATTTTACCGCATTTCAATCGTATCTTCATTTTAAAAAGGAAACAAGCAAACAAATAAAACAATCCCCAGAACGAAGCATCCCAAGACCTCTTCCAGAAAGAATGCGCACTTGCTGGGGCTCTGCAGGCATGTCACCCCCGCGCCCTGGAGGCTTGACGCACATCCCACGCGGTCTAACTTGTGTTTGCCTGCCCTGTCATGACCCCCTTAGCCTTGTCCCCACTCCAGCCCTCGCAGCCCTGCCTCTCCCTGCTCCGCCGCTGGCCAGGCTCTCTTTCTAGAGCTTCCCAATGCAGCACTCTTGAAAAGACGCCTCCCGCTGTGACGACAAAGGTCCCACACCCCGGGATGAAAGCTGCAAATTCTGTGTCTGGAAAGTGATGGCCTACCTCTATGCTTGAAGTAATTCTGGCGGGGGTAGCGTGTGCCACACAATGTTGCAAGGATTCCATATGTATTCATCCGTGTTATCCTGCCTGTGAGGTAGGGCTATGAATAGCATTTTAAGATGAGGAAACGGAAGCACAGAGAGGTTAAGTAAGTGGCTCAAGGTCACGCAGCACGTAAGTGCCATAGCTGGGATTTGCACCGATGCTGCTTGGCTCTCTAACCTCTACTCCTGCATACGTGGGTAATGTGAATGTACATCATCGATAACGCCACATAATAAGGTCAAAAGGTAGTGGCTGTGTCTGCTACATTCCCGGCCTGGCTCACCCTGCTGAGGATGGGGATCATCCCAAGCCCCCAAGACCTCTTCTCTTACTCATCCCTTCTGATTGTGTGTTGGCTTGAATAGTGGGGTAAGGCTACCTAATTTATACTCTTCCAGATTCCCTATTATTGTCATAATCGTGACATGTGGAGCGCCAAACCCCAAATCTGAATGCATTAGAATAAATAAAATTATTAGAATGAGAAAATTAACGACCCTGCACGTGCTCAAGAGCTCATATGCGGCTTGCGGCCACCGCCCTGGACCGCGCGGATCCAGGCCGTCTCCAGCACTGCAGGAAGGCCGACGGGACAGCGCTGGTCTCGAGGGACCCAAGGTGCACTCTGTCCTTCATCACGAAAGTCACCGGTGAATGCAAAGCAGAGTGCTTATCTCACAGCCGTTGAGGGCTGTGGTCGGCTGAGTCACGGTTCCCAAAGATACTGGGTCCTGATCCCTGGAGCCTGTGAATGTTACCTTATAGGGAAAAAGGGGCTCCGTAAGTGTCACTGAATCAAGGATGTGAGACAGGGAGATGATCCCGGGTTACGCAATCAAAGGTGTTCTCAGGACAGAGGAGCGCGGGGAGATTAAGCACCCGGGGGAGAGGTGGGGGCGGTGAGAGGTCACAGGGGAGAAGGGACGGAGCCACAAGCCAAGAAATGCCAGCCGCCTCCAGAGGCAGCAAGAGAGGCTGAGAAACAGACTCTCCCTGGGGCTTCCGGATGGCGCACCGCGGACCCCTTGATTTCACACGTCCGATTTCCAGAAGCGGGAGAAAATAAACTCGTACCGGTTTAAGCCACTGTGTTTGTGATCATTTGCCACAGAAGCAATGGCAGGTTAATGCAAGGGTTACATGCGTTAGTGTGTAAAGTACTGAGAATTCCCGGCACTGAACGGACGCTCAATAACTGGGAGCCTCTGCTTGTTGTTGCTATCATTTCAGATGAATAACACACCTCAGGTACCCAGTCACCAAATGATTCTAATTGCAAGGGAGGCCAGTGGTGAGTTAGGGCAAGGAGCGCTCACAAGGGCGAGGCCTCTGGGGGCAGGACTGAGGGTTAGGTGGAGGAAGCCGTGTTCCCTGGATGAACAACCAAAGCACCCGCCAGCTGAGCCCGTGTTTCCAAGACTGCGGTATTTGCCAAAAACTGCTATTTCGAATGGTTCGGCCTGCACAGAGGACTATAAACACAAGTGGCTCAGTTTCCAGAAGATTCTCGGCTCCTGGAGCCCAAGTGTGAAGCGACGGGAAACACAGCACAGGAGGGGGCGTCAAGGTGAACCCTCCCCCCTGCTTCACGGGTCGGGGAAGGAGCCCGAAGAGTAAGTGGGGGAGGGGGAGACAGTAGCAGCCACATTGTTCCCACGACTCCGTATCCGAGAAAATCCAAGAGAGTCAAGTAAAGGGCTGCTGCAAATAACCTGAGAGTTCACTCAGCTAATGGTGCAAATTATATAAAATATACGACTAACAGCACGGAGAACACAGTGAGTAATATTGTAGCAACGCTGGGTGGTGACAGATGGGGACCACACCTGTGGCGAGGGCTGTATAATGTACAGACTTGTGGCATCGCTGTGTTGCACACCAAACTAACGTAGCATTCTATGTCCACCGTACTTCAGTAATAAAACAATAAATCAGTAAGCAAAATATACAACTAATAACAGTAGAAAATACTACTTGGAGAAAATCTTATGAAATACAAAAACACCAAAAAAAAATCCGTAACTCTGGGGCCCCGGTATTGCCTCTGTGCTGCCTCATTAACCCCCACAACATCCCCAGGCAGCAGGGGTGGTGACCTCCTCGTGCAGGTGGCCAGGGTGGGGCTCAGGGGCGCCCGGGGCACAGAAAGTGAGCAGTGGGATCTTTCTTTCTTTGCTTTTTTAACATTTATTTGTTATTGAGAGACAGACAGAACATGAGCAGGGGAGGGGCAGAGAGAGAGGGAGACACAGAATCTGAAGCAGGCTCCGGGCTCCGAGCTGTCGGCACAGAGTCCAACACGGGGCTCGAACCCACGAACCGTGAGATCATGACCTGAGCCAAAGTCGGTTGCTTAACTGACTGAGCCACTCAGGCGCCCCTATGAGCAGTGGGTTCTTAACGCTGCATTATTTATCATTTCTCTCCTTCCCTGTCTTTCCTCCTCTCTCTTTCTAGCTTTCTTACAGGCCAGCTAAAAAAAAATCAAAGGCAAATGGTAACTCAGAAGTCATTATTGCAATAATGTATCCAAAACAGCTTTAGTATCAGTAACACACATGACTACATTTTAGAAAATCACTTAAAAAGATGATGTCACAGAGAGAACGGATACAAGTCAGGGGGGTTCACAGAGAGGATGCTGCTGAGAAAACCCCAGTTTTCAACCCCACCCCCCCACCCCCATTAATGACATAGGTGCAAATGGAAAGATTACCAAGAGCACTTTTCTTTCCTCAATTTGACAAAAGATTAAAAAGGTAATAATCTATGCATTCACTAGTGTGCCCACCTCATAGAAGGCTAACCAAGCGCTAAAAACATCGTCTGGCAAATATCTTAAGGACGTGGGAAAACCCAATGTTACCTTTTAAAAAATTTAAAAAGATTCGTAAAGTTGAAATTAAGTACACGTGTGAGGGAAAAAGACTCAAGGAGATTTAGGGAGAACTTTTACAGTGGCGACCTTGGCGAGCCGGGATCAGGAACAATCTTAATCTTCCTCTTTAAGCCCCTCCCCACCTCGCACATTTTCTACACGAGCATGTGTCACTTTTAACGTTGGAAAAACAGGATTCCTTTAAAGTAATGTGAAAACTGAGTGAAAGGGCGCCTGGGTGGCGCAGTCGGTTAAGCGTCCGACTTCAGCCAGGTCACGATCTCGCGGTCCGTGAGTTCGAGCCCTGCGTCAGGCTCTGGGCTGATGGCTCGGAGCCTGGAGCCTGTTTCCGATTCTGTGTCTCCCTCTCTCTCTGCCCCTCCCCCGTTCATGCTCTGTCTCTCTCTGTCCCCAAAAAATAAATAAAAAACGTTGAAAAAAAATTAAAAAAAAAAGAAAACTGAGTGAAAAAACAGATCCTAGTATAACTTGGCAGCTGTAAGTATTGATGAAATGAGCTCCGAATACGTATTCCAAATCATGGGCGTATATATAAACTGTAACTTCTGGTAATTTTTCAAGTTGTCATTTTGTGTCCTGTTGGAATTTTGCTTGAGGATGGGTCATGTTTCATGCTTCAAAAGACAATATTTGCTTTTTATTTGTCTTTGATTTAAAAAAGCAAGGAAAAGGATTTTTATCAAAGTCAATCAGTTAAATGTAATCCAATTAGGAAAATAAATTTGCCCTCGACCTTACGTTACTTCAAAAAGAGGGGTCTTTATGTCTTTGGGAGTGATGCTCCCCATACCCGTGGGACCCTAACTCGGTCTCCAAACTGTCAGGCCAGTGACACCCGGGTGAACTGCTCTCAAGGACTGGCCAGCGAGGGCTGGGTCTCCAGAGGAGCCATGTCCCCAGGAACAATGGAAGGGGCCCTTCCTCCCTTTATTTATTTAAAAAAAAAAAAAAGGATTCTAATTAAATTTTTTTTAACGTTTATCTATTTTTGAGACAGAGAGAGACAGAGCATGAACGGCGGAGGGTCAGAGAGAGAGGGAGACACAGAATCTGAAACAGGCTCCACGCTCCGAGCTGTCAGCACAGAGCCCGACGCGGGGCTCGAACACACGGACCGCGAGATCGTGACCTGAGCCGAAGTCGGAAGCTTAACCGACTGAGCCACCCAGGTGCCCCAAAAGGATTCTAAATATAAACCAGCATGATATCACCCAAAGACTCAATTCTTTTGAAGTTATGCCTTTCTACCCAAATGTGCACAACGGCACAAAATCATCCCAAGTGTAGTCGCTCCGGGCACAATTGTGTAATTGGCCAAGCACGGAACTTGGCGATCCCATCGCCTGCACAATTCACCTCTTCCACATGGAATTCATACACCGCCCCCTTCTCAGCGCCAGGCAGGTCCTGACGGGGCTCGCCCAGTGGTTGGCGGAGGGGCATGTGAGCGAGCAGGTGGTCACAGGACGGGAGAAGCAGTAATGACCTGACATCCAGGTCTCGGCACCCCGCGTCTTTTTTTTTTTTTTTTTAACATTTTTAATTTATTTTTGGGACAGAGAGAGACAGAGCATGAACGGGGGAGGGGCAGAGAGAGAGGGAGACACAGAATCGGAAACAGGCTCCAGGCTCCGAGCCATCAGCCCAGAGCCCGACGCGGGGCTCGAACTCACGGACCGCGAGATCGTGACCTGGCTGAAGTCGGACGCTTAACCGACTGCGCCACCCAGGCGCCCACCCCGCGTCTTTAACAGCCCTGTGAAGTAGGTGTGAGTCTTGTCCTCATATCACAGATGAGGAAACTGACCCACGGAGACGAGGACTCAAGGCTGCACAGCCGTCTCCAGTCTGTGTTCTTAATCGTCCTGCCAGCCGTCAGGGGCAGGGATGGTGGGTGTGGGGCTGGGCAGAGCTCAAGCAGGAGACAAGGAGGAACTCTGAAGGGAGACCCCTCAGGGAGGGTTTCGTGGAGTCTCGGCCTGAAGGAGAAGTTAGTGAGGCAGAGGGGAAGGGCGGGAGGAAGCAGGAGAAGGTGCGTGAGTGGGGACACCGCCTGAGTCCTTGAGGCTCACCCTTTAAGGGTCTCCATGAAGGAGGGGGGCCCACGTGGAGATCCCAGCAGGTGGCTGAAGAGAATCTGGGAACATCTGAGTGGTGCCTGTCTTCCTTCCCGTGCAGCTTGGTTGGAGGGGGTTGGAGGGGGTTGGAGGGGGTTGGAGGGCAGCGAGGAGGAGGGGCCTCGGTGGGTGAGGGTCCGAAGGAGCCTGCCCGGGCCCTGAGGCTTGGGCAGGACACCACTCGTGCTCCAGGGGGACACGGAGTTCCCAAGAGAAGCGGCATCCCAGCGAGGCCACGCTCAGAAATGAGAGGCCAGGATTGCAGGTGCCCAGCGATCGGGGGCGCGTGGCAGAAACCACAGGCTGCGGAAGGAAGTCCCGGGGACCAAGTGGGTGGTCATTCCTCGTTGGACCAGGTGACTACGCTGCGAGCCTATGGGACAGGTGACAGCGCTGTCCACAGCATGTGCCCAGACGCTGTCACACCCGTCCGGCCCCTAACTGTCAGCATGAGGGTTGAGCTTCCCTTCGTGGTCAGGTGCCCTAAGGGGAAGAGAAGCGGGAAAGCATTCTTGATAGGCGTGTGGACGGGCTCCAAATGTACTCAAAACAGCCCGAAAGACGCTCTGTTAAACCGGAAGGCTCGGAGTCACCCACAACCGGCAAATTTAAGCTTTTCTTAGACTGTGTGCAGGAGACGGGGCGGTCCGAGGGCGAAGTTAGAGGCAGGAATACTGGGCTTTGCTATCTGGAGAACAGAAAAACGTGCCTTTTTTAAGGACTGAAAACACTGGTATCTCTGCTGATGGAATGCCGTTACATTTTTAACAGCTTTACTGACGTATAATCGATACATGACAAACTGTCCCTTATGTGTACAGTTTGGGAGGTCTGGGCTCTATATATGCCCATGAAACCATCACCAGAATGGAGAGTAAGGAGGGAGCCCGATAAAGAAAGGAGAGCATATGTGCACATATGTACCACCCTCTGTTAATAGCGGTATTCACTTCTTTATGATCATTACCAGCACAGAATTAACACAGCCTCAAACTCCGCACTTTAAATATGCTTTCACTGAAAATGCCCCAGTTTGCTATAACGTAGCCTTGGTCAATAAGGTGTAAAAGGACAAGTTCACAAATTTATTCAATTTTGAATTTTTAAAAATCATCAGCATTTTCAAATTGTATTTCTATTCATTTTTGAGAGACAGAGAGAGACAGAGTGTGAGCAGGGGAGGGGCAGAGAGAGAGAGAGAGAGGGAGACACAGAATCCGAAGCCGGCTCCAGGCTCCGGGCTGTCAGCACAGAGCCTGACGCGGGGCTCGAACCCACGAACTGTGAGATCATGGCCTGAGCTGAAGTCGGCTGCTTAACTGACTGAGACACCCAAGCGCCCCAAATTGTATTTCTATAATAAAGGACAGAGCTTCCCAATCAAAAGCAATTGATTGCTTCCTTTGTTTTAAAAAATGCTTGGGGCGCCTGGGTGGCTCAGTCGGTTAAGTGTCCAACTTCAGCTCAGGTCATGACCTCATGGTTTACAAGTTTGAGCCCCGGTCAGGCTCTGTGCTGTCAGCTTGGAGCCTGGAGCCTGCTTCGGATTCTGTGTCTCCCTCTCTCTCTGCCCCTCCCTAGCTCACGCTTACACACGCTCTCTCTCTCTCTCTGTCAAAAATAAATAAACCTTAAAAAATATATAAAAAATAAAAAAATGCTTTATTTATTTTTGAGGGAGAGAGTGTGAGTGGGGGAGGGGCAGAGAGGGAGGGACAGAGGATCTGAAGTGGGCTCCGTGCCGAGGTCAATGAGCCCGACGTGGGGCTCAAACTTACAAACTGCAAAATCATGATCTGAGCCGAAGTTGGACACTCAGCTGACTGAGCCACCCAGGCGCCTCGAGCATTAAAATAATTTTAAGAATTATTTATTTATTTCGAGGGAGATAGAGAGTTAGGGAGGGAGAGAAGGAGGGAGGGGCAGAGAGAGAGAGAGAGGGAGGGAGAATCTCAAGCAGGCTCCGTACTGTCAGTGCAGAGCCCAATGAGGGGCTCGAACTCACGAAACAGGAGATCATGACCTGAGCTGAAGTTAAGAGTCGGATGCTTAAGTGACTGAGCCATCCAGGCACCCCACTGAATTGCTTTCTTTAAAAAAATTTTTTTAAAGTTTTTAAATTTATTTTGAGAGAGAGAGAGGGAGAGAGAGCAAGAGAGAGAGAGAGAGAGAGAGAGAGGCACAGAGAGATAGGAGAGGGAGAGGATCCCAAGCAGGCTCCGCACTGTCAGCACAGACCTTGATACAGGGCTCGAACTCACAAATCATGAGATCGTTACCTGGGCCAAAGTCAAGAGTCGGACGCTTAACTGGCTGAGCCATTCAGGTGCCCCTGAATTGCTTTCTTTGAAGAAAGTTTGTTATGAAATTTAAGTGTTGAGGAAACTATCGGAATGCCATACAAATTTAACACGAGTAGTTTACGACGGCCGCGTATCTCTAAACCTTGATGGACGTGTGATATCTGGTGCTGCAGAACACGTTACATCAGAACTTAGATGCACGTTTATGTCGTCACTGTTTCTGTGGGGAGGGGACCAGACGTGGCTGCCCTGGGTGCCTCTGCCTCCAGGTCTGCCACCAGGCTGCAAACCATGGGTGTGGTCTCATCTGAAGGCTCTCTGGGGGAGAATCCACGTGCAAGGTCATCACGTGGCTGTGATGGAAGTTGGTTCTTCCCCGACTGCTGGATCGAGGCCCTCCGTTCCTCCCCGTGTGGGACTAGCACACAACGTGGCCGCTGACTTCTCTCAAAGCAGCGAGGGAGAGAGCCAGAGAGAGGGCAAGAGAGGCAGGCAGGAAGGCAGTGACACCCCATCACTGTGGCTCTGTTCTTCCTTCAGAAGCGAGTTCCAGGTCTACGTCACAGTCAAGGGAAGGACATGACGGCAACAAGAGGTGAAGTCGCTGGAGGTCATCTCAGACGCTGAGACATAAATACCTTTTAACGGGATTCTCTATTGTCAACAAAGTCTCCGGTTCTGAGAAGCCAACCAAAGTTGGTGTCTGAGCGTCTCTGAACCCGGTACGATGCGGCACAGCTCCCCGTAAAGGAAACAGATGGCCAAGTCTGGCCTCCGCGGCTCCTGGGACGGAGCACTACAATCTGCCCTCTTTTTCTCCACCCCCACACCCCCCCACACCCCGCCTTGAAATAAAGCAGATTTTAAAACTGCTCGAATTAGGCTGCCTGCAAAGTGTTTGTTCCGCTGTGTGGAAACTTCTGTGCTCCACAAGTGTCTGTCCTAACCACGTGTGATTCTCTAAAAACGAATACGTTTCAAAAACCCTCTTTCGTAAAGCAAGCTTTAAGTCAGTTAACATTTCACGCAAGGGCATTAAAGAGGACCCTTCACGCAGACCCTGGGGCCTGGTCCCCAGAGCTGCTATCCACCCAGCATTTCAAGGAGGCCCAGGGCCCCGGTGTCAGGTCACCGATGCAGCAGTTGCCTCACAGAATTCTGACAGAGAAGGGCTGTGACTGAGAATCCCAAGCTCATACAAGGAGACGGGCTGGCCAGATCCCAGGACCTGCTTGTGACTGGATCCCTCGGCTTCCAGCAGACATGGCCCAGGAAGCCCCACAATGTGGGGCTATGTCATCTACTCATGACGTTCAATTCCATGTGGTCACAAAAGTACCACATGGACCTTATTAAAAAAAAAAACAAACCCAAAACACCAGCACAAAAAGCAATCTCATTAAAAGAAAAAAAAGTTCGTTCCTGAATTCTTAGCCCTGACATTCCGCTTTCTAAAATGAAGCTTAAAACTCCATGAATCGGGGGGAGGGGGGCCTGGAAGCTCAGTCGGTGAAGATGTCCAACTCTTGGTTTCAGCTCAGGTCGTGATCTCAGGGTTTGTGGGTTCGAGCCCCGCATGCTGACAGCATAGCGCCTGTGTGGGATTTTTCTCTCTCCCTCTCTCTCTGCCCCTTCTCTGCTCTGTCTCTCAAAATAAATAAATTAAAAAAAAACCCCATGAGTCTATCTACAAGGACATGCTTCTGCGCTTAAAAACATACGAGAACCTCAACCCCTACAGAAGAGACCATCGGGACACATCACCGGGCCGCTGGCGCTTACCTGCATTCGATGAACCAATGCCGAATCTGGTCTTGAAGGTTCTCCTTGATATCTGGACCTTCTATTAATTTCAGATCATCCTTGATTGTGACCAAGGCTTCTCTGTATTTCTCTTCATGCTTCATCTGCACTTCATTCCTCAGGGAGGTCACCTTTTCAGCCTGGATTATGGTGGCACTGACTTCATTAAACAGGGGAGGTGGATTCTGAAAACACAAGATCATAAAGGTTCTCATGCCAAAGAACACCAGACACTCGTGAAATATGTCGATGTCTCTGGTGGCGTCTTATCAAGGCATACAAGACATGCACACAGAACGAAAGAATCATGGCTGGCGGGCGGGTCTTAAGAAGTGATTCACCACCGTGGGGAGGAAAGATGGGGATCACTCCACACCATCTGCCAGCTGGGGGGCGGTTAGCTGGAAAAAAAGCATATGCAATAAATACGACAAAAAACTGTTCACACTATGGAAAGTCACATGTTTCCAAATCTTGGTTAATGGGACAGCAAAGATTATAGAGGAAGAAAGTATTTGAAGCAAGTGGAAAGTTTGGGTGCTCCGATTGCAAGAAAAACTACCCCCAAACCAACTCTGCAAACATCCCTTCCGTGGTTAAAGACCTCCCAGGGAGGAAGTTCTCAGCTGACTCCGGACATTCACGCTGATAGTACATCTTGTTGGTACAATGTTCTGCCTTAAAATCTGCTGGTTAGCAAGTCAACAGAAGTCTGGCCAGGGAGTGCCAATCAGATGCTCAGCACTGCTCCAACATCTATGGGGTGGTGGTGAGAGAAAATACACAATCACCTTGAGGGGAGCCTGGCTGGCTCAGTCCATAGGGGATGTGACTCCTGATCTCAGGGTCGTGAGTTCAAGCTCCCCGTTGGGTGCAGCGCTTACGTAAAAAAAAAAAAAACGAATCATTTTGAGACATAATCCCTGCTCTTTAGGGTCCTCTAAAACGGAATTGGCAAGACAGGAGTAATGGATGACATGGTAGGGAACAACGCCAGCCGCCCTGACGACGCTTTGCAACATGGGTTTGGATGGAAGTTTCGGACCAAAAAGGGACTTGGAGAAGGAAGACGCCACAGGGCAGTGGTACCGGCAATGACATCCCTGAAGCTCTGCTTCCTTCACAGATAGAGGATCTGAGCTCTAAGCAGTTCAGAGAGTCAGCCCAGGCCAGAGAGCAGATAAAGGGCACACTCAGTGGTCTGCGGGAGCCAGCCCGCGACGGCTCATGAGAGCCAATTGACCCATTTTCTAGAATTTTGCAAGCTGGCTGTTACATGCATTGTTGGTTGTGAGCATTGTAGAATGCTAATTTCTATAAACTTACAATCAAGTAAATTGCGTTACAAAGCCCTCAATACTCAAAACTCATCACTTCCTAATGGTCTGACTGGGTGTTACTGTATCATCTGCGCTCTCGGCATTATGTATATCTGCCCTAGCGCCACGGTGAAAATACCACATAAAGTGTGCCACGGCACCGACGTGCCCAACTGCGCTGTATCGGTTAGCGGCTCGAATGGGCGATGGGGATATTTACACTGCGGAAATGAGCAAATGCTCCCAAAGTTGAAGCAGAAGTTGCTCTGGTTTCTGTTTACTCTTTTTTCTTGTGTTCAGTTTTCATTTTGCCGAAACACGCCCATGAGCGTAACTTGCAGACTGGATACGTGCAGCCGTGAATCTGCTAAGTACTCGCACTTTGGAGGTGTTTCCCGGCGTCCCTCCCACCTTTGGCAGCGACCTTGGAGGAAACTTCCAGCAGGCGGAGCCGCCCGTGACTGGCTTGTCGGACACGGATGTTCCTCGTACATAAGTTCTTCTCCCTCCTGCTTTACCCTTGGAGCTCTGAACGTTTATCAAGATGCGCCCAGGCGGGGACACTTACTCATTCATCACACTCTCCATTTGGTGGGTCTATTCACTATAAAAAATTGCGTCTCCGACTCTGAACATTTCCCTGCTATTATTGCCTCTTCCCCCATTTCTCTCTCTGCAATAAATGTTAGATAAAATTGCCAGGCCACCAGATCTATCTTCTGCTAGGCTGAACTTTTCTCCTGTATGTTCCATTTCTCCTTTATCTATTTGCGCGGTGTTATCGGAGGTTTCCTGAACATTACCTTCCAGAACTAATTTGATTTTCAGTTATGTCCATTGATTAATTTGGATTTATTTATAATTTTTTAAAAAGTTTACTTAGAGAGAGAGAGCATCCTGGGAGGGAGGGAGGGAGGGAGGGAGAGAGAGAGAGAGAGAGAGAGAGAGAAACCCAAGCAGGCTCCAGGCTGTCAGCACAGAGCCTGACGTGGGGCTCGAACGCACGAACCGTGAGATCATGACCTTAGCCAAAGTTGGATGCTTAACCGGTGGAGCCACCCAGATGCCCCTGGGGAGGTTCTTTTAGAGGCAACGTATCCTCAAATCTACTGGTGACTTATTTATCCACATTTTCTTTTTTTCTTCAAAATTCTGGAGAGCTTAAAAAAAAACAACAACCAGATTCCCAGTTTAATCCTGGGAGTGAGGAAGAATCAAACTAGCAGTTTTGGAAAATCCTCAGGTGATTCTGATAACTATCCAGGCCAGGGTTTGGTAACCTGTAGCCCACAGGTCAAACCTGGCTCAAATGCATGTTTTTGTGAGTAAAGTTATCCTGGATCACAGCCGAGCCCATTTATTTACATATTGTCTGTGGCTGCTTTCGTACTACAAGGACAATGTTGGATGGTTTGTGGCAGAGACTGTCTGGCCTGCAAAGCCTAAAATGATGACAGAGAAGGAGGAGGGGGAGGAGGAGGACGGGGAGGGGAAGGAGGAGGAAGGGCTGTTTAAAAGAAGCATCACAGAAGATGATGCACGTATCATTTCCCGAATGAGTACACCCTCACTCTACAGAAGTAATCCCTCAACCCTTACAATAATCCGGCCAGGCGGGTATTTTTATCATATGAGAAATGAACCACAGAGGCTAATTAACTTTCCCAAATTCACACAGCTGGCAAATGGGAGAGGTAGGAAACAATCAATCCCTGGCTTATCTGACCCAAAGCCATGGTATGGGGTTTGGGACAGAAGCCTGGATGTAAGTTGAGGCTCAGCCATTTGCTACCTCTAGGAGTTTGTAAAAGGCATTGACACTGTTACGGTTTAGTTTCCTCCTCTTTAATGGGAACAGTATCACACTGCGAAGACTGAGTGAATCGCCCTATGTGAGATCCTGTTACAGAGCCTGGCATCACGTGAGCCCTCAGTGCCTTTACTGTGGCCGCCACCATATCAGCAGGTGCACCGACGTCTAAGTGTGTGAAACCCAGGAGTGCTAGGGGGCTACCATATAAAGAAAATTTCAGGGGTAAGAGAAAAACATTGAAGTTCATTTCAAAAGCTTCAAAACAAATACAGGATAAAATGCAAACATGAAACAAAATTTTGCCTTGTTTACAAAAGACATTAACAACATTACAAATTTAAATTAATTAGTTGGAAAAACATAATCTTAAACACTCAATTGATGCTATATACTAAAATAAGCTCCAAATGGGTGAAATAGTTAATTGTAACACGTATGCACATAAGTGCACACACACACACACACACACGCACACACAATCTCTGAGAAATACCTGTGAACCTCTGGGAGTGATTTGTCAACTAGAAATACAATCAAGATGCTGTTAGAATACAGCACCCACTCAACAACACAAAGTCAGTGAAAAAAGATGAAAAAAATTACACATATAACACTTTAAAAATATGCATTGAAAAGTCTAAGGAAATAATCCAATTGTCTGAGTTAAGTATAATGAAAACATACTTTTATGGTAGGAAAAAAAAAACCCAAAACCACTTTATAAGTGAATCTGGAATGAAAATCATAGGATCACTTTAAAGAACAACGTTAAAAACAAATGATCTAAGTTTCCTTGCTATGCGTGTGCTCAAATGCCTGACTCTATATTCCGTATCTTGTGCCAAAACAGATAGAAATTTCCTTTATTTAATCATTTTAAAAAGTACCCAATTCTTGTATTTTCCAGGTGATATTTTTTATTCCTAGTATGTACATTTTCAACGTATGAAGTAGAATCTTACAATTCACATATTTTTACCTGATCTCTTCAATGACTATTAAAAAAATTTTTTTTAATGTTTATTTATTTCTGAGAGAGACAGAGACAGAATGCGAGTGGGTTAGGGGCAGAGAGAGAGGGAGACACAGAATCCGAAGCAGGCTCCAGGCTCCGGGCTGTCAGCACAGAGCCGGACGTGGGGCTTGAACTCACAAGCTGTGAGATCATGAGCTGAGCCGAAGTCAGACGCTCAACCGACTGAGCCACCCAGGTGCCCCACTTCAACGACTATTTTAAGTTCACTGTGTCCGTGAAGAGGTTAAAATAGATCTGTACCCCAATTTTTTTTGTCTGCGATGAATGTGTAAAATTGTTTTGAAGTCTTGCATTAATTTTCTGATTCTCTATCAGCCAATCATAGGATCTTGCTTTACCCTCCCTTACATTGTTCTTATGGTAATTTACAGCAGATTTCTTTCATAGATGTACGCATGCAAAATATATTTTTAGCTCGTCTTTTTCCCTTTTGTCTCTAAAAATGAAACATTGAGGAGGTGACTCTGATTTGGGTCTTGGCAATAGCTCCAGAACTCTGCAAAGCGTTCAGCCAACTTCCTTACACTTGCATGATCTTTGAGCGAAGCAGAGAAATTTCTCAGCTCTCACTGGAGTTTTGCAGCAACCCCAGTGGTATGCACTCTGTCCTGAGCGTTCTTCCTCTACGTTCCCTGACTGGCGTCCACGTCCATTTTGGAGGCAGATACGAAGATGTGACTATCCCACTGAACAGACGAGGACCCTGAGGATCATACTTAAGTGGCTCTCCCAAGTCGTTCTACATTAAGGAAGAAGCTACTAGTAGGGTTTCCCGGTTCCTTCCGTTCTGTGTGCCTCCCGTGACACCATGCTGTGCCGTTAATACGTGTGTATTCATGCATGTTTCTTGATATAGACTTTCTCTGACGGAAAATACATTTGGGGTCATTTGCAGCTTCTTTCTCTATAGCTGCTTTTGAATTTAAAGGTTATAATATATTTAGGTCCTATGTTAATGAGCAGCTCTTCCTTTGGGCTAAGATATCTCTTCCTCGTTAGCAACTTTGGTCATATGGAATTCAAATTTGTTAACTCACCGCATAAACAGCAACTCATTTAAAAATAAATTACAAATATTAAAGGGAAAATAGAGAACATGATAATATAGTATATATTGAAATACATCAGCTGTAGAATAATGCATCTTAATGAAGGCTTCCCGTGTGAATAAACCATTATATTTACAAGCTTTCCACAGTTAATGACCCGGAACCGCATAGCGAAACCTACGTTTATAGCAAGGTCCTCTGTCAGCAAAAATATACATATTAATAATTGATGTTGCCGTAAACATAGGACATCTGATGATGCTTCCCGGGTTTGCGGGGAAATAGGACTCCACGGTCCATTAACTTAAAATGCTTATCTAATGTTTGATGGGCTTTGTCTTTAAAAATCCTTGTTCAAATTAGTCAGATAAAATGGACATTTGTCCACATGAAAATCTGTTCAATTTGTCAGTCACAAATACACTTGCAGATAAGTGATTTAATGCTGGCAACTTTCTCCAGAAGCTCATTGTCTTGGGGGGGTTGCGTCTTTATGGTGCTTTGTTGTCACTGAAGGCGAAGCCGAAACGGGTCTGGGGGAGGGAAAGAGTCCACTCTGAGCAAATGACCATCCCGTGAAATCTCTTGCTGTTATCAGTGCAGAGATTAATTAGCTCCAGAGCCTTCTGATCGCAGCGTGTGCTGGTGTTCATTAGGAAGCATCTAGAGGCGGGCTCAGTGGGCTCCCTGCTCCCGCCTCACGCTGTGGAGGAAACAGCTCTTCGGTGGATCCATTTCAAGATGGTGTGTGCGCGTGCGTGTATGCTCCTTAGTTTATGAAAACAAGCCATTTTGTTCCGTCATTTCGTTCCAGAGTAACAGACCTATATTTATATGTGTGTGTTTATACAAATACACCTACTTAAAAAAGAGGAACCCAGCAGAAGAAGTGGAATAAAATTGTAAGCAGACCCATAGCCAACGGTAGTCTCCTGCCCTCTGCCCAGAGTAGTTATGGTAAGGCCTTATTTTAGGATGCCGCAATTTTAGTGCATGCAAAACTATTAGATAATAAAACATTTTCTAGCTCGTTAAGCCTAACTTCTAAAAATTGTTTCGTAGATTTAAGATTTGCTTCCTTAGGAGCTGGGCTAGGACAGTCACGTTGAGTTTACAACTAATAAGTGATAGAAGCTTACTCAGCCACATTTGTGTCCTACTTTCTTTGAAATATATATATATTTTTCTTGAGAGAGAGAGAGAGAGAGAGAGAGAGCGCTCAGGTTGGGGAGAGGAGCAGAGAGAGAGAGAAAGAGAGGGAATCTCAAGCAGGCTTCATGCTCAGCATAGAGCCCGACTCAGGGCTCAATCCCACGACCCTGGGATCATGACCTGAGCAGAAATCAAGAGTCAGACGCTCAACTGACCGAACCACCCAGGTGCCCCTCTTTAAATATTTTTAAAATAAACACTTCGATGCCACTTGTAGGCTGTGAGGCACTAGTTTAAGTGGTTTACAAATACTAATTTATTCCTCCTAATAACCTTATGAGTAGGTGGCATTATTATCTTCATTTTATACAGGAGGAAACTGAGGCACTGAAAGGTCAAGAACTTGGCCAGGGTCACACAGCCATGAAGCGGCTTTGGCCCAAGGCGTCTATTTCCGGCACCTCTGCTCCCACCCTCTATGCTCAGCTGTGTCTCTCCAGTGACAGGTTTCTTCCAGCTTAACCCGTTTTGTCTGAAAATGTTAAAAAAATTTTTTTTTTTAACATTTACTTATTATTGAGAGACGGAGAGAGAGAGAGAGAGACAAAGCACGAGCAGGGGAGGGGCAGAGAGAGGGGGAGACACAGAATCCGAAGCAGGCTCCAGGCTCTGAGCTGTCAGCACAGAGCCTGACGTGGGGCTCAAACCCGCAAATTGCAAGATCGTGACCTGAGCCGAAGTCGGACACTTAACCGACTGAGCCACCCAGGTGCCCCTGAAAAAAACTTTTCTAAATGGGAACGATAGATCATACTTTAAAAAATGTTCATTTGTAATTTTGGTAGACACTGCCGATGCTTTCCCGCAAAGACGTTGCAAGATTTACTCTTCGCACAACAGGGTACAACAAAGCCCATCTTTCCATACTTAAATAGATAAAAAAAAGTTGGGCAGTTTAGTAGGCAATTTAGAATCACGAAGGATGTGAACATCTAAACCCACGATATTAAATCATTTGAAGAAAAGGAACAGCTGGTGCTCACATAGTGCTTACTGTGTGCTCTAGGTGAGACACTATCTTAAATGCTTTCCAGAGAGCAGTTTCCTTAGAAATTAACACGAAATCTACGAGTGTGGTGCCATGGCCATCTCCATCCCGCCTGTGTGGAAATCGTGGCACCCGGAAGTCATGTCACTCCCGGAAGTCCCCACAGCTGGGAAACAGTAGAACCAGATCTGAACGCGGATGGGTGGGCTCCTGAATTCATGGCCTTCACCACTCCACCTGCTACATTAACAGACTGTGTAACAAGCCCAAATCTAAGGTAGTTGAGGATGAACGTTCTGCCCTTGGATGTAGGCTAAGAAATTCTGGGATCAGGGGCGCCTGGGTGGCTCAGTTGGTTAAGTGTCCGACTTTGGCTCAGGTCATGATCTCATGGTTTGTGAGTTCAAGCCCCAGGTGGGGCTCTGTGTTGACAGCTCATAGCCTGGAGCCTGCTTCGGATTCTGTGTCTCCCTCTCTCTCTGTCCTGCCTCGCTCATGCTGTGTCCCCCTCTCTCTCAAAAATAAATAAACGTTTAAAAAAAAAATCCTGGGAACAGGCTACAAAGGAAGGATAAGGAAGAGAATTCTTTTTGTCATGTAATTTCTCATGGTCTGGGGACGCGGAACAAGAATAAAGCAGAATTAAAATAGTAACAACTTAATATCAAACGAAAGGTTTCTGAGTAGGTAGGCTGTAAATCCCATTTAACAGAAAATGGTGCCCTCCCTCAAGCTCTGATCTCTCTGCCCAGCCTAAGAGCCTTTCGCGTACACCTGACCCAGGGTCACTGCTTTTCCTGGGTTGCGAACTGTTTTCTGGTGCATCACACACAGTGTGTGTGGCTTGTGGGGGCAGCGCTTGCTGCCTTAGGGGACTGTCACAATTCTCCCCCCGCAGCTACATGGGGTGGTTGCAGATCAGAGTCGGACCGCGTGCGCTGCTCCAACTCCATCACTTTCTGAGATCCTACTTTTAACAGACTAATTTCAAGTTCATTAATCTGAGTAGCAAATAACAAAGGCCAGGAGAGTGTGTATTTTGAAATTAGTGGCATGGGTATTTTCTGCAACAACTTATTTTGGAATATACTGTGTTTCATTATGTAGACAAGTTATCACACTTCTTCATGATTCATTTATTGCGACAATGTACTATGCTTTTCCAAGATGATTCATGTTGGCCACTGCTCCTTGAAGGCCTATCCTACCCCAAGCTGTAGGTCAGGCCCTTTACCTGGAATCTCTCTGTGAAATAGGTGGCAGCATCCTGCTCTTACAGAAGAAGAAACTGAGGCTCAAGGGAGGGAGGGTATGCCACCCAAAGACCTCCCACAGGCCCCCGTGTAGAACTGGGTGCACAAGCGGGCCACCCAGAAACCTGTCTTCATCAACATGGCGGAATAGACTCTTTAAGCTGGTGCCTGGAGACATGCGCTCATTTCTAAGATGCTGCCTCCCCCAGGGACGCTTAGGAAACAGTTCTTTTGCCTTCAAAAAGTAAACTAAAACTAAAACTACACAAAACCCCCACGAATCATGACAAATCTGTTTTTTTTTTTCCTGAGAATAAATTTCCAGAAACAAACATCATTTGAACTGTAATGAATAATATATATGACCAAGCTGGATGATGTCGGTTTTGGTTGGAACTAAAGTCGTGACCACAAAGAGCACGTCCTCTTGGTCCTTCTCTCCTTTTGGCTCTGAGAACAGTTCCCAAGGAAGAGCCCATGACCACCGATGGCTCCTGACATATATACAGGCTTCCCAAGTGGGGCTTCTGAGGGGGCTGTGTTTCAGGAGCTCACTGGGGGCCCAAGCTCCAACTTTGGGTTATTATTCTTATTATCATTTATTTATTTATTTTGAGAGAGAGACATAGAGAGTGAGCAGGGGAGGGGCAGAGAGAGAGGGAGACAGAGAATCCCAAGCAGACTCCGCACTGTCAGCGCAGAGCCCAACATGGGGCTCGATCTCACCAACTGCGAGTTCATGACCAGAGCTAAACCAAGAGTCAGACGCTTAACCGACTGAGCCAGCCAGGTGCCCTGGGGTTATTTGTTAATAAGGAAGACCAGATTGACCAACAGATAATTTATAATACAGCTTGTTTGATGTTAGAATCTGAAGGTGAGCAGGGTTTTATGGTGCTTTGAAGACTTAGTTGACTCATTTCCAAGCGACGGCTCTTCCTCTTTAATAACTGTCCCCCAGCGTTATTATAATGAAAACATTGCTAGCTCCAGGGTAACATAAAATATACGATGGGCACGACCATAGGACAAATTATTTCAAAGGGATCCACAGAATGAAATATATTACATTCATTAATTTTCCTTCCGCTCGATTCACCCCATTGGCTCTGCCAATTAAAGTAACTGCACATGAATTTTGAGAGTGCTATTTATTTTCTTTTGTAGATTTTAGAATATAAATATTTAAAATGGCAATATCAAAAAAATAATTTATATGACAATGGTAAAGGGAACATTTGGTCAGGAAAGGAAGGCATAATGATGTCTGTTGCTCTAATTCTGGCTTTAGTTACTAAATACCTGGAAATAGGCCAAGCTTCCCAAAACATACAAATACTCTTTTGATCAGATAAGTCAATGGCTTATTCACTGGCATGATGGAACGAAATGAAGTTATGGAAAAATGGAATTTTAAAACGAGTGGACAATATCTTCATTAGTGATATAGTGGAAAATATATTCAATTGAAAACATTTCTTGGATTTGGGGTAATGGCTTTGTGTGGTTATCAGCCAGAGGACAGGAGATATCATTCTCTTAAAAATTGAATCCATACATTTCTCGATGGTGTAAAATTTCCATAGAATACACACTACCAGCAGGAGACGTACTTGGAAGAAAAAAAAAAAAAGGCAAACCAGAGAAAGTCACATTTAACGCAAAACAGACAAGTTGCTCTCTTTATATTATCCAAACCCTGAACTGCTGAAAAATTAACACAGACTTCTTTGATTTGAGCTGAAAAGATATAAACTCCAAAGTAAAACAGAAAAAATACAGTAATAAACACGTAATTCTGTCTTTGTGTGCTATCAGTGTAAGCAATTAAGATTCTCGGATGAGAAAGAGTGCTAGGCTATTCCCGAGTTTCTGGCTACGTGTTACACGTAATAGACATCCAGGACATGCATGCTGAATTAAATTAAAAGGAAATTGTTGAACCAAACTGCTAATGTAAAATTTCATGTCAAACTTAGATGATCTTAGATTGAATGTTTTGACTGCTAGTTAAGTTTGGAAAGTACAAAGTTGGAGTGAACCATTGTTTTTTTCACGATATCGTACATGTGTCTGCCTCTTCAGGGCTGGAGAGAGAAACAGATTTATATCTTTGTCTGTCTCCCCATCCATATGCACCAAATGATGTGGAGGTCTTAGGAGAAAAAAAATTGGTATGATTCTACGCCCACTTGCTTTCATTTTAAATGTGTACTTTTCCCCAGTTAATGAAGTAAAAGTTTAAGCATGTTGAAAAATACAATGACAGACAGAGAAACAATCTTCCAAAGTCACCACATTAAAAAAAATGAATGCTATTGTACACGGTATCTTTTCTTTCTTTTGCAAGTGCATAGATGTGTGTATATATTTAGTTGAAATCATATCAAATTATATGTGTAATTCCAAACCTTGAATTTTTACTTTGAGCGTTTTCATGCCATCAAAAACTAATCATAAACATAGTTCTCAAAGGTGACATACGACTGCATTAATGTGGGTCCACTAGAAGTTATTTAACTACGTCCTTACTCTGAACCGGCTTTATCCCCGATTTGTCATTATCAAAAAGAACCCTGGAGGAGACTTCCACGGGCATAAATCTCTATTTCGGAGGTTTCCTCAAGACAGAGATAGAACGTTGTGGGGACAGGATGTAAACATCTTAACCTTCTCGCACTTTGCTCATCGTCTTTTAGAAAGGCAGAGTCCACGTAACTCATGGCGTCGCCTCCCACCCTTGCCAATAATTACAACTTGAAAAAAATTTTTTTCTTTTGCTTATAAGATAGAAACAACTTAGCTTATTTCACGAATTCTTTTTTTTTTTTTAATGTTTACTTATTTATTTTGAGGGGGGCAGGGGGAGAGAGAGGGAGAGAGAGAGAGAGAGAGAGAATCCCAAGCAGGCTCCACGCTGTCAACACAGAGCCCAATGTGGGGCTCGATCTCACAAACTGTGAGATCGTGACCTGAGCCGAAACCGAGAGTTGGTCATTTAACCGACTGAGGCGCCCAGATGTCCCATATGTCACTAATTCTAAGATGCATGGTTTTCATAATTAACGTGTCCAAAATTAGGGATGGATGTGGATTACAATCAAGGTGGTGTTTTGTTTTATCTGACAGTACTCTCTTTAAGAGCATGTAAAAATCACGATGCGTCTTATAATTGGTGACATCTCAGATTCAAGGAAACGCAGTATCTCATTTAATTTTTGATTTGTGTTTTTTGACCACTAGCAAATAGTCATGATTCTCATAGAATCATTTCAGTATACGCTGCAATGTCCCAGTGAATTGAAAAACAGGTTTTTTAATTGTGGCTAAACAAACAAACAAACCCATAAGAGGCACTTTTTAGGGATACAGTTCAGCAGTGTTCCGCGTCCTCACACTGCTGTGAAACAGATCTGTAGAACTTTTTGATTTTGCAAAACTGCAACCCCACACCCATTGGGCAATGACTGCCGGCCCCCCTCCCCCGCCCCCTGAGCCTTTGGCAGTCATGATTCTGCTCTCTGTGTCTCTGTTTCTGATGACTCTGGGTGCCTCATACAAGTGGAATCGGGCAGTATTTATCTTTTCGTGACTGCTTATTTCACGTCACACGATGTCTTCAAAGTTCGCCTATGCTATAGCATGCGACAGGCTTCCTTTTTATGGCTAAATAGTATTCCACCCAGTGAACGTGTTAAATCGTAGACATCAGCAACGGCTGGCCGGGACTGCTCACCCACGTGGCTCTTTCAGCACACCCAAGCAGGTGCACAGCAAGAGATGGGCTGGGGTCCCAGGTGTCTCGATACCAAAGAGAAATGTTGACTCATTTTTTTTTAAACTCAGAGATCAAAGGGAAATCAAGAGAATAGGTGATGAAGATTGAGGTATTTCTTAAATCGTACATACATACTGTATGACTGATCGTATTTTTTAAGACAATAAAGGCTGGATGTCACCATTTAGGCTTTATAAACACGTGCAGTGGCATCAGACCCCTCCACCGGCTGACTACACCCTTCCAAGTGTCTGGAAGATGGCCCTGAATTCTTTCCACAAGCAAAATAATTTGTATTTTCAATTCTGTGCTGATAACGGAGGTGGTGCACAGGGGTCATAGTGGCAGGGTGGAGTGGTTGGTCCAGGACACGGGGCCAAAGGGAGATACAAGATATTCCAACATCAAGTGTATTTACCCCGCCGTTGGTTACTTAGAACGTGCCATCATAACACGGATGAAAATTATACAGCAGTAGCCCGAATGTGGGGCTCAATTACAGCTTTTTTATATTTAATAATATCGCTGATAAGATCTCATAATTTATTTAAATCCTCAAGTCCCAGAAAAGAAACTAATATTTTTATATGAGAAGACCTGATAGAAATATGGGTGAAAGGAACACGTCGATGGTTGATCACAGAACTGAGAGAGCTATTGTGCCTCACTGTGCTCGTATCACCCACACACTGGTCACCACCTGATTTCTCTAAAAGTGAGAAGGTGGAATGCAGTCTTAGAAAATATAACTTAAATACAAAAAGGAAAGAGTAATATAATGAAACCCACTTTCCTACACTGGTTACAAAAGTATAAATAACATTTGTTATTTTTTTACTTATCACGTTATTCTTTGAGTTCATATATATATATATATATATATATATATTTAAAATTTTTTAATGTTTGTTTATTTTTTGAAAGAGAGAGAGACAGAGTGCAAGCGGGGGAGGGGCAGACAGAGGCAGAGACACAGAATGCAAAGCAGGCTCCAGGCTCTGAGCTGTCAGCACAGAACCCGATGTGGGGCTTAAACTCACGATCTATGAGATCACGACCTGAGCCAAAGTTGGATGCATAACCTCTCTGAGTATATTAATTGTTAAAAATAGAAAGCAAGAAAAATCATAAATCCTGATTTTTGTCCTATTGAGATATACATTTGGTAAGAAGTACACAGACGTGGGAAAATGTATTGTGAATCGGTATTATTTAAAGTTTCAGGGCACCTGGGTGGCTCAGTCGGTTAAGCGCCTGACTTCAGCTCAGGTCATGAGCTCACGGCTTGTGAGTTTGAGCCCCACGTCAGGCTCTGTGCTGACAACTCAGAGCCTGGAGCCTCCTTTGGATTCTGTGTCTCCCTCTCTCTCTCTGCCCCTCCCCCGCTCATGCTCTGTCTCTCTAAAAAATAAATAAACATTAAAAAAAATTTTAAAGGTTCAGTTAAAAAGAAAGCTACAGATTGTCTAAACCATGATTCCTACCATTTGCTCCTGGGATAAAATTTTGAACATGTACTTTATCTGTAATTTTTTAGACATAAAAAACACGTTTATTGTAGAAAAGTGTAAAAATAAGCGAAATCATTAAAAATAGGATCACGGGGTTCACATTTTACACTTGGCACGTTACACAGAAACTCTAAACACACTTCTAAAGCCACACAATGGCACGTTTTAACTGTGTGAACTGTTTCTGGGCACCTGTCTACCAAGTATAAAACTGCTCTGATACGAATATTATATATCGTAAATGTTGCTCACATTCGTTTTTTTTTTTTTAGCATGGAGATTGCAAGGGTCAGGATTACTGAGCAAACAGGCCTAAGTGTTTTTTTTTTTAAATGTGTTTGATGTTTATTTATTTTTTGAGAGAGAGACAGAGAGAGACAGAGCATGAGTGGGGGAGGGGCAGAGAGAGAGAGGAGACACAGGATCCGAAGCGGGCTCCAGACTCCGAGCCATCAGCACAGAGCCCGACGCGGGGCTCGACCTCACGAATCGCTAATCATGACCTGAGCCAAAGTCAGATGCTTAACCGACTGAGCCCCCCAGTCTCCCTTGTGCTTTAATGTTTATAAGGAGACCAACTGTCCTCAGAAGGGTGGGCGTGCACTTAAACCCTGGTTATTGTCCCCGGGCTGCACCTGCCCCTGGGTCCTCGCCCAGTCCGGGCATCGCCATTACTGGCTTTCTTTTCCTTTCTTAGCAGAGATTTAAAAAACATGGCGCAAGAGCACTGCCGGGCTGGCTCTTCCTCTCCACCCCTCTCCTGCCGCATCCCGCCCCCCCCCCCCCCCCCCCCCCCCCCCCCCCCCCGGCCCCGTCATTCCGGCCTCCCTGTGGGGCTCCCCCAGCCTCCCCGCCCTCCCTCCCTCCGCTCCTCCCGGTAAATGCTCTGACCATCCAACTCCATCCTGGCACCTGCTTCTCACAGGCCCCAAGTGAAAGCCGGGATGCGGAAAATCACTTGGCATTCGCTGCAGTGATTAGTTTGTTTGGGTATTTGTTTTTTTACCTCTTTGGTCTGTTTCGATCTTTGTACTTCCCTAGATCATCTTCTCTGTTCAGTATTTTCTAATTTATTACCTTAGTCACTCAGGATACTATTTAATAGTTTTGTTTTTTTTTTTTAAAGCTTATTGGTATTTGTGGTTATCTGTGTTTCTTTTCTTCTTTTAGCCCCACTCGAGCTTGGTACATGATTAGCATTTTCAAAGCCTCAGCCACAGTATCTATCAATGTTTTTATCCCGGCATTAAATATGGGGCACTGAACTACATCCTGCTCACAACCGCACAAGTTTGGAAGTGGATTTTACCCACGTGGGCCTCAGATGACAGCTGCCTGCAGCCTTGTGAGACCCTGAGCAGGAGACTTAGCTAAGCCCAGACTCCTGACCCACAGAAACTGAGCTGACGAGTGTGTGTTTAAGCTGCTAGGTTGTGGTCATATTGTTACGCGGCAACAGATAACTAATACGCACCCATTCAGCTCTGATTCAGTCATCCCCACGGAGATCTGCCCCCAAAAGCTAGCTAGCTCAGTGCAAACCCATTCTCTTGACCACAAATACTGACGGAGGGCAGGGCAGACCTCACGCAGGAATGGCAGTTTGTGAGCAATTCAGAGCTTATTCCCAGGCCCGGAACGCTCCGCGTATTCCAAGGGAGATGTGTACACGGACACGTGACTGCTCTGTCCAGATCCCCCGGGCACACTCCCGTACAGTGCGGGCCGTTCCATTCTCTTCAGTCACAGGTTACCTATTTTTCTTTCCTCTCTTCCCACAAAAACTCTCTAAGACACAAGTCCCAAGAAAGCCACATGCGCATCCTGCCTGTAAGAGAACTTACCATACCCAGGAATATCATCTCCTCCTGCCTCAGTTTTTCGGTTTTCTTATATTGATGGAAACCTCGCCAGACCTAAAAAGAAATAAATGGTTATTTGTCTAATACATTAAAACAAAAACAAAAACCCTGTCCTACCCTTTCTCCCGTTTCAAATGATACAATGACTATGCAGTCAAGGCCGTGCGTGTGTGTGTGTTCATGGAATATTTTTTCTTCTGTGATCACAGGCAAAAAATTTAAAGAAAGAACAAATGGCCTATTCGCTGCCTGAGCACCCAACTGTGGACCCAGAGCCACCCTACTGAACAAGGGGGGCGGGGCGCCGTCCTGTTCACCCACGGGCTGGACAGGATCCACACTTGCCCAACACCCTGGAAGCAAATCTGCCAACCACACAGCCCACCTGCTGGCCCAGACATCCTCCCGGCTGCCAGAACGGCCGTCATCCACAAGACGAGCGACAACAGGTGCTGGCGAGGGTGAGGGGAAAAGGAACCTCCCGCACTGCCGGTGGGCGTGCGAACCGGGGCAGCCACTGGGGACACGGTATGGGGGTTCCTCAAAAAATTAAAAATAGAACTACCCTACACCTCAGCAATCCCACGTCTGGGTACATATCTGAGGGAAATGAAGTTATGGACTTGAAGAGAGATGTACACGTTATTTCAACGTATGTTCATCGCAGCATTATTTACGATTGATATGATGATGGAAACCACCTGTCAGTGGATGGGTGAATGGATAAAAAAGGTGGTATATACTATATACACACAACGGAATATTATCCAGCTAAAAAAAAAAAAAAGAAGAAGGAAATCTGAGCATTTTCAGATGCTGGAGCCTGCTTCGGATTCTGTGTCTCCCCCTCTCTCTGCCCCACCCCTGCTCTCGCTCTGTCTCTCTCTCTCTCAAGATAAATAAACATATAAAAAATTAAAAAAAGAAATCCTGATATTTGTGTCAACATGCATGAATTTTGAGGGCAGCATGCTAAGCGAAAGAAGGCCACATAGAGAAGGACAACTACTATTAAGATCTCACTTGCATGTGGAATCTAAAAACACTGACCCTGTAGAAATAGATGTCTAGTAGTTTGGGTATCTGAGTAGGTTTGGGATCGCTAGGGGCTGGGAGTTGAAGAAAATGGGGGAAAGTGGCCAGAAGGCACCAACTTCCAGTTGTCAGATGAATGAGTTCGCCTCATTCAACAACACTGTGCTGTGTTCTTGAAAGCTGCTTAAAAGAGTTGATCTGAAGGGTGCTCACTATCGAAAACTGGTAATTATGTGAGGTGATGGACGTTTTAATTACCCTTACAGTGATAATCACTTTGCCATATATACGTATATCACATCACGACATCATACATCTTAAACGTACACAATGTTTTATGTCAAATGCTTCGCAATAAAGCCGGGGGAGGGAGAGGAGAAATGGCTTCTAATTCTCATTAGTGAGAGTCCCCTACCCAGGTTTCTTGAAAAGAAACTTCCAGATTGCAGGAGCGTGGGGCTAGATCTAAGGGTGGCACTTCATAGTTTTAAAAGAAAAATTTCCACCACAGTGGGGGGAGATATAACACGGTCACGTCCAAGATTGATACGACTCAAGCTCTGAACTCAGATGCTTGTCTAGAACTTCATCACAGGAACATAAAGAACACGGTCTGTTAGCAGTCCCCCTGCACCCTTCTGCCCGCCCCCATCAAGAACCCAGAGGGAGGGGGTCCTGACCCTCCCGCTGGGGTCTGTGTCCTCATGCTCTCTTTCTCTCTTATCTGGTTCCAATTTGCCTCATGTTTCCATCTCCTGAATTTCCCGTAAGCAGCCTTGGCCTCCATTTGGAAAAAGGTGTGGAGCAGACCCCCGGTGCTCATCCAACAAAGCGGGGGGACCTCAGGCCCGCTTCAGAAAGGAACACTGGGGTGCCCGGGTGGCTCAGTCGGTTAAGCGTCTGACTCTTGATTTCAGCTCAGGTCACGGTCTCACGGTTCATGGGATTGAGTCCTGCATCGGGCTCTGTGCTCACAGCACAGAGCCTGCTTGGGATTCTCTCCCTCTCTCTCTGCCCCTCCCCTGCTCTCCCTCTCTCTCTCTCTCACAACAAATAAATAAACATTTAAAGGAACGAGGATGTCCCGGTCACCGGCCAGAGGGGTTGACCTTTGCTCCCCTTCTGTGATTACGTCTGTGTGTGAACGCGCTTTTATTTTTTATTTTTTTAAATGTATCATTTTTTTTAACGTTTATTTATTTTTGAGACAGAGAGAGACAGAGCATGAACGGGGGAAGGGCAGAGAGAGAGGGACACAGAATCGGAAGCAGGCTCCAGGCTCTGAGCCATCAGCCCAGAGCCCGACGCGGGGCTCGAACTCACAGACTGCGAGATCGTGACCTGAGCTGAAGTCGGACGCTCAACCGACCGAGCCACCCAGGCGCCCCTGAACACGCTTTTAAAAATTCACTAGGGATTGACATCCTCACTGAATGTTTCACAACACTCTTTCCAACGATTATCAATGATCTTTGAAAATATTTGAATAAAATGCCCTGCATGTTACACCTATTTATAATACAATTAAAAACAAAATAAAACAACACGTGACCAAGCTTACTTAAGGGTTGTCCCCAGGGTAAGATAATAAATCTTTCCAGCATTTAAAATCCAGTTCTCTTGAAGGCAGAATTTTGGAATTTTGGGTTCCAGAGCTCACCCTGACCCTGGTGTGCATTTCTAGCTGTGTCAAGGCACCTGCCCCCGCTCCGCCAGCACCCTGCCCGCACCTTCTGAATCTGCAGCGCTGCGGCCTCCAGATCCGCTACTTTCTTGCTAAGGAACTTGGCTTGTTTCGCTCTGTATTCTTGAAGAAAGATCTGCTTCATGAACATGGCTCTTAGACGACCCTGCCGCGCCCTCTCAGCAATCTGGATTAGTTTCACGGCCTCTTCTAGGGGGATACTCTTCGCAGAGTATTTCTGCAAAAACATTCAAGGTAAATCAGTGTTTAGACATGTTCACTACATCAGTTGATCCTGGGAGCCTCACAAGCTGACTTCGAACACAACTTTGCTGAAAGTTCGATAAAGAGTCTGAGAGTTGTCTCGTTCCATCATCTTACTCTTTAATTATGTGGATTTTGATAACATGCCACGCTGGTGCTCTGGTCCCATATTTAAGGATCCCGTAAGCTTTCCTCTACCATTCCGAACAAAATCCTAACGAGTCCCACAATATTTTAGGTTGGCAGAAAATTATACCAGGAATGCCAATAAAATGGATTCAATAAAACTCAAAATCGCTATCAGTGTTTGATTAACTTAATAGTGGAAACATATAAATTAAAAACACATCTTTAATACGAGACCTTGAAACGTAAAATACACAGGCAGTAAAATGCTGGCTTCAAAATCAATTACGGGATGTTGTAGTGAATACGAGTAAGGCTAAAATCATTTCAGGAGTATTCAATTTATGTATGAAATGTCTTCTAGTACCTACGTGTTTGCATTTCAGAACATCCAAATGGGACGGGAAGATTATGTCTGGAGAAAAATCAGAGCTCTTGCAGGAAAATGCTGCCTTTGGAGACGTCAGGTGGGGGTTGTGGAGGCACCGCCGGGTGAGGGGCTGAGCCATTTCCTGAGGAGGGTCCAGGGCAAGGCTGCTGGGGCGTCCAGAGCCCCGTGTCAGCTCTGAGTGGATGCAGGGGTGAGGCTCTCTGCTGTCCTTGGGGCGGAGGGAGAAGCTGGGCACGTGGCCTGGCTTGGGTGGAGCCTCATGCAGGGACAGAAGCAGAAGGGAGAGGCCTTTTGAATCTGAGAAACACCCAGTCGTGGGCTGAGCCCTTGCTCAGGTCTCAGAGGGCAGCGTGGCCACCTTATCAGGACACGGTGCCAGACGCTGAGGTCCCAAGTGTGGGCTCCAATTCATCCCCGGGGCCACTGTTTCCCGCGATGGCCTCTTCTCTGCGTAATGACCGTGTGTGTCGGGGGCCGCGGTGCCCAGGAAGGAGCAAGGGGTGGGGAGGGGCATTCACTGAGACCCCGGAGAGGCCAGATGCTTTTCTTAGATATCCTCAGCAAGTTCACAAAGCAACCTCCAAGACGGGTATTGCTGTGACCGCTCAAGAGTTAAGAAGACGGAGCTCGATAGAAGAAAAATAATTCACACGAGCCCCCGCGGTTAGTACGGGTGGAGCCAATTTGAGCCACGACTGGCCATCTTCCTGACCAAGCCCCCACTGTGCCTCAGCCTTGGCTCCCCTTGAGGAAGCTCTTCCACATACCAATCCCTCCAAGTTTTGTTTTCAGTGACACCTCATCATCTCAGATGTGCAGGGAGCACACGTTTTCAATAACGCACTTGGCACGCCAGAGTAGAACGGAGGCCATTTTGGTACCGAATTGGATGAGGCCGGTTCAATCACTGGAGCAGAGAGCAGGTGTCCTGCAAACATGAGCTATCATTGTACTTATTTCCTTCAGACATCATCACTCTGAAAATCGTTGCAGCCCTTACTGAATACTTCTGAGGGTTGGCGTGGTCTATGCAGGACGACAAAGATTTCTGAACATTTATGGAGGGCCCGAGACTAAATACGAAGCATGAGAAATGGAGGACCGGATGGTGACATCTGTCTCCCAGAATTCTTCTTGGGATCTATATTGCATGTACGTATATCTTTAGGAAAGAGGCAGCTTAAGGTGCAAATGGGGTCTCGTGAGGCACCGAAGGCCAAGGGAAAGTCACACAGGTGTCGCGTGCTGCTGCCCGGAGCCCGGTGTTTCTCGGACGTTCAGCCCATCTTCAGATGGGGCTGGGACAGAGATGGCCGGGACTACGTAGCAGATCCAGTGGGGCTGGCTGCTGGGAAAGAAAGTTCCCTGCTGTCGACCCCGCACAAGTGAAGAGGGACAGCAGAGAGGGTAAGCAGGACAAGGAGCAGAGAGGGATCTTTAGGGCTCTACTGTAGCATCTGTGATGTCACCTCCCTTCTTGTGTCCCCTGTAAAAAGCCCTCAGTGAAGTCTGCACTGCTGGTCAGTGCTCTGTGCCCGGGGATTCCTCTGGGGGGCGCCAGATGGTGCTGAGGGCTTCCCTCTGAATGACGCATGGGCTGAAGGCAGGGACAGGTGCAAGGACGGCTCGATGGCCCCCACTCTAAAAGGCCCTGGGACCGGCCTCCGGGAGTGTGCAGTGCAGAGGAAGGGCCGGGCATCTAAGGGCGAGGTGGAGGAAGGAGGGACAGCCTCGAGTTAGCGGGGTCAGGACAGGTGCCGGAGGGTTGCTGCATCAGGCTGGGCTCTGCTGAACGAGCACCGTTTCGACAGGCCGAGGTGTAGGGGAAAGAGAGAGCCCTCCCTGCAGCTTGAAGCACGGACATGAATGCCAGAGAGCACAGAGACGCCTCAGATGGTGCGTGTTGCCCACCTGCTTTTCCAGGCAGGCAGACAGGCCGCATCCTTCTCTCTCCCTGCTGCCATTCTGGTTGTGCTCGGAATTTTCCACGGTGCCGTGACCCAACACCCAATGGGGCCTATCTGCGGGAAGCCCGCACGTGCTGGTTTCCCCTCGCGTAGTTACGGAGAGTGCCCCTTTCACCTGAATTGTCCCAGTTTGGACACACAACTGCCGCCTCCCTGCTTGGGCCGTGACCAGCCAGGGGCACGAGGCACTGATTCGGGAGGCAGCGAGGGTCACCGAAATGTGTGACTGGCCAGAAGGCAGATATGGCAGTGCCACGTGGAAAAGTCTGAAATGAAAAGACTTCCCAGTAGGTTATCTTAGCAATTATTTCCCGTGAAACACTCAGCTTCTGACTTTAGGTTAGGTGAACCTGAGTTGAAGAATTACAGAGTCAATGATCTGCCTAATCTCAGAGACACTGACATCGCCAACAAAGCATTATGTTCTGATCTCTGTTTCTAAGTTCTTGAAAATAATGGTTATGAATCGTCAAAGACACATCCTGAAGGTAAGCAACTTCTTACATACTGAACAGCATGGGGGACGGGTGCTGCTTTCCTCGCCCTGGAGACAATCTGTCTCTCGCACAGTCAGGAGCCACGGGGAAAGGAGGTTTTATAGATTATGGAATGATGGTGGTTAAAATGGTTTACAAACCTTTTCAGCCATATCTAATCCAATGTCAGCTAATATCTGAGCCAGGATTTTCTCTCTTCCTTTGATTACTTCCAACTTCTCCTTCAAAAAATACTTGGGGATGGGAATATCTAATTGTTGCTAGAGAAGAGAAAAAATAAGCAAAAGGGCACATTTGTCACAACTTAAGGACACAGTTCAAACCCATCTAAAACATACAGTAAGGACCGTATATCAAAGAGATGCATTTTACCTCCCATCCTTATTCAAGAGGTGATGACACCAGTGGCATAAAAACAATTCATTACCGCTAAGGAAACACAAATAAAGTCATAAGGAAAAGTCATCGCCGTGGCCCTTATTTTAATCGTTATGTAAAACGTAAGAACTCACATCAATTAATTCACAATTAACTCATGATAACTTCATGAATTTCTTTAAGGAAATAGAGTATCATCTCAGCCTACCTCAAACAATAATGCAAATTAAGATAGCAAAGTATTGCGACCGAGAGATCTTTGAAATAAACCTAATGATTTATCATCAGCATCGTTAACTATTTGCCTGTAAATGATCACAGGTTTTTTTCCCCTAATACTTTGGTTGGACTTTTCCCTAAACGACCCCAAATTACAAAAGTTATTGGCAAAGTTCATTTGCTTTATTAGGAAACTTGTTTTTTATGCAATAAATATAAACTTCTGTTTTTCACTCGTGCATATTACCAACTAGTTCAGTTGCTGGAGGTCACGCGAATATTTACGAGCCCAAGTTCAACCATCAGAAGGGTAGAAGTGCTATCTGGGGGTGCGGGGTGGCCCTTGGCCACCCCCCCCATGAGGAACACTGTGCTAGACACTCTTTCAGACCCTCCTGGCTGCCCCCTGGTAGACCAGTCGGCTGGGCAAAGCTAAGGGTTCGGTCCTCGGGGTCAGTTCCCCTTTTCCCTATTCTGGCATGACTCTCCACACCCTCTCCCCTACCCGGGGAATTCTGAACAGGCCTTCCCTTAAAGAAGCATTGTAACAGAAAGGGGTGTCCTTTTTTAGGACTTGGTGAGATTGTACCAATACCAGACGGCAACTGCTTTTGAAAACCAAACTTTTCTTAGACGGATGGAATTTTGGGGTGAACTGAAAGTGGGTTTCCAGGATGCAGTGAGTGACTGTGGCCTGGGGGATGGAGCAAAGTCAGAAGAGAGTGATTACTTTTTTTATTTAATGTGGAGATTGTATTTATTAGTAGGTGTGTTAAAGCGTTGTGCTTTTCCAACTGTGACGACAACGTGTTATTGACACGGCTCTGCGTGGTCCAAGAACGAAGAGTCTGAGGGTGAGGAAACGGAGCAGCGGAGGACAAAAGAGGAGGGAAGCCGAAGACAGTTGCTTGGGTTTGCGGCTAGACCTCCATCCGCAAAACACTTTATATCCAACCCAGATGCTTTGGGGTTTCCCATTCTCTAAGGGACCTCTCTCGTGTTCTCTGGAGAGCGGCTTTCTCCATTCTTCTGAGCATCTGATGAACTCGCGAATTTGGGGCAGCACAGCTCTGACTCGAAGACAGAAACCAGTCTCTCGGTCTCAGTTTCAGAATCTCTCGGGGAAGGATCGCCTGGGGCAGCCACCAGCACCCATCCCTGGTCTGATCAGCTGTGGCCGGGCTGTGGGTCACACTGCACACAGATAGCTGGGTGCTGGCCCGATGGAATAGCGGAGCCGTGTGCCATGTGGGTGGCGGCCACAGGGGCCCAGACTCAGGGGCGCTGGTTGGTCAGGCTTCCACTGGGAACTGCAGGGCTGAGCCCCACAGGACTTCCCAGAGCTGGTACGTGTGTGTGTCCCTGGCCTGGCAGCGCTCCCGGGGTCCGTGCCGCTGCTGGTCCCGCCTGGACCCCAGTGTCGTCACGTGGCTCAGTGTGCCCACCCCAGAAGTGCTGGACCACACAGTTGATAGTCTCCTACCGGGAAGGCTTCCTGGACAATGTCACTCGTTCATCGCCCCTTTTAGTGCTCATGAACTTTGAAAAGATGAACCAGCTCAACCAGAGGGGTGACGACTGAAGCAGGAAGAAAAGCAGGGGAAAATCTGAAGGAGCCCGCCACACAGATTTCATAGATGTCTTACTCTTCAACTTTGAGCAGGTTATTTAATATTCTCGGGATTAAATTAATACATTTAATACTACTTCACTAATTCGATTTAGGGATATGATTTAATGGCTGTTGATTTCACGCTTATCCTCAGGGGTTCTTGATCTTTTCACACGGGTGGAGTAAAGTACACCTGACCGAAAAAATCCAGGGCTTTAAGCCATGCTCTTGTAAGTGAACGCGACAAACATGAAAGTTTCGGAGTGACCTTCAACACTTTCCATCATTTTAGTTACCCTTTATAGTCCTTTCTAACAAAGTGCAGTAACAATGCTAGAAAAACCTATTCCAGAAAGAAACATAACCTTTATAGAATCTCGCATGTTTTCAAAAGGAAGGAGCATTACACACCAGGTGGAAAATTGAACACTGTCTCCTTTTAATTTTATTTTAGGGAAATGTTCCTTTTGAAACGAAGACTGAGCTCACAGGACCGTGACACTGCAAGGAGCTGGCCACTGGCCTCTGGCTGACTCGGCCAGACAGAGCGTCAGAAGAGACTCTGGGCGTCTGGCAGTGGGGGTCGGGAGGGCGGTGGCGGGGAGACAGAAGGTCCTCAGCTCCAGGGCATCAGAGAGAGAGAGAGGAGGCCCTTCTTTCTTGTCTGAGCCTCAGAGGCCTATCGCCATAAATCCCCAAGTCACCAAAGACCCAAAGGAGAGGAGGAGACACATCCACCTGGTAATAAGGAAGCAGCAGCCAATCAGCCCGAAGAAAATGGGGTAAACAAAGGCCAGAAGGAGATCTCCCTGGGCAAGAAAAGTAGGAGCACTGCTACTGGAAATTGGGAGGGTTTGTGCCACAGGATATTTGTGAAAGGGTTGGCCTCCTCCATCCAACAGACCTGGGCAGACACCATGGTGACCAAGTAAGACCACAACATTGGACCCAAGGACTGTGAAAAGATTTGTCTGTGCCCACAACTACAGGAACCCAATCCTTGTCCATGGCAGTATGGCCCAACCGAAGGGCAAAGCTTCACCTTTTCATACAACAACCAGTAAATGTGCCTAGGAAGCCTAGAGCATTGGTTACGGACCTACGTATCCAATTTAAAACAAGACGCTGATAAGAAAAGAGGCTGAGTACTTACAGGAGCCAACTTTAGGTCCTGTAGGATATCATCGAAATAATGAAACTCGGTTAATTCCAATTCAACCATCTCATTCTTTAGTTCCAGGACGCGACCCATCACCCCGTCCAGTATTTTTCGGATCAGCAGTCGCTTCTGTGGGTGGACAATCTGGTCGTAGACATTCTCCAGGTTTCTAAAGATCTGCACATATTTTATGTAGAAGGTGGCTAACATTTGGAAGATGAAACCTTGATTTCTTCGTGATTCCATCATAGTCTCAGACTCTTTATCAAGCAGAGAATTGAGGGCTTCTTGGGTCTGATGCCATATCTTATTATACATCCTGAGGGAAGACAGAGAATAAGCAAAAATTCCTTCATAAGCCACACAAAATGGGCATCTGATATAACAAACAGTAACGTGGCATCGAATGAGAGCTAAGAACACGGCATGTAATTACGAGGCCCTTTAGACCATTTGTGTCTCATTTTGAGGTGCATGTGATTTTTGGATGTGACCACGCTGTTATCATCAAATACGTAGATTAAAAGACTTTTCACCTAAATGATATAAAGCGATTCCTCAGTAGGCCCATAAAACCTGCATCATTATACTCATTTAAAAGACGAAGAAGTTGATAACGAGAATATTCAACCGATCTGTCCAGATACCCAGCTGGTGGGGTATAAACTGGAACAATGACATTGGAAAGTCATTCCACACTATCTTATAAAGTTGAACGTGAGCAGATGCTATGAATGAACAATTATACCCCAGAGACACTCTTGTAAATCATCATCAAGAATGGACAACTAGCACTCAGAAGGACCAGGCCTTGCGCTCTCTCTTCCCAGGGCTCTGCCGGAAGGTGGGCTTTCCCTCGCCGCCCCCCTGCTGGCGTTCCCTAGCTTGCCTCTTCCCTCTTGTCTCATCTGTTGTCCCTCCTTCTGGGTTTTTGTGATATCTCCTGTCAAATGCTCGTATGTTCCCTTGGCCCTCATGCGTGTATGGCCTTTGAAGTCCTCTATTGCCATTTTGGAGGCGATTCAGGAAGAGCGGGAGATCGAAATGCTCATTCGGTCCACCTTGTTTACCTGGGAGTCCCCCATCGACCTTCCCAAGGTCATTTCCAGGCACGCCCTCTGGGTCTTCTGCTCTGGCCCCACTCTCTGCTCCTCCTTGCATCAGCCCTGTCCTCTGAGAACCGTAAACATCAGGTGCCGTAAGTGACCACGGGCCGTGACCTGTGTTATGTGTGATGTTGCAGGGGACGCTCCCTGAGCAGGGCTCCTGTGCCTCTCTGTGCGGAGGGAGGGGGAGGTGGCCTGCTCCTGACAGGGAGGTGGGTGTCTGAGCCCAGTGCGCGTGAGTCTGAGCTCCGGACCACAATTCAACATGGTACCACCACCTCTACCTTGACCAAAAACAGAACCACCACCGCCAGAAAGTACACTCCTAACTCTTGCCAAGGGGGTGGGTGACAAACTGGACCTCCCCCTTTTAACGTCCGTTCACTTGATGACAAATGAGACTGAGTATCTCCTCGCACTCTGGTCGTTGGAGGTTGTTTATCCATTTGCTTTGCTTCGTTTTTTTTTTTTAATTTTTTTAATGTTTATTTATTTTTGAGACAGAGAGAGACAGAGCATGAACAGGGGAATGTCAGAGAGAGAGGAAGACACAGAATCGGAAGCAGGCTCCAGGCTCCGAGCTGTCAGCACAGAGCGCGAAGCGGGGCTCGAACCCACGAGCCGTGAGATCATGACCTGAGCCGAAGTCGGAGGCTCAACTGACTGAGACACCCAGGTCCCTGCTTTGCTTGTTTTTACGTCGGATTGTTTTTCTACTAATTTCTGGGGGTTCTTTATACATTCTGAGTGTCTATGCCTTCCTCAGCTTGCCTCCCAGCCGAGAAGCTGGTGTCTCACCATGCATGGCCCAGCGAGGGCACTGCCGGGAAGGGCGATCCCACCCGGATTCACGGGGGTCCAGCCATAGCCCTGCAGGCCGGTTTGCAGCCAGGCCCCATGGGGGCAGCAGTCCCAGGGCACAGAGCCCGTCCCTGTGCCAGGGCCCAGCCACTGCTGTGCGCTCCCACTCTGCTCCTGGTGCGGACGTTTTCACCTTGCATTAAAAAATTCCACTTCTTGGATTTTTCAAGTTAAAATATTTTCATTTTATTTTAAAATGTGATATTACACTATTAAGCATAATAAATACGTGTCCGTATGTTATCGGTTCGTATAAACTTAACAACTGAAAACATTTTTAAAAATAAACATTTAAAAAAATAAAACATTAAAAAAATTAAACATTTTTTCCTTTTTATTTTCTTATTTTTTAAAAGGGAGAATATGGGGAAGTGGTCACTTTTAAAGTTTATTTATGAGACAGAGAGAGAGAGAGAAAGAGAGCGAGAGCGTGTGCACAAGTGGGGGAGGGGCAGAGAGAGAGAGGGAGATACAGAATCCAAAATAGACTCCAGGCTCCCAGCTGTGAGCACAGAGCCCGATGTGGGGCTCGAACCCACAGACCACAAGATCATGACCTGATCTGAAGTCAGATGCTCAACCGACTGAGCCACCCGGGTGCCCCAAAACATTTTTTAATCAATTTTTAAAAATGTTTTGTTTAGGGGCGCCTGGATGGCGCAGTCGGTTAAGCGTCCGACTTCAGCCAGGTCACGATCTCGCGGTCCGTGAGTTCGAGCCCCGCGTCAGGCTCCGGGCTGATGGCTCGGAGCCTGGAGCCTGTTTCCGATTCTGCGTCTCCCTCTCTCTCTGCCCCTCCCCTGTTCATGCTCTGTCTCTCTCTGTCCCAAAAATAAATTAAAAAACGTTGAAAAAAAATTAAAAAAAAATGTTTTGTTTATTTTTAAAAGCAAGAGAGACAGAGCATGAGCCCGGGAGGGACAGCGAGAGAGCAGGAGACACAGAATCCGAAGCAGGCTCCAGGCTCCGAGCTGTGAGCACAGAGCCCGACGCAGGGCTCGAACTCACGAACCCGAGATCATGACCTGAGCCGAAGTTGGAGGCTCAACCGCCACCCGGGCACCCCATTAATCCATTATGTGTTTGTTCCTGGGACAGAGATGAGAGACGTTCATCTTCCTGGCCACAAGTCAAAGCTTTCCTTGGTGCCAAGTCTTTCAGGTTCAGATGATGGCGATGACAATGACGATGGTGATGATGAGGGTAACAGCTCACCAGGACGTCACGTCGGTCACCGTCCTCAGTGCTCCTGTAAACCCGACAACCCCATGGGGCAGGTGCTATCGTCGCTGCGGTTTGCAGACGGGCGGACGGAGACACGGCAAAGTTGCCCAAAGCAGAGCGATCTGCACGCAGGGCCCTCGCCCAGGCAGGCTGGCCCCAGCGCCCATACTCTGAGCGCTTTGTGGCTCCCTGGTCTTCGGGGTGAAAGCAGACGAGGGTGACGCCTCGCAGGGCATAGCTCTGATGGGCGCCACGAGAAAACAGATTCACGGTTGAAAACACACGGCCCCACCCCAGCACTCCAGCGAGGTTCATACTGAAGGCTGCCTCGGGGGAGCCGGGGTGGGGGTGGGGGGGCTGTGCAGGGTGTCGGGGGGCCGAGCACGTTCTCAGTTCGCCAGAGCCCAGACTCGGACACTCTGAGGGGGGACGGCAGACCCCGGCGTCCCCTGACCTGATGGGTGACGCCGGCTGCAGAGAAAGTGTCCACATAAAACAGAAAACCGCGTGGTTTGTTTCGTGGCCTACACCTGTCAGGACGATACAGAAGACAATTACAGGCTAATTTTGTTTAGAACCTGGATCTAAAATCCCAGTTAGCAAACAGGATGTAGCCAGCGCCAGATCAAAAGAGTGGTTCCCTCTGACCAGGGAGGGGTCATCCCGGGAATCTGCGAGAATTTCACATAAAGAGAAGCCGAGCTAAATACAGCAACAGAACACTACCGACCGAAGACTGTTTCCACAGATGCCAAGAAAATGCTCAATAAATTTAATTTACGGCATACACCTGATGCAGAATACTGTCCACATACCCAGAGAACAGATGCTGTCAGCCCCTCAAGACGCTGAACACCAGAGACCAAAAGTATTTTCAGGAGACACACTAGAAATCTGGAAGGCAGGAGTCAAAAAGGACAAAGCGGAACGAAAAGGGATTAATTAATACAAAAGATTTAAGAAACTGCTTGTAAATGACACAGCTGCAAACTGCAAGGAGGTCGGTAACAAATATAAGAAGTCAACTGGTACAGCAAAGCTTTTTGGCGAAAGCCACAAAAACTAAACGCGGAGAAAAGCAGGAAAAACGAGACCTCGCTCCCAGTACTGATGAAACAACTAAAAATGAATATGGTGGGAGCCCCACAATGTCACTGAAGAAAATTCTGGAACGCTAGCTGCAGAGGATCAGAAGGGGCAGAAGGCAGGAGAGACCGGACGAAAAGAAAGCAGACTCCTGAGACTGACAAGCAGATTTAATATTACCAAGGATTTGGGGATAAGATCCTGGAGGCTCTACAAATGAAGCCAGTTGAGATTTCTAAATGGGCGGGTGGGGTCATCAATAAAAGATAAGGGGCGCTTATCAGACTTCAAAGCGCTTACCACACCAGTCAGCACCAAGGTTGTGCAACGCTCCGGGGAGGCTGCCTCCGTGGGGTGCAGGTGGGGTGACCTGAATCCCACGAAGACCCAACCCGTCGTGAGCAAGGGACGTGGAGGGGGGACTTCCACTGGGGTAAGACGCCCAGATTAATGGCAGAATACAACTAGAATTTAAGAAAGCCTGGACCCTGCTTTGGGACAGACCCAGCCCGGGGAGGCCTCACTGCCCTAGCTCACTCACTGGCTTCCATCCAGGGTCAAGGAAGCAGAAACGCCTCCAAGGCCATGGCTGGGCGGACCCCTCACTGCAGCTCTGGGCCGCAGATTCTCCTTGTGGCTTCAGCCTTTCAAGTCCTGCCTTTTGGGCGGCAGCCTCTTCCTCCCTCACCTGCTGCGTGATCTTGGCTAGAAAGACCAGGCAGAGGTCATTGGTTGATGGCGAACGTTAAGTAGCCGTGTGAGCAGGCCAACCTCCGCATTGTCAGCCTTTTCTCTGGAGACCGACCTTCGCTTCACTGCCCTCCAGTCTCCCTGCTGTCCTGATGTTCCTCGACGTGTGCCCACTGGTCACAGCCCGGCCACTCTCTGGACTGCCAGCAGCCCGGCCACGGTGCCTTGGCCAGGCCAGCCTGGAGACCCCCCACGTCCCCTGGAGACCTACCCCGCCTCGCTGCCCCACAGTCCCCGCATCCTTCTGCTGAACCAGTGCCCGGGCAACATCGTGTGAGACAAGGGATGTGGCAAGATGATTTTGTTTTTTAATTCTTTTTTTAATGTTTATTTTTGAGAGTGAGAGACAGAGCATGAGCAGGGGTGGGGCAGAGAGAGAGGGAGACACAGAATCCGAAGCAGGCTCCAGGCTCTGAGCTGTCAGCACAGAGCCCGATGCGGGGCTCGAACTCACAGACCACGAGATCATGACCTGAGCCGAAGTCGAACGCTTAACCAACGGAGCCACCCAGGCGCCCCAAGATGAGTTTTTAAATAACAACATCAGCGAACTAAAATTCATGTGCTGTGAATTTATCCCTTAAAAGTGCACACATCAGTGGTTTTTGTGTATTCACAACCAACACCTCTAATTTGAGAGCATTTTTTTAAAGTCTATTTATTTATTTTGAGAGAGACAGAGACAGCGCGAGCAGGGGAGGGGCAGAGAGAGAAAGGGGGGAGGGAGAATCCCGAGCAGGCTCTGCACTGTCAGCACAGAGCCCAACATGGGGCTCGAACTCACGAAGCCGTGAGATCATGACCTGAGCGGAAACCAAGAGTCGGACACTTAAGCGACGGAGCGACCCAGGTGCCCTGAGAACATTTTCATCTCCGAGAGGAACCCCGTACCCACTCGCTGTCACCCCCAGCCCGCCTCCTCCTAGCCCCGGGCAACCATTAATCTAGTTTCGGTCTCTATTTGCCTATGGCGGTGGGCACTTCAGGTAAGGACCCACACAGGAGGGGGCCCTTGCCGACTGGCTCCTTTCACTCAGCACGTTTGCCAAGTTCACAGGTGCTTTAACGTGGTATCAAGACCTCCTTCCTGTTTGCCAAATACGTTCCAGGCATACACACACCCCACTCTGCTGGCCCATTCTGCAGGGGAGGGACACAGGGGCTGTTTCTGTCTTTTCATTATTGCGGATGATGCCGCTAAGGGCATTCCTGCACCCGTGTTTGTGTGGACCTGTGTTTTTAGTTTCCTTGGTCATGGCAAGGGGGGTTTTAAAGGTAAAGGTGCCCCATGTTTAGAATCAGAATCTTTCTCCTGGGGTAGCTGGTCTGGGGCTGGTCACTGAACCTCCCAAGTGGCAAATCTGGGTAACAATGTTTCCTCTCTGGATGCCCCCAGGGATTGCTGTGGGACAGGATAACAGATGTGAAAGCGTTCTTGAAAGCTTAACACGCGCCTCGTAAAGAGAAGGTGGCATTTTATCCGTGAGACTGCGTAGAATTTTGTTTAAGTACATGACTGGTTTCGGGGTTGAGCGTATGACCAAGAAATATTACAGATCTTGAGGTCAGGAGGATTGTGGGTGGAGAACACGATACACCAGTTGATAACGAGCAGATTGTTATTTCTAGATTTTGGCAGTTTTTCTGTGACTGGGTGGGTGGGGGAGGGGAAGACTTGACCATTCAGACCTACCGCGTACTTCCATGGAAAATCTGAAGCTTGTAAAATTGGCCGTTCTCCCCCAAATATTTTATTCAGGGTGAGTCTTCAAGTTCTTCTAGCTGTTTGTCCTCTTTCCAGGACATTCCCTTGGCTTTCTTGCTTAAGGGGGGCTCAGCTGTCCTCCCCTGCAGCCTTCACAAAGAGAGGCTCCTCTAACCACAGTGGGGACACAGGGTCAAGGTCCCTGCTCCTCACTGCCACGTCTGGGCCATACGCCCCGTTCCTCCCACCACCCCACTCCCTAGCTTTGAACCTCATTTCATCAGGTGGTATTACCACTGAAGCCCCTCAGTGTCTCCATCGTCTGTCTGCCACCTACACCATTTTTCGAGGCCCCCACAAGACGCCTGCCCCGAGAACAGCATTTGCGGACACACTCTGCCCTCCTCACTTCCCTGGGATAAGTAACAACGCGTCCCTGGAGGCCAGGACCTTAGGCCACCCGCTGGGGCTCATGCCCCCCCACTAACATCACCCCACTTCTCCCTTCTCCAGGCCCCACAGCCTTTCACCAGCGTATAGCAAAACATTTTTTTAAATATTTGTTTTTGAGAGACAGAGAGAGAGAGAGAGAGAGAGAGAGAGAGAGACAGGGAATGAGCAGGGGAAGGGCAGAGAGAGAGAGGGAGACACAGAACCTGACGCAGGCTCCAGGCTCCCAGCTATCAGCACAGAGCCCGACGCAGGGCTCGAACACACGAACCGCGAGATCATGCCCTGAGCCGAAGTCAGACGCTCAACCACCCAGCCGCCCCTTAAAGCAAAACTCCTTCAAAAAGTTGGCGGTGCTCACTGTCTACAATGTCTCCCCCTCCCACTCCCGGCCACCTCCGTGCCGCATCCCCACTGAGGGTCAAGGGTACCTACCACCTGACCCCCCGCTGCTAAATGGATGGTCCTTTTCGGTTCTCCTCTGACTGTCCTCAGCAGTGTCTGAGTGTGTCACTCCCGGCTCTGGGAGAAACATTACTTCTTGTTCACCTGGCTTCCGGGGCCCCGCGAGTTTGCTTCTTCCTCACTGATCACACCTTCGATCCCTTTGCTGGTATCTGGTCCCCAGTCTCTTGCCACCGATGATTCAAAGCTCAAGGCTTCGTCCTCAGACCCCGCTCTCTCTTTGTCTACCCTCATTCCGTGTTAATAAAGCCCATGTACATACCAACACCCGTCGAGCTTCTATTTCACACGCAGACCTCTCTCCTGAACTCGAGGCTTGACCCTCCAATGGCCTACTTGACCTCTGTGTGATGTCCAACTGGCTCTTCAAACTCAACACCTGCACGACAGAGCCCCTGACCTTCCCCACCTGCAACATCTCAGCAGGCCCTTGGCCTCTCTGCTCTGGTTTTCTCACCTAAAAACAGGGTTAGAAATAGCAAGCATTGGGGCGCCTGGGTGGCTCAGTCGGTTGGGCATCCGACTTCGGCTCAGGTCACGATCTCGCTGTCCGTGAGTTCGAGCCCCGCGTCGGGCTCTGTGCCGACAGCTCAGGGCCTGGAGCTGCTTTGGATTCTGTGTCTCCCTCTCTCTCTGCCCCTCCCCCGTTCATGCTCTGTCTCTCTCTGTCTCAAAAATAAACATTAAAAAAAAAAAAAGAAATAGCAAGCATGCACGCTTGAGCAACGGACCCTGGCCTGGCGTCGTGGACGCGCTGTGTATGAACTACTTGTCTATTTGTGCCTGTTTCCTTAGCTGTAAAACGGGAAAAAAACAAAAAACAAAAAACCAACAACAGTAACAAGTCCTACATGGTAGGGGTGTGGTGAACAATGTGGTACCACAAAGCTTCCGTAACTCCTTTCTTGACTTAATATGGGCCTCGCGTGTTTTCACAAAGCAATCCATTCACTACTGAGCCAGGTCAAGGGAAAAGCAGGCCAAGTACCGAACCTACTGAGGGTACTGCTTCCTCGAAAACACAGCGGCGAGGGCTTGGCAGACACGAGCAACGGGCTTCCGGGAGCGCATCTTCATGGGCGGAGAGGGTGGTGGGCCCGGGAGGAGCGACACCTAAGCGGATGGCCTTCCGTGTCCCCAAGAAGCGGACACTCTATACTGGGCCCATGTTTGGTGCAATATAAGAAGGAGGGTGGGAGAGAGAAGAAAAGAAAAAAAGAAAAGAAGCAGAACAAGCTATCCTTCCGTCTGAAGAAGCCCACCCCATGCCTCTAAGCCGGCAGCCCATAACTTACGCGTTCGACATGGCTGGCTACTTTCCCTCTTTCCCTCGCCCGCCTGGAAGCTCTTCCTTGTCCCTCCGAGGGGCGGCCGGCTAGCAGGGGTCGGGACACCGCCAGGGGCGTCCACGGAGAGGTCCTTCCGGAGGAGGGGGGACAGCGATCGGAGAGATCCTCTCACTTTGGGCAGGAAAAGGCGACAACCTGCAGATACGCGCAGGCACCGAGGGGGATTCGAACGTTCCCGTCGCCACCCCGAGGCTCCGGGACCTTACCGTAGCCACTGGACGCGACGCGAGGCGGAACCTAGCAACCGAGACGCTGCGCATGCGCAGTGCCGGCTCACTCCGGCCCGGCGCGCGCCCCGCCCCCTGAGCTCCAGGCGCCTGCGCTGCTGCCTGGTTTCCGTGGCAACCGCGCAGGGGCGCCGAGGAACGCTGGTCCCGCGGAGGGGAGGTGCCGCCCGGTAGGGAGGCGGGGCTCCCGGAGGGCACCGCTGGGGACCTGCCCCCGGGGGCCACCCCGGGTGCCTCCCACCGGCTCGTCGTCCTCCGCGTCGTCTTCCCGCTTTCCTGTTTGCCCCGTTTTCATCCACCTTCAGATATGTGGCCTTGGACCAGGTCCTTGATTGTAGCCTCAGTCTCCCATCTGTAAAATGGGATAACAGCCGTTCATTTGTTCCAACCTTTACTGGGCTTCTCTGGGCCAAGCGCAGACTTAGGTTCTGGGGATACAGGACAAGCAGTCCCGTCCTTCTGGGACGGGATGAAAACGAGGCGAGGAGCTAGTGTGTTGTAAATGGAAAATGCTGTGTGGATGTTAGTTAGCAGCAAGTCGCCATGAGGGTCTGCGTTCATTGCCCTTCTTCCTTCTTCTTTGGGAACTATTGAGATTTATTGGCAAATTCTAGAACCCGCAGTCCCTGCAGGAATATATTCAGGACCAACGCGGCGCCGAGAGCCTGGAGAAGATAACCCACCTAAAAAATAACAGCCTGAGTCTGGATCACAGAATCTGGCTCCCACCATCGCTAATGAAGTGAACAAAAGAGTCGCATAAATCAGCAAAAGAAAGAAAGAACTAAAAACTTAAGTACAGCTTTGTGCTACAAATGTCAAAAACGGTACTCAGTGAACTAGAAGCCCGCTGCCGATCACGGCATCTGAATCTCATTCCCATTCCGCACAAATCCCTACCAGGGAAGGAAACCAAGTAGACAAAATACCACGAGTTTTTGGTGACTCCACCGAGCGGGAGGGTGAGCACAGAAGCAAACCACCAGGGAAACGCAGGGGAGACAAAACTATTGTGAATAGAAAGCGGCCCCTGCTGCCCCAGGACCCGACCAGAGCTGGGAAAAAGCACTAGGGCTTGCCACTTTCTAGGCCTTTGCACCGAGTTGAGGCAGAGATTCAAAGTCCAAGGACATTTTTGTCACAGGGACTGGGTAGGCTTCTAACAAGGGTGGGGGCAGGAGTTTAGCAGAATTGCACTCTTGCACACAGCCAGGGGGCCAGCCCTAGTCCTCACTGTATATACATACAGGTCATGGAAACATGGGTAAAAATGCAATCTTCCAGCTCTCAAACTCGTTCAGGTACAGTGAGAAAGCAGCCGAGGAAAATCTGTTCACATATTTGAACAAATAGAAGGTTTTACAAAGAGCAATCCATTTTAATATGAACAAGACAGAAGCAGTAAGTCCACTACCCAAGCTGAAGGCTTTCGTAACAGGGGAAGCAATAAAAAAAGAATTACAGTGCGGGCGAGACAGATGAAGAACCTAGCCCGGAAGAAAATGTAAGCAAAGAGAAGAAAATTCGTCACATGTGTCCCAGGTTCTAGAACAAATTAATATGACCATTAGCTGAAGAGAATAAGGGCTGAAAGAAATGATGAAATGGCACAATGAGAAGAGAAGGATTCTACAGCTAAGGCAACGAAACGAAAATCAGAAACACCCACCAGAGAAACCAAATTAGAAAGACCAAGAAATAGACTGGGCGGCATGTCCGTCCACTGGAGTAACACTCAGCCACACGAAGGCATGAGTGGCCAACACCTGCAGCAACGTGGAGGAACCCTGAAGACCTTAGGCGAAGGAAGACAGGCCGGGTACCAAAGGACAGATCCTGCGTGGCGTCCCTTCGCATGACATCCCTATTGTGGCAAATTTACAGAGACAGAGGTAGGTTCGAGGTGAGCAGGGGCCGGGGGAGGGAGGGCGTGGGGGTGTCAGTGCCTAATGGGTGTGGAGCTTCCGGTGGGGGTGATGGGAAATCTTGGAAATAGTGCCGATGGCCCCGCGGCATTGTGGACATGGTCCATGGCATCCAACCGCACGCTTAAAATGGCAAGTTTTATGTCACGTGTACACGAATTAGGACCTGGGCGTTTTGAGCAGGTGGCCGAGAGCGGAGGAGACCATGTACTGAGACCAAGTACTGAGAAAGTGTCATTCACAGGAGCCGTGGTGTGGCGTGGAGGGAAAATCAGAGATGACCCTGAAGGCCCAGTGCCGGTGATGGGCAGGGAGGCCGGGCTGCTGGCAGAATGGGAGGCGGCTTTGGGCTGCTTCACGTGGGGGGGCACCTGCAAGACGGGAGCAGAGGGCAAGGGTGACCGCTGGCACGGCTTAGTGAGGAAGACGAGGCAGGACAGCAGCCCCAGAGGGGCCACCGGGACGTGCAGGCTTGTTGTCCCGGGTCCCGGGACCCTCCTGGGTCTAGTTCTAGATTTCCTGAAAGTCCCGCCTGGGGATGCTGCTTATCACACCCCCCACGTCCTCAGAGCGTGCTGTGGCTCCTTGAGTGGTTTTATGTTGCCGCGTGCTGATAGCTGTCGTTTCCTCACGGGCTCAGGTAGAGGAGTCCCCCAACGATGCGTTTACGCGGGGTGCGACTTCAAGGCTGGGGGACAGGAAGCGCCGGCCTCTGGGTCAGCTCCCGTACGTGTCTGGGGAGACCCGCGGGTCCGCAGGCGGCGAAGGCAGGACAGATAAGGATGGAAAGGTGTAAGGTTCAAAGTCCATTGGAAGGACTTCTCTCAAATGTAAGGCACGTTTTCTAGGCTTCTAAGCATAAAATGTCATTCCTCCTAAGAGGCGTATTTTAACCTGTCAGATGCCAAACCCTCTGCCGTGACATGCCCCCTTTTACGTCTGATGTTATGTCTGCACAAAAGCTAACGGGTGGCACGGGGAGCCTTTTACGTTTGCATACAGAACTGGAAGTGAAGAGAGTATTCATTTCTTCCGATCATGGTTCTGAAAGTAAATGTTGGCAGACCCCTGGTGTCCCAAGACCCGCCATTTACACTCTTGACTCCTCCTGACCAACGTCCGATGTCAGCGACATGTTACAATTTATAGCAGGGGCAATTCTCCTTACCTCAAAGGATTATTGTAAGAATTCAATGAATAATGGATGCAGGGCACTTGGCACACGTTAGGACCCACCTGCTGTTACGTGGCAGCTAATCCCTTAAGCTGCTGGGGTTGCCAAGGTGTCCGCTCAAAATCCACATCTCAATTAGCAGCATTTCTGATTTGGGGGTTTGCGGTGATCGTGGGAGGAATCCCAGATGTCGAGGATCTGATGCATGCAGGTTTTTCCGTGGGGTGCGCGTAGCAGAGATATTGGCTTAATACCAGTGATAGGTACACACTCGACCCTGCAGCTGAAATCTACGTGCCCGAACAGCAGAGCATTTAGTTCTGAAACTTGCCTTCTCTCCAGTCTATCACAATAACATATCAAAGGATATCGGACTGGAAATGAGTCTTATTTGATGGATTTTGTTGAGCATATGCTAGGAAACAGATTTAAAATGGCTGTTAGTAATCCGAACGTTATGGTCTGGTTGGAATTCAGACTAATGATACAAACAGCAAAGTTATTTTACGTCAAATAAGCATCACTTCCCCTGGGAAATGAGTGTGTGTGTGTGTGTGTGTGTGTGTGTGTGTGTGTGTGTGTGCTTCTTATAAGCTGCTGTATTATCTATAAATAAAACTGTCCAGCGTGAGAAAAAAATGAAAAGGAACTAGCCAAAGACAGGATGTTTTTTATTATTATTATTGTTATTATCCTGTTTTTTTTTCCCACAAACATTGAGGCAGCTTTTGGAACCCAGGTGCAAAGGAGGTCACTCCTCATTGTTTTAACACCTGCTGTCTTTTAAAATGAACATGATTCCCACAAGCCATTGATAAATTCAGTCTTAAAACTGCCTCAGAAATGACTGATCCTACTTCCGAATAACTAGCACGTGCCCGTCCAATTTGCTTTGTTTTGTTGTGTTTCTGTTTGACTCTCAAACCGTTTCCCTCCTCTTGTGTGATTTTCACAATGCTCCTAGCAAAACAATAGCTCTTGATACCCAGGGTAGAAAGCTAATTGCAATTAAAAGCCGCGTGGCGCATAAAACAAAAGCGATAACATTAATGAGAGGTGTTTTGAGACTTAAATTGCCAGGGGCCCTGAGTGCATCAGTAAGATGCAGTTTAACGGCAGAGAAAATACTTAGTTAATCTACTCATTTATCGTAGTCCACGGCCGGACTTAATAGGAATAGAATCTCCATTTAAAGAAATCAGGCAGAAGCCTAGTGAGACGTTCACGTGCACGTTCGAACCCCGTCTGTCTTCCAGCCGTTTCTCTGTTGCTCCTTTGTTTATCCCTGCTCCCTGCAAATGCCACACCTCTCTGAGAAGCGGTGCTGCCCTGTAGCAGGGCAGGGTGCCAGGGACCTCACGGCACTCGGCATGGGCTCGTCGCAGACCCCACGGGGCGTCTTCCTGGTTCAAATACCCAGTGCAGCCTGTTGATGCTGGGCTGAGCCTTAAGCGGTAAAGCCATCCTGGTCATGTGCCTGCCTCCTGTCTTCCCAGCGGGTTGCTGACTTCTGCGTTTCTACGCTGTGGATACGATTTCAGACTTTTTAGTTATCTGACACACGAAATGCAGATGAACATAGTAAGAGCTATGTTGATGGGCCCCCCGGGTGGTTCCGTCGGTGAAGCGTCCGACTTCTGCTCAGGTCACGATCTCGCGGTTCCAAGGTTCAAGCCCGGCGTCAGGCTCTGTGCTCTTAGCACAGAGCTGAGAGCACAGAGCCTGCTTGGGATTCCCTCTCTCCCTCTCTCTCTGCCCCTGCCCTGCTCACAAGCTTGCTCTCTCTCTCAAAATAAATAGATAAACTTAAAATAAAATTACCTTTTATTACAGTCAATGCAGAAGAGGACGCAGCTCTCCAGCCTACTGCTCGAGGAGTTTTCCCAGTCTGCAAACACTCATAAGTACATCGACCGAGACACAGACGAGCAGGATCCCCCAAGTGCTCTGTGCCCTTCCTAATCGCATCCTGTGTCGTTTCCCCACAGGCAGGCATTACCCGACTGACGCCAATGAGTACTTCTCCCTTATAAAGGAAGACTTTGTGAAGTTGTCCTGAGGAAGAGAGAGAGAGAGGAGAGGGAGAGGGAGAGTGAGATCTCCAGTTTTTCGAGTGGCAGTTTTTGTTGTTCCACACGCTTACCAACACTTGGAATTTCCTGTCTTTTTTCTTTGAAATCGTGGTGTCGTCATCTCCTTGTGTTTGTGATTGGCATTTCTCGGATGGGTCACGGTGCTGAGAACCTTTTCACGTGCCCGTCTGGCCCTTTGGATATCCTTTGTTGTGTTTTCGTGAAGCACCAGTGGAAATCACTGAGCAAACTTTCACTAGAATTCCGTCTTTTCCTTACCCATTTTTAGAAGATATTTGCACATTCTGACATCAGCCCACGTTTAATATATTTATTGAGAATAGCTCCTGTCACCACATGGTTTGCTTTTTCTCTCTCTTAATGATGTCTTCTGGTGAATAGCATCTCCTAATTTTAATAAAGCCTAACATATCCATCTGTTTCTCTATGATTAGTGATTTTTTTGTGTTCTGTTTAAGAACTTGTTTTTGCCTACTTCAAGGTGATGAAATATTCCTCTGTGTTGTCTTCCCGAAGCTGTACTGTCTTACTTTTCACATTTAGATCTATAATTTATGTAGAATTAGTGTTTTGGGGCGCCTGGGTAGCTCAGTCGGTTGATTAAGTATCCGAGTGCAGCTCAGGTCATGATCTCACGGTTCGTGGGTTTGAGCCCCGTGTCAGGATCTGTGCTCGGAACCTGGAGCCTGCTTCGGATTCTGTGTTTCCCTCTCTCTGCCCCTCCCACACTCATGCTCTATCTCTGTCTCTGTCTCAAAAATGATATAATATACCATTAAAAAATTTAAAAAAAGAATTAGTTTTTCCATGAAGTGTGAAATAGAGATTAAATCTTGTTTTTTTTTTTCCCTGTAGGAACTTCCAAATCTACCAGCCCTGTTCACAAGAAGACCACCTTTCCCCCTGCTCTTCTGTGGTACCCTTCTCATGAATCCAGTGTCTGGATAAGCATGGGTGTCTTTCTGAAAGGGTGTTGAACTTTGCTGATGTTTTTGGAGTCTTTGATAGGATCATATGATTTCCCCCTTTATTCTGTTAATGTAGGGAAGTACATTGTTTGATTTTTGAATGCATAGCTGGGAGAAACCCCACCTGATGGGTTGTCCTTATCATGCACCTGCTACACTTTATATATAAGATATTGTTGAGGAGGTTTGCACCTGCATTCATGAAGGATAGGAGTCTGTGATTTTCTTTGACAGCCGTGTGAGATTTTGCTCTCATGGTAATGTTAGCTTCGTAAAATAAGTTGGGGAATGTTCCCTTTTTTTCCTGTATTTTTTTAAAAGTTTGCATAGGGTGGTTGTTATTTCTTTCTGAAAGGTTTGCTGGACATGATCTGGACCCGAGGTTGTCTTTGTGAGAAGGTTTTTAAAATTAAGAACTCAATGTCTCTAATAGATATAGTGCTATCTGGGTTTTCCATTTCTTCTTAGTTTTGGAAGCTGTGTGGTTCAGGCTACCTGATCATTTTATGTAACTTGTGGAACTTATGATAGTAAGTTGGTTGTGATATTCCTTTACCATCCTTTTAATACCTGTGTGATTGGTGATGATATTTCTTTTGCCATTCATAATAGTTTCAGTTTATGTTTTCTCTTTTTCCCTGATGAGTCTTGCTAGGGGTTATCATTTTTATTAATACAGCCAAAGAAGCAAACTTTGGTTTTAATAATTATCTATATACTAAATATAATATAATATAATATAATATAATATAATATAATATAATATATATATATCTTTATTATTTGTTTTCTATATTAGCTTTATATTGCTGCATAACAGATTATCCTGACCTAGTGTCTTAGAACAGTATACATTTGTTATCTCAGCATCTGTGTGGATATAAAATCTGCTCACAGCACAGTGGTGCCTCTAGCCATAGGCTCCTCACAGGCTATACTCACGGGGGAAGCTGTGATGTGGTCTCATCTGGAGGCTCAGCCGTGGGGGAGTTGGCGTCCAGCTTACTTAGGACTTTGTTGGCAGGACCAAATGCAGGACCAAATTTGTCCTGAGCTGTTGGACTGGAGAATTCCATTCTGGGTTGGCTGTCATCTGGAGGTCTCCCTCAGCTCCTTCCCGTAGGGGCCTCTCTGTAGGGCGGCTCACAGAACAGAAGTCGGCCCCACCAGAGGGAGCAAGAGAGAGAGGGTGGGCAGGACGGCAGCCAAAGTCTTTCTTCGACCTAATCTTGCAAATGATTGCATCACTTTTGCTTCTGTCTTCTCTTGGTTGCTGTACCACGCATTGTTTGAAAATGCCTGCAAAATGTTAACACACAACTTTTGCCCGACTGCGTAGTTGTTCATGGCAGGAGGGCTGGCACAGTACCAGTTAATTCATCGGGGCTGGACAGAACTAGGGTGATTTTTATTTTAATAAATAATTGCCTGTCACCCAGCTCTCTCTGCTGAATGTCTTGGGACTCTGAAAGTGGTCCTGGTTCCCTCATGGTCAGAGTCTAGCACAAAGGCCTTGTCCTCACTCTCACGCTGGCCTGTGTGCCAGCCTGGACGATCACCTACCAAACCCAATCGCGTTCTCTCATCTGCGGAACAATGCAGGGATCTCTGGTGAGGAGGAAGTTCTATTTTCCACGGAACCAGCAGTGGGGGTGGGGTTACCTCTATTTCTGCTTGCTTCAAGGCCTGGATGAATTGGCAAGAGGCTGAATTAAGGTCCTCTTCCCCCCCCACCCTTTTTCTTTGTTTTTTTTTTTTTGTGACTTGTAGGCTGTAATACCATTAAATGATATCCTGGGTACAGAATTCAGGCAGAGGTAACTGGAGAAAAGAAATGGTCAGATGTGAAGAAAAGGAAACAGAAACAAAAACAAAAACAAAGAACAAAAAAAGAGAATTAGATAAAAGTCCTAGAAGATGATGGGGTGCCTGGGTGGCTCAGTCGGTTAGGCATCCAACCTCGGCTCAAGTCACGATCTCCCAGTTCATGAGTTTGAGCCCCGCCTTGGGCTCTGCGCTGAATGAGGGGTCTCAGTTGCTGCCTGGGTGGCGTTCGACCTCGGCTCAGGTCAAGATCTCACCATTTGTGGGTTTGAGCCCCTCATTGGGCTCTATGCTGACAGCTCGGAGCCTGGAGCCTGCTTTGGATTCTGTGTCTCCCTCTATCTCTGTCTCAAAAATAAATAAACATTAAATTTTTTTTTTGAAATCCTAGAAGATGAGTCTGTATTAATTTTCTATTGTTGTGTAACTCATCATAAACTCATCATAAACTTAGCGCACACTCCCCTCAGTATCACACAGTTTCTGTTGGTCAGAAATCCCAGCCCAACGCTGCTGGGTTCTCTGCTCAGGGGCTTGCAAAGCTGAAACTGAATGCTGGCTGGACCGCATTCCCTTCCGGAACTCTGCCTCCTCCTGCAAGCTCATTCAGGCCGCTGACAGAATTCAGTTCCCTGTGGTGTGGGACTGAGCCCCCCAGGACTCAGATCCTAGAAGCAGGGCTGAGGGCCCAGCTCTGCGGCTTTCTCCGTTGCCCGCTGCAGTGCACCTCTGCAAAGCCAGCCGGAGAACTCGTTCGTGGGCCACAGTGGGAGAGCCGATAGCTTGTAACCTGATCAAGGGAGCCGCTAGCCCATCTCGGGTGTGGATCCACCCCCACTCAAGGGGAGGGGATGATGCAGGCATATCTACCAAGGGGTGGGCATCTCTGGGGCCTTAGAGAATTCTACCTGCCACAGGTTATGAAGTCAGGTGGCTAGGAAAAAACACACTTCTGCTAAGAGAGGAAATAATCAATAGGCATTACTTGAGAGGTGGGTCTCTTAATGCCCAGCCTCCAAACATGGAGATACGATACCAAATCTGTGTCGTATCTGGGGTTGCTGCAGGATTGGTTACGTGTCTTACGCGCGCATGTAAGGCTTCTGCAGAATTGACACTGCTCTGGGAGTGCAAGAGAATTAGTGTGTGAACGTGTGCGTGCAGTAAAATATCCCGTATCGGATGCCTCCCTCTTCCTCGCTCAGAGATCAATCCATCACTCTTCCACCTTTGCCTCTTTCAGGAAGTTAACGCCTTCCAGCTTGCCTCGCAATTTCTTTTGCGCTTTGGAGCGGCTCCCCGCCAGTTGGGAAACCGTCCTGCTAGACAGTTTGTTTGCCCTTTGCTCACTTTTGCGTTCAACTTCCGGGTCACCAAAAAATAGAGTGAAAACGACCCATCACGAACGCAACCCAGCATAAGGCTGAGCGCGGCCTTCGTGTGGCGGGAGCCCTCCTAAGCAGATGGGGCCAGATTCCCTGATCGAGCATCGACTGAGTGCCTGCAGTCTACCAGGAAACCTGTCCTTCAAGTGGGGCTGCCCTCCGGGGTTTCTGCCTTCCCAGAGACACTTCTGTGTTAAAACAAAACAAGACAAACGTGTGCTGAGCAGCGGTGTGTGAGGTTTTCATAATGGCACAAAATACCGCTTTGAACTACGTTTGCTTTACCGGAAGAAAGGAAGGTGCTGAGATCAGACACACTTTCAAAGTTCACAGTAGTAACCAGTGACCTTTAGGGGGAGCCGCACGTGTCCTTAGCTGCTGACTTCACAAGCGGAGGTGCGTCTGGCTTGCCGGTAAATCCAGGGGTGCAATGATCCTTTGGCAGAAGCAAGTGGCGTGGGGTACAGAGACCCATCAGCAGAGCCAGGGGTCGCTCCCCTGGCCCAGCGAGGTGGCGGGAAGGCTTGCGGTTCGCGGCATACGATAAACACGAATGGCGGAGCAAACATAAATCAGGAGAAGAAGGAATTATTAGTGGCACGTTGACCTGGTACGAACTTGTAACAAGTTAAGAGGCGTGATTGATAGCTTTCCTCATTCTCCAGGCTCAGAGAGAGTCACCTTTTACTGAAATGTAAACATTCTAGAGCACTTCTTAACTTTTTTTTTTTTTTTTTTCAACGTTTTTTTTTATTTTTTTCATTTTTGGGACAGAGAGACAGAGCATGAACGGGGGAGGGGCAGAGAGAGGGAGACACAGAATCGGAAACAGGCTCCAGGCTCCGAGCCATCAGCCCAGAGCCTGACGCGGGGCTCGAACTCACGGACCGCGAGATCGTGACCTGGCTGAAGTCGGACGCTTAACCGACTGCGCCACCCAGGCGCCCCTCTAGAGCACTTCTAATAACAATCGCCAACCATGTCTCAGCCGAGGCTCAAAATTCCCGCTTGGTTGGCTTGTTGGATGCAACGATTAAGACTCAATTTATACCACGAATTCCTGCAGGATGGCTTGGAACCTCCAGCTGTTTATCAGACTGGGGCTTTCTGGAATCTCCTCCGTGAAAGCTTAGCCAGTGCATGCACCAAGACGACCACGTTTTCTTTCTCAACACTGACGCCTCCTTCCCAGAAGATAAAATTTTCTGTTCCGTCTCTTCTTCAGCAAACTGCCTTTTCCTAAGGGACACAGGACTGACCAGCGTCCTAAATGATTTCTCGTGGTTTATTTTATTATCTTTTCAAATTTTTCATCGAAGTATAGTGGACGTACAATCTTAGATTAGTTCTGGGAGCACAATGCGTTGATTCGACCGTGCCCTGCACACTCCTCGGGGCTCCCCAGGGTGAGCGTGGTCCCTTCTGTCCCCATCTGACGTTATCGTGGCGTTAGCCGCTATCTTCTCTTTGCAGTTCATCATCCCCATGGCTTACTTATTTTATAACTGCACATTTGGGTGGCTGGTAACGTCACAGCTGAGAGCTGCTGTCCCCTCCCTGCTCCCTCCCTCCATCCACCTCCTCCATAGGGGACCCTATGGATCCCACAGTTGTCCCAGACCTCCACTCCGCCCGGCCGACGTCACAGCCACCCCTCCCTCATCCGACCCCCTGCAGGGCTGCTGTTTATTTATTTAGTTTTTGGTTGTGAATGGCCGAAAACCAACTCACATGGGCTTTGCGGAAAGGGACGCGCATCGGCCCCCACACCGGAGAGGTCGGGGTCAGCGGTGACTTCACGCAGAGCCACGCAAAGCCAGGTTTGTGCTCCTGCTCTCGTCCCACGTGCTCGGTGCCTCAGCCTCTGTGACCGAGTCCTCAGTCCTGCGTGGTGGTGAGCAGCGAAAGACTCTTCCTTAGCCACGTTTCTGCCCAACTCAGATAATTCAGAAGGTTCTAGGACCCACATTATTTTTCCTTTGGACCACTTTCTTCTTGCTCGTCTGGGTCTGTGCACAAATGAACCCATCTTGCCCCGCGTGTGAGTGTAAGGTGTGGGTGCCAGAGAATCTTTCCTGTTTCTCCAGGCCCTGGGACGCGCGCCAGGGACTTGTGGCTGACAGTGACCCTGGTTTCCCTTAGAACTTATGGCTAATGGACATGCCGTATTTTAAAGGTGCCGTCGCGTTTCGTTGAGAGGCTCCAGCCTCTTACTGAGCTGACTCAACCGCACTGGGAGTGCGTGTGCTTTGTACCTCTTGCCTGTGAGCCTTCCCGGCCGGTTCACACGCACAGTGTCCTTAACGCACGTGAGTGTGACGACCTCACCACGATACACCCTCTGAAATGCGCACACACGAGCTGGGCTAGAGTTTTCAAATTCCCAGGCGCCGGGTCCGTTCAAACCCCGCCAAGTGTGGTGTTTTCGCGTATTTGCAGGATAGCCCCTGATCCGTGGTGAGGACAGCCCGCCTTTTCCCAGTTTACAAGGAAGAAACAATTCACTTTGTTGACTTTTTATAAATATTTAGTTTGCTGACACGCGTTCAGAGCCTTTGCCGAAATCACATGTTTCCCATGTAACCAGAAAAACAGAACTGACAGCCACGAGTCGAATAATGGAGACCTTTCTTTTTTACTAACATGAAACGTATCTCGTTTCAGCCTTATCAGATAAACTCCGTTGGGGCGGCAAAGGGCAAAGTGTGGGCGTTCTGTGTTTTGTTTGAGTCCTGAGGTTCTGAGGACTCTTCGTGGGGCACCTCTGTATCGGAGGCGATTCTGCTTTTGGTGTTCAGGCTTCTCCAAGAAGAGAAGGGGAAAGAGACAAAGTGGAGAACGTAGAAAACGCAGAACAAGATGGCGGACGCCGACCCAACCATACTGATAATTGCACTAGACGCAAACGTTCTAAACGTCCCGGCCAGAGATAGGCTAGAAGTGCCTTGAATCTCTGCCTGGAAGGGTCTGACGAGGGACCCTGGGCCATGCCTACGAACGACTGTTGTGTTTGTATTTTGTCCAGAAAGGAAAGCCCCAAATGACTTCAGTCATCCTCACTGTCTCCATTTCCCTTCTAATGCCACCAGGGTGGATTTGTAGAAATAGCCTGCATCTGGGCCCGGCCACCCTTTAGTGGACCAAGCTCTGAGCGAGGCCTGGGCTCTGTGCCTCCCTCTTTCACGACACTCGGGTCCTCATCCAGGAAAAAGCTGTGGGGGTATTTCCCTTACAAAACATTCAGAGTTGTTTTGATGACAAAATAACATCAAAACACTATTTGTAGTATTTTATTTATTTTTTTATTAAAAATTTTTTAAATGTTTATTTATTTTTGAGAGAGACAGAGAGCGCGCGTGTGAATGCACACGCGGGGGAGGGGCAGAGAAAGAGGGAATCTGAAGCAGGCTCCAGGCTCTGAGCTGGAGCACAGAACCCGATGCGGGCCTCGAACCCCTGAACCGCGAGATCATGACCCGAAGTCGGACGCTTAACCAACTGAGCCACCCGGGTGCCCCTATTGGTAGTATTTTATACTTGGTAAGCACTCTACACTCATACGCGTGCACACACACTCGCACTTTAGGCCTCATAATGAAGCAAGCTTTATTGTTGCTATTGTGTAAATAAGGAAAATGAAAGTCATGTAACTTTGTCAAGACACTGAATCTGTCAAGAAAGCCTTGTACAGTTTCCACTTCTTCCCACGGTAGAAGCAAAAGAATCCCACTCAAATTAAGTTACACAGAAAGAGGAATTTGTCGAGAAGATTCAGGGACGTCCCCAGAATCCAAAGTTAGCTGGGCCTTACAAGGGCCAGAGTTCCAGAAAAACTGCCAGCAACAAGGACCGCTGGATTCCCCATCAAGCTCGGTTTCTCCATGGACATGCTTCCCTCTGCCGATCTGTTCTGTCCCTCCCTCTGTTCTTTTCTGTCACACTTCGAGTCTTTCCACAAGTGAATCCGCGCGAGATAAAATACGGTACACGTTCTAACACATTGTGCGCTAAAGAAAAACACGACGTTACCTGATGGAAGGGAAATTATTATATGTTAAGTTGAAATTATTAACCATTTTTCAACAAGGCGAAATTATTTTTCACATAGTGCTTCATACCAAATTGCATTTATACATTGCCATCTGCGTTACTCAAAATTTTTCTTAAGAAATTTTTTTTAACGTTTATTCATTTTTGAGAGACAGAGAGACAGAGCACAAGTGGGGGGAGGGGCAGAGAGAGAGGGAGGCACAGAATCGGAAGCAGGCTCCAGGCTCTGAGCTGTCAGCACAGAGCCCCACGCGGGCTTGAACTCGCAGACCATGAGATGGTGACCTGAGCTGAAGTCAGACACTCAACCAACTGGGCTACCCAGGCATCCCCCCACCTTTTTTTTTTTTTTTTTTTTTTTTTAAATTTCACATACATTTTAGAAGGGTGGAGCCGGGAACAAAGGTTTTGTGGGCAATCCGATGTGCCCCTCTCTCGTCTGCTCAGGCCAGGTGTCTGTGCCTCAGCTCCGGCTGCTTGAGGAGCGTTAGCCAAAAGGCAGGGACAGCTGCTGTCCCCGGCTGAGATCGCAAGTCACCCGTCCCCACTACCAGATCACACGTGGCTTCTTAACCACTTCTTTACGGCTGCTGTTTCCCTGCGTGGAGGTCAAAGAGTTGTCCCCCACTTCCGCATCCCCTTCCGAAGCCCTACAGAGCCTCATCCAGATGTCCAGACTCCAGCTGTGGACAGGGGCTGTGGCAGCCGCTACAGTTCTCTTGGAACCAGAGGAGATGATAACGTGGAAAATCATCTCCTGAGGGTGTTGCGATGCTCTTGCCTTGCACCGTCCCCACTCGACATCCTCCCAGGCCGAGCCCCCAGAGGCATCACATCTGAGGTCAGCAGATGTCCGCGGCTGCGCCGATAGGTAGGGCTGTGCAAAGACAGATCCGACCCGAGGCAGCTCCCAGGGCAGGGGGTCGCAGCCCAGGTGACCAGAGCCCATGTATTGGGTCTGCTGGTCGACCCGCCCATCGCTGAGGTTCCCTTTGAACATGAATCTATTAGTTCCTCTTCCGTGGCCAGCCACGGGTGTTATGTGAGCTGCACCTGTTCTGTGCTATCCCTTCTCTCTCCGCTAGGAAGGAACATGGGCCCATGGTCCATTTAGTAGATGTTCCTGGTATGCTCTGCCTCAGCCTGGGTTCCTGAAGTCAACTGTGAGACAAGTAGATGATTTGGGTGGTGATCCCAGAAAGCTCCAATAAGGGCGTCTGGAAGTGAGATGGAGAAGAGAAAGAAACCAACAGAGGCGCATTTTCCAGTGGTTTCCACTGTGGCGATGGGGTCTCCCTACGGTTGAGGGGCACCAGAAGACCCCAGAGCCACCTGCTCATGGGGTGGGAAGCCAGTACTCTTCCCGGTAGCCGTGCTTCAAGGCACTGCCTGCCCCAGTCTGGGAGCCCAGAGAGATCTCTCGGGCGGGGGGACAGGCCTCTGTGGTAGGGACACCCCTGGGCTCCTCGGAGATGATCCCAGCCCTGGATGCCTCCTTGAGCACCAGCGTGAGTCTCGGGTGAAAGACAAAGGCGTAGACCCCTTTGCAAAGGGCAAAGGGCCAGCAGGAGCACATCTTTGAAGAAAGGCAAATTAAAACCGCTGTTACTGTTTTCAAAAATATTCTCAATGGCAAAGTCTCAGTGAAGGGCAAGGACATAACACTCAGGAACTAGCAAAGATTCTCGAGAACCAGCTCTGTTATCCTTCGGTGGTCAGAGCATGAATCCGTATAAAATTTGAAAGACGCGCTGGCGACGTGTACTTTTAAGTGATTCTCTTTAGCGAAAGTAACATGGGCATGTCTCTTCTTGCCTCATGTAAACGGTCTGAGGTAGAGAAGATATGTAGAACTATTTTGCTGTATTCTTCAGCAGAGGTGAAGAGCCATTAAAAACTAATCGGGGACTGACACTTATCCTGTATCCCCACCAACCTGCCCTAACTCATCGTTTTTGCCATTATCACCCACTGAAATGATGTCACATGTAGTTTTCAACCGGTTTAGTGTCTACTTCCTTGAGATCACGTAAGCTTCATGACGGCATCGCTTGTCTTGTGTATGAGCACCTAACCTGTGCCCAGCGGAGCCCAGTGAAAGCAGGTTGCATCAGTGAGTGAGTATACGAATCGGTGGTTGAGCACGTCTTTGCTGACCTTGCTCTAGGGAGACGAGGAGACTGTGGGCAGGTCGGGGTTTGGCTTCGGTAAAGCAAAGTAAGGCCACCTATAGGTTCGGGGCATTGACCCATTCACCCAGTCTAGTAGGGTTCTTGGCAGGATGTCTTGGGGACACCCCCGGGGCCCCCTACACCTATCAACTCACCAGACAACCATGCTGTGAGCCCCAACCCTCATCCACAGAAAGATTCCATTTCCAGGGGCACCTGGATGGTTCAGTCGGTTGAGTGTCGGACTTCGGCTCGGGTCACGATCTCCCCATTCATGGGTTCAAGTCCCACATCAGGCTCTGTGCTGACAGCTCGGAGTTTGGAGCCTGCTTTGGATTCTGTGTCTTCCTGTCTCTCTGCTCCTTCCCCCACTCATTCTCTATCTCTCTCTCTCTCAAAAATAAATAAACATTAAAAAATTTGGAAAAAAATATCCTGTTTCCTTAATTCATTTTCCTCAGTCAGCTGCTTCTTCCACATGGAAACTGCCTTCCCGGAAAACCTGGCAGGGAAAGCCTGGAGGCTCTTCCAGTCCCGGAGCACTTGGAGGTGATGCTAAGCCTCATCCTAACCATAGCAGAGCAGACACAATGTATTCAGGAACTTACGACCCTAAGGGACATGGCTGCCTTTGCCTGTCGCTCATCTCCATGGCACCGAGTCCTCCTGATGACTGGACGTCTTCTCGGAGAGGTGGAAAGAGAGCCTCAGCAGGGACTTGGGTTGGTGTCCAGAACGGGGAGGTTAAAAGTGACACAGTACGTTGGGAGCTATGCCAGGCCGCCATAGTTCTCATTCATCACACTGCTGGGGTTCCATGGACCACACGTGGCACATGGTGTGAAGCAGGTGTCCGTGCAGAGACAGGCCAGGCGTTAGGACAGTCGGCCGGGACGGGCAAGCCTTGGAGTGGGAAAGTGACTGGGACCATGCACGTAGAAGCACCATGTCGCCAATGTCAATGTCGCCAAGGACCCAGCCATCTCAGACCCGACTCCAGTCCCGGCTGGGGACCAGAGTCCAAACCAGCGTCAGGGGACCAACCGATGGTCAAGGCACGGAAAGATGGACACCAGTAGAAGCTGACGGAGGCTGCTGGCTTCTCCGGCACCCCTCCTTGCGTGCTCTTGGGATGCGGCTGAGAGGCGGTGCTTTTGTCCCCCAGCGTTGGATTGGCCATGGCCGAGGAAAGCCCGGCCTCAGCTGGGACATCTGGGGGAAGGGGAGGCTGAGGGTGCCATCTCCGGCAGTCGGGGGTCTTGGGGTCTCCGTGTTGGAATCCAGGCCCTTTGGAGGGAAATCTTCTAAGTCCTGAGTCACGGCAGCCTCTGTGAGAGCAGGTGTGCTCGGTGGCCAGGACGCTCCCCAGGCTGGGCTGCCGGAAGGAGGTGGGCACAGAACAGAAGCAAGGGCAGTGTTGGGGGCTGGAGGCCAACACGGGGAAGGGGGGCAAGGTTACGGAAGGTGCTTGCTCACGCTGGCCACCACCGTGGGCTGTGGGATTCCATTCACTGGACCCTCTCGGGAGCCGCATAGAGTCTGCCTTCAAGGACGGTCTGCCCGAGGACGGGAGAAGGAGGAGTTATCCGGGGGCTCCTGTTCTCCACTGTCAGGGGCCACTGTGTGGGCGTCCCTGCCTTGTACGCTCCAGCCCTTATGTATGGGTGACGGGCAGGTGTCACCGGCACAGGGCGGCCTGGGGCCGTGGAGGCCAAGCGCTGACGGCTAGCACCTGCAGGAGGCCGGTTGTCGCCAGAACGGCTCCAGTAGAAGGTGGGTGAGGAGGATGTGAGAAGGGCTCCGGGGGGGGCCTTTGATGCAGCTCCAGGGCCTGACCCCAAGCCAGGCCTTTGCTGTCAGGACAGAGAAGCCTCCTGGGCTGCTGTGAAGTTCATTGGTAGCATGTGGGTGGCCTGTGCCTTTTAATCTAGGGGAACGTGGTGACCTTCAGTCCCGGGTGTTTGCTCGCTGGTGTGGCTCTGGAGGCATGTCCCAGCCTTGGGAATGAAGAAAAACAGCCCTCTTAACCTGAGACTTAGTTTTCTCACCTGTGAAACGGGAACCATAACTTTGATCGAACCACCTCGTGGGCGTCGTGGGCTAATACTAAGTTCGCAATAATGAGTTTCCCGTGGAGGTGCTTTGCCCTTCACAAACCACCGTCCGCGTGTGAGAAAACACTGAGAGTCACCCGCCAGCGTCAATGCGTCTGGACTGACCGTTGGAATAGATGCGTTCTTCCGTTTTCCAGAATGCCTGCCGCACGCCAGGCACTTCGTAGGCATGGTGATATGGAGTCCTCACTGCAGCCCCTGAGGCCGTGGCTACTATCTGGGTGAGGGCCCAGAAGCTCAGAGAGCACAGCCAGGCCCTCCCCGTTCCAGTCTCTGCCTCCTGCCCCCAGTCTCTCACCGCATGGTGTCATGGGACACCGTGACAAGCATCCTAGGGTTCGTGATCAGACGAGAAGCAACCCGTGGGCTGTCCAAGCTGCTGGCTGCTGCGTGGGAGGCCAGAGGCGACAGTGGTCCAGGGCCGGCAGCCCGCCTCGGCTCCAAGAGCGGGGCCGGAGAGGCCCGTCCCAGGAGGCAGGCAGCGTGAAGGACGCTGGTGGGGCTTCGCTCAAGGCCTCGACCTGGGCTCTGCGAGGCAATCCGGGGGCGGTGTCTGAACCCCTTGCAGTGGTCTGCAAAGCTGTGTGCACACGGGGGTGTGTGCATGTCGCAGGAAGCGGGTTCGTAATTTTTATGAGGATCTTAATGGTCCACGACCCAAACGTCTTAAAACCACTTCAGCTGGACCATCCCGATGTAAATTCTGAAGGTGCCGGGCCCCCAGAGCACCCCCGGATGTGGCGAGGCTCGTCCGACCCGTCCTTTACGACAGTTTAAATTCTTCCTTTTGCTTTCTTAATGCATACGCGTTCTACTTTCAAATTCCAGGTTTTCCTCTTTTTTGCCTGCTACTATTTATGAGCCAGGGTTAGCCATTTTTCACAGAGAGGTGCAGGGAGGGCAAATGCATATTAATTTTTCGATCAAAGTGTTCCCTTCCACCACCTTTACTGTTTTTTGCACTTTCCCTAAAAGGTGTAATTTTCTTGTCAAATTTACTTTCTCTCGCTGGTATATATTCATGTTCTTTCAAGCAAGTGAATGTGCGTCTTTTAGGGAATCACCTCTTGCAGATTATACCCTTTTTTTGTTGCCAGGCTAGGAAAAAAAAAAAAATCCCTATCGAGAAAGTGTTTATGTTCAAAGTAGGCTTTCTAAAAAAAGGGGGGGGGGTTGTTTAAAAAAAATAATTCCCCGAACAACTCTTAACAGGTTCTCCTTCAAAAAGCTCTTTTTGTAACCGGTGTGAAAAGCAGTGTAAACAGATCGGGCTTCCCTTTGCTTGTTAATATCAGGCTGTCACATCTGGTATTTGACTTCTTGGAAAAGGGCTAAAAATCCCGTGTGCTGTAATCCCCTCTTTGATTAGCTGCGATGGAGCGTGTTCTGCAACGTAACAGGAGCTGCAGACACGGCCGGAAAGGAAAAAGCAAGACACAAAGAACCGAAATAAAACGGCGACACAGTAATGACACATTTTCACAATTTGAAGTAATGAAAATGTGGTCCGAAGGAGTCATTCAAGCCGGATATTGGGCTCGGCCCCGCCCCGCCCCGCGGGAGAAGCTTGGTGCCCTCCCTGGGGTGTGGGCCCCCCACCTTGTAGCCCCTGCAAGGCTCGGACTCCTGCACCTTTGAGAAGTGAAGGTCAAAACCCGTACAGCGTGACAGGGGCCTGCGTGCCGGAAGGGGCCTGGGGCAGACTCGTTTTCTGTCCCTTTCTCTGAGAAGTGACTGGGGGTAAGACCAGGCCTTGCGGACCTTCCGGTCAGCAGAGGCCTTGCCCTTAGAAAGGCCACAGGAAACGACAGCGTTGAGCTGCCAGATAAAACAGGATGTCTAGCTAATTTGGATTTTGCAGATGAACAATGCATGCTTTTTTAGAAAAAGTATGTCCAGGGCCTGTGTGTGCCATGTATATCCCACACAGTGCATGGGACATACTTATACTAAAACAATTATCTGCGGTCTATCTGAAGTTGAAGGTTGACTAAGGCCTGTATTCTTACTTGCTGAACAGGCAACCCTCGCTCAGGGCCAGGGAGGCCCAGACAGGCTGTGCCGGCTTTCCCGACTGATCAAGCCTCTAAGAATCTTTAGCAAGCTTTCGGGTTTTAGAACGTCACGTAGATGGAATTGGGCGGTACTTCTTCTTTTATGTCTTCTCTCCCTCCGAGAGAAGGACCCTTGACTTGTTTCCATGTTTCATCTATCATGAGTAAAGCTGCTCCTGTGTGTTTTGGTGTGCAACATTTTTTCGTGGACATACACACTCTCATTTCTCTTGGGCAGAACCCCGGGAGCGGAAAAGCTGGACCTTCTGCGAAGTGTATGTTTAACTGTGTAAGAAGATGCCAAATCGTTGTCCAGAATGGTTGTGCCATTTTATTCTCTGACCAGCTGCCTTGGTCCGTTCAGCCTCTGTAACAAGATCTCAAGACTGGGTGGTTTATACACAACAGATTTTTTTCTCCGCCCCCAAGTTCTGGGGGCTGGGAGGCCAAGATGAAGGCAGCAACATGGGTCCATGCTGGCGAGCGTTCTCGTAACGGTTCATGGCCGGGTCCTTCTCTGTGTCCTCAAGGAACAGAAAGGGCTAGCAAACTCTGGGAAGTCTCTTTATTTATTTATTTATATTATTTTTTGTTAAAACAATTTTTTAAATGCTTATTTACTTTAGAGAGAGAGAGAGTGAGAATGAGCGAGGGAGGGGCAGAGAGAGGAGACACAGAATCTAAAGCAGGCTCCAGGCTCCGAGCCGTCAGCAGAACCCGACACAGGGCTCGAACTCATGGACCGCGAGATCATGACCTGAGCTGAGGTTGGACACTTAACAGACTGAGCCACCCAGGAGCCCCTGTGAGCACTCTTTTTTTTTTTTTTTAAATGAAATTTTTTGCCAAGTTGGTTTCCATACAACACCCAGTGCTCATCCCAACAAGTGCCTTCCTCAATGCCCGTCACCCACCCACTCTTCCCTCCCACCCCCCAGAATCTTTTTCTTTAATTTTTAAAAATGTTTATTTATTTTTGAGAGAGAGAGAGAAATAGAGAATGAGTGGGGGAGGGGCAGAGAGAGAGGGAGACACAAGATCCCAAGCAGGCTCCAGGCTCTGAGCTGTCAGCACAGAGACTGACGTGGGGCTCGAACCCACGAACCGTGAGATCATGACCTGAAGCTTAACCAACTAAGCCACCCAGGTGCCCCTCTGAGAGGGAGAGAATCTTAAGGAGGCTCCAAGCCCAGTGTGGAGTCTGACACAGGGCTGGACCTCACGACCGTGAGATTATGACCTGAGCTGAAATCAAGAGTCAGACGCTTAACCCACTGAGCCACCCAGACGCCCCTGTGAGCACTCTTCTTTTTTATATGAAATTTATGGCCAAATTGGTTTCCATACAACACCCAGTGCTCATCCCAACAAGTGCCCTCCTCAATGCCCATCACCCACTTTCCTCTCTCCCTCACCCCCCATCAGCTGTGCCCTCATGACCTGCTCACCTCCCAAAGGCCCCACCTCCCAGCACCGTCACGCGGGGCGTTAGGACTTGAGCATATGAATCCCAGGGTGGACGCCAACACTCAGCCCACAGCACCAACAGCGTGTGAAAAGTGCACCTGTTCCACATCCTTGCCAACACTCGGAACTGTCTTTTTAAAACGTCAGTTTTTCTAGTAATTGTAAGATGCTATTTTATTGTGGTTCTGGTTCCTAATTCTCTGATGATAATTTGGTCGAGAATCTTCTCGGGTGCTTACCGGCCATTCCTGTCTCTAAAAGAATTGTCCGAGTCTTTCGCCCACATTTGTCTTCTTACTGCGTTATTTGTTATGTATACATTCTGGACACAAGTCCTTTTCAGGTACTTGCTCCCCATCTAGGGCTCGCCTTTTCATTCCCTCAATGACGTCGCTGGAAAAACAGGAGGCTCTATTTCCGATTAAGTCCACGTTATCGACTGTTTTCACGTATGGTGTTTTTATGTTCTCAGAAATCTGTGCCTGATTCAGAGTCACACAATTTTCTTCTTATTTTCTTGTAACACTTGGCATACATAAAACAATATATAATATATAATATAAAATAAAAGGTTTTATGTTTAGGCCCATGCCCTGCTTCAAATTAATTTTTGTGTTATGGTCTAACGTAAGGGGGGAGCCTCCTTCTGTCTTGTGTGATTATCCATTCTTCTCCAATGCTTTACTAAGACTTGCCTTTCCCCAGTGGATCCCATTGGTGTCTTGGTTGAAAATCAATTGAGCATGTGTGTGTTTCCAGCACATTCTGCGTCTTTGCAGACGCCACACTGTTCTGATTACCGTAGCTTTACGGTAAGTCCTAGGAGCGCCGGTGCCTGAGTTCTGATCACGGATGGCTCCGCCTTCTGGGGGAAGCCAAGGCGGGACGGTTGGAAGAAACCTCTCGCCCAGTGCTCTATTGGCGTCTATCTGTGGTTTCGTCTACACCTTTATTGAAACCTGCATCGTCTCCTGAGTTTATCTCGGACTGGTAGCGTACCAAGCGCTGGCTTTGTCTGTCTTTAGGAGGGTCGCTCCACATGCTTGCTTCTTTACCCTTACTCCCTGCAATAATTTTTTTTTTCCTCTTTACATGATCCAAAAATACAAGTTGTTGAAGGTTCTTACCGGTAAAATTTACTTGGCATTTTTAACTTCCTACCTTCCAGTCTTCTCTAACTTTTGCTGCAGAAACATCACCACAACAGACAAATGCCGGTGTTATGTGTCAATCCCAGCAGTTTTCAGCCTTTTTTTTTTTTTTTTCTGGCTGTCGGTGACCTCGGGTTGGCGGCTTGCGGTCCGGAAGGGACGGGGGCATTTGCACCCTGGAAACAGGCAAGCACTACAAATCAGGACTCTTTTCCTAACGTTGTTGAACGTTGACGAGCACATCGTTGGGTTCAACCTTCCTGCTGGTGGGGAGACAAGGCAGCGACTGAGTTGTCATACGTGCTGTCGTGTGGGGTGAGGGGAGGCGCGCATGGCCTCCGGCAGTTGTCTCAGGGACGGGGATCTTCCTGCTTTACAGAGTCGCCCGCGCACACTGTGTTCGTGGAGTGCACCGGGTTAATTTACACTAGCCCCAGAACAATCTTGGAGCCAGTCTGCAGAGGGGGCTCCCCTGGAGATGGTGTCTAATCAGTGGGCGTGACCAGCAGGGCCACCCTCGGGCTGTGTGTCCCCGTCCACGCCCGCCTTCACGCCATTCATTTACTCCAGCAATTGCAAAAGGTAAGGACCCCCTACTTTCAACATTACGAAGTCTGTTTATGCAGAGGCACACTGTAAAAAAAGTGTTGGAAAACTCCCCGTCCTGTTGTAGCTCAATAATTACCTCCCAGCGTTTGGACCATCCCTCGGGTCTCCGATGCCATGGAAGCAAATCGACGGTGAGAGACTTGTCGTCCTATTTACACGAGTTCGGGTCAGGAGGGAGTGGTCCGGGTTCCATCCCAAGCAGCATCGTGGTGGTTTAAGAGAAGTAGCAATCAGCTTGGGTCAAGTTTAGGCGTAAGGGAGCAAGTACACGACGTTTCCTGGACACAGTGCAGACCTGAGAGGAAGCCAGCATTGATCTGGGACAGCACTCGTGGATGAGAATCCACCGTGGAATTTCTTCCCCCGCATCTTGAGAGAGTCCTGTAAAAACTCAGAGCAGGCCGTGACGCTTTGCACTCTTGGCCACGGTTTCTGTTTCCGAGTTATCCACGAGGGCCCACTTGTCTAATACCTGGTGATGACCATGGAGGCTACGAAGAAGATGGTTCTTGGCCTCCGGGGTCCAAGACTTTTGGGGAAGAGACAGAAATTAGACAGTCTAGTGTGAGCAGTGCTTTACCGAAGCAACAGAGAAAGGACGTTTTTCTGCATGAGCTGCTGTTGGGCGTACAAAACGGTGGGTGGCAGTTATCCTGGCGGACGGGAAAGGGAATGGCTCTGGTAGAGGGAGAGAAAGTGTGCAGGGAGAGCCTCGTGCCTTTGGGGATCTTGCCAGGGCTCCAGACGTGGAGCAGGGGCAGGCGCCCACCTGGAAGACAGGGCTCCTGCGGTGCGGACCCTCAGAGACGGATGGAACCACTTTGTTTCAGTTTCAACGATGACCCAGGTGGCTTGTTTGGAGAGGGGTGTTTGAGGCCTGCGTGCAGGGGGGGGTGAAGACGAAAGCTGCCTTACTTCTCTTAACTCTTCAGCCTCACTGAGGTTACAGCAAAGGAGTTGGAGACGAAGAGACGACTTTGGGGTTATTCACGTGTTGTGTCGTAACCGCACCACTGGGGGCTGCGTGGGTAAATACACGCTGTGTAGAAAAAGCGATGAAGCCCCCAGCCTCCCAGGGGGGTAGGTGCCCAGCCAGTAGTAGGTGCAGGTTGGCAAGGAGTAACTTTCAACGAAACCCCACGTTTGGTTAGATCGCCACACTGGGCATTTTAATTACGGACTGGTATGGCCACGTTCATTGGTTGGAAGTGACCAGAATAGTGATTGTTCTAAAGTTTTATGACCTGAATTCCATCCAAGGGCAGGGTAGATTTGAAGGGACAGTGGCACCCAAAATAAAATTGCTGTGTGACTCTATCCATGAATTGTGCTTGTTCGACTCAGTGGTTGCAGACTGTGTGTGATTTTTCGGTCTCCTGGGGGAAAGGTCTATAGCGTCATGTAGGCACGGAGGGGCCCAGGATTCAGAGAGGTTTTCACTGTGGGTACGGAGGCCCCTCGGGTGTGCTATGGGCCATCACAGGGGAGCTCTGTCATTTTGATGGCTTCCTCGGCTGTCCGATGGATGCCAAGTCTGGAGGCAGGCAGACCAGTGAGGAGGCAACTTCAGGGCCCCGAGTGGGGAAGACCTACCACTGGGGGTGTAGACCTGAGGGTAGATAAGAGAGACGTAGGGAAGGCTGGATGGATGGAAAGAGGGTCAGTGCAGATGTTGAATGTGAAGAAGACGGGATGAAGGTGGTCCCAGCATGTGGTCGTGCACCAGGATAGCTGGATTACGGGCTTACGACTGAGCGGGAGGAGCAGAGGGGAGGAGCAGATTTTAGGTGGAGGATGATTGTCTCAACCCAGGCATCTGAGATACATCAAGGAAGGGGGTAAACGTGGGCTCGATGCTCAGGAGAGAGAGAGGCCGGGGCTGGATTTGGGGGCAAGCAAAGGCACGTGGAGCGTAGGCCATTGTTTTAAGGCCCTTAGGAATCAAGGCAGACATCTACGAGACACGATGTGGGTCTTGCTTTATTTTAATTGGAGACATTTGGACATATTTACAGGGGAATGGGGCCACTGGTCTTCACCCCAAAGAAGAGGAGTCTGGCGTGCAGATGGTGGCAGGCCACCAGAGCTGAGAGGAGGGGACACACGTGACCTCCGGGAAGCCCAGCACCTCGGGGGGCCACGTTCCTTACTCACTGCTGTCCTTCAGGATGCGTCTTTGCTTCCTGTGAGTTCCACGGGACGCCCGGGGTCTTTTCCATACATTCTTCATTGATGGGAGCTTAAGCGAGGCGGAGAGCACCTTCAATTTCTTGCAACTGAAGGATGTAAGAGAAAGACCCTGATCTGCGGGGGCTCTGCCCCCCACCCCACATGCTGGGGATCACGCCCAGCTCTGGAATGCCCACCATGCTGGCTGTTCACGGCCCCCCGCTTCGTCCCCCTGCCTGGAGACACAGCCACCACGTTTTCCGCTTTACAGACCATCTCGAGGTCCTGCCGACACTCCGTGTTTCTATGTCGTATTTCCTTAACAGTTCGTGCATGTTTGTAGCTCCCTGGAAGCTTCCATCAGTGCTGTAATTAAAGAGGAAGAGGCTACGTAATACCTCTGACCCCCCACGATCATGAAGCCGGGGTGCTGTGGGCGTATACTAAATACTTTGAGAACGATGTTCAAGATATGGTAGTAAGGGTGGACAGAATGCGTGGAATCCGTGCAAGCTGTCCGTCCATAAGAGAGAACTTGGCCAACCGAAACAATCCATTTCTCTTCGGAGCGTGGTTCAACACCATTCAAGGTCAGGAAGTTCGGCGGGGCCTGGTCTCCTACTTCCCTTTCCTCCTTGATGCTTGTCTGCACCGGTGAGCAGGGGACGGGGGAAATTCCCTATGGACTCGCGTCTCAGGACGGCGGCAAGTTTTTAATGCTCCGCTTTGCAACTCGGTTATACAACCGGGAGATTTCACGGCATGTAATCCGGGATCTCCTCTCTCTCGGGGGATGGAAACTAAAACCCCTGGGAATGTATTTTTATAAGTTCACGGTGTTTTCCAAGCCAAATACTTTTAGATTACTAGAAAGAGAAGTCATGTTTATTTATGAAGCCATTTGCATGGTGTAGTCTCTCATTGTTGAATTTCACATGCCTTAAAACTCACAGTGTGAGGAGAACCGAAAAGCCCCAAGTTGAGAGCATGTGAGAAAGGAAATGAAGTTCTGGAACAGCTGTTCTCTGGGTTATTTTTCAGCCCGACTACAAAGCGGGGAGCTGTACTTTGACCACAAGAGTTTTGCTTCCTTTTCAGAGGCACACTGCGTGTGTGGCTGGAGGAAACGCGAGAAAATTCGGTGGCGGGCCTTTGTGAATTGTGAAGCACCAGGCGACAGAAACGTTTTGTTGGCACAGAAGAATTTTTGCTGGTCTCAGGAGACACTGGGTAACTGGTGACGTGCAGACTGATTCTTGCTGAGCCGCAGGTAAAGTGGGCGCTTTGGTAACTGGCATATGCCCACAAGGGGACTCCACCTGTGGCTCATTCTGGAAGGATGGCCCCTCAGGGCCCACCTGCCGAGGCCCCTTGGCTTCAGGGGCCAGGGATCTCCTCTGTGTCTCTTAGTCTCTGTGCGCCCGGGTGGGGCTATTCTATGTGTGACTTTAATACACAGTTACTTTTCCACTACAAATGTAATAAAATGGGTCAGTCTGGGCGGTCCCAGTGAGAGCCTAGGTTTAAGGGAGTAAGGGTGTCTTGAGATCTAAGCTGTAACGGGCAAGGCTGGGCAGACGCCCTTGACGCTGGAGAGGGCGCCCAGGCCCGCCAGCACGGCCACCCTCCTGAGTCAGGATGACCCACACTCAAGGGAGGGGAGGCATTGGTCAGCCTGGGGGCGTGGGGGTCCAGGGGCAGAACTGCAGTGGCCGTGCAGCCGCTGTGCTGGGGTTAGGGAGCCTGGGATGGGACACTGTGGGTCGCCTGGTCCCGGGGCGAGCAGGACTCCTAGGCTATGTTGGCCTTCAGCAAGAAAGCAGTGTGCTCGCCTGACCTCCCTTTGCTTTGGATCCCCCCCCAGTAGGGAGACCTCCTTGTTATGTTTTGGCTTCTCTCCATGAGTTGCTTGTAGGGAGAGAAAGCGCTCTGGCCCTGGAAATGGTTATTCTCACTGTAAATTAATACCGCATCAGTTCCCTGGCTTTTCAGGTAGAAGCCTGCCCCCCCCACCCCGCCCAGGAAGTGCGGACCCACCATTGCGGTGGTTCTGGGGGTGCAGCTTCTGGAGCCTGAAAGCTGGGGTTGGTAGAGACATGTTGGTGTCCCTCCCTCAGGGAGAATCCCTTGCCCCCGGCTGCAGACATGCGCTGTCATTGACAAGGACGTCTCCTTTCATCATTTCACCCCCCAGCAATGATGAGTCTAGAAAACATGGGAAAACTATTAAAGTGTAAATAAGGAAGTAAAAATTGCTCAGAGCATCTCCACAGTGAGATAATGACTCTTTAACAATATACCATTTTTTTTTTTCCCTCTCTACTACATTTCAAATCATAGGCTATCAAACTATAAACACAGTGACTAAAGTTTTGGCCTTCAATCACTGGTGCTCTGAAGAGAGCCATTTTGTCCCTGTGTTTATCTACAAAAGAATATCTATTCCTCATGCATGAAGAATACGTTCCACAAATACATGATCAGAATTTGAATAGATTTACCCACAGGCTTATTATGTTCCTTGCTCATCCTTTCTTCTTGTAGGTCAGATCTTTTTGTTTTGTTTTGTTTTTTTCTGGGATAATTTTATTTTGTCTTTTAAGAAGGCTCTGTTGGTTTAAAAAAAACTCAGTTTTTGATGGCTCCAAAGACTCTTTTTTTTTTGTGAAGTTTTTATTTATTTTTGAGAGACAGAGAGAGACAGAGCGCAAGTGGGGGAGGGGCAGAGAGAGAGGGAGACACTGAATCTGAAACAGGCTCCAGGCTCTGAGCTGACAGCACAGAGCCCAACGTGGGGCTTGAACCCACGAAGCGCGAGATCATGACCTGAACTGAAGTTGGTCGCTTAACCGACTGAGCCACCCAGGCGCCCCTCCAAAGACTCTTCTGATGGTTTGTATATGTGATATGTTATTGTCAAAGTGCTCTTTGGAAAACGAGTACTTGAAACCAATTTTTAAAATTCAATGCATCTTTTGGGATGATGGGAATGTTCTGAAATTGGATTTTGGTGATGGTTTTGAAGCTTTCGAAATGCATTAGAGATCACTGAACCGTATACGTAAATAGATGAACTTTATGTAATTCAAGAAAGCTTTATTTTATACTCATTCTTAAAAAAATGTTTTAATGTTTTATTTATTTTTGAGAGAAAGAGCACAAGTGGGAAAAGGGCTAAGAGAGAGAGGGACAGAGGATCGTGAGTGGGCTCCGTACCGACAGTGGTGAGCCTGATGCGGGGCTTGAACTCACGAACCACAAGATCAGGACCTGAGCTGAAGTCAGACGCTCAACCAACCGAGCCACCCAGATGCCCCAATTTTGCACGCGTTCTTAATAGATAATTATCCGGAGTTTACAATTCCAGATTCAGAGCCATTTTCTTTCATCATGTTGAAGATATTATTCCCCTGACTTCTGGAGGCCATTCTTCTGGCGTCTGAAAAGTCAGATTTCAGTCTCACTGCCATTTCTTTGTGCAACCTGTCTTTTCTCTGGGGCTGCCTTGAACATGCTCACTTTTGACTTCCATGCTCTGAAATTTCTTTGTAATGTACCCGGGTGCTGAGCTTTGTAATGTGTGTTCTGCTTGAGGTTCGTTGTGCTTCCTGACCTTGAGGATTCGTGTCTTTCATCAGCTCTGCAAAATTCAGTACTGTTTCCCTCCATTATCGTGTCACCCCTGTTTTCCTCTGTCTCTCCTGGATTTTCCATTAGATGGCAGACACTTCCCCTGGCCCTCCTATCTTTTCATCTGTCATTCTTCTTTTCTTTTCTTTTTGTTTTAAGTTTTAAATGTTTTTTTTTTTTTTTATTTTTGAGAGAGACAGAGAGAGAGAGCACGAGTTGGGGAGGGACAGAGAGAGAGGGAGACGCAGAATCCGAAGCGGGCTCCAGGCTCCGAGCTGTCAGCACACAGCCCGACGCGGGGCTCGAACTCATGAACCGCGAGATCGTGACCTGAGCCGAAGTCGGACGCTTAACTGACTGAGCCACCCAGGTGCCTCTGTCATTTCTGTTTTCCATGTCTGGGGTTTTCTACCCCCGATTTTCTAGTCCATATCCAATAGCTCCAATATCTGTGTCTTTGTGGGTTTGGATCTGCCATTGGTTGTTTCTGCTGACTCAATGTTCACGATGCCTTGTTTCCTCATGAGCTTGGTGATTTTTCTAAGTTTATTTTGATAGTGAACTCATGATGGCGGTCTTCATCTCAGGGAGCCCCTGGGTCGGGAGTGCATTCTTCCGGGCATTTGTACATGCTTCAGTCGGCCTGCTGCAGGAAGGTCTACTTTCTACCAAATTCTCCACCAAGATGTCTTTGGACCGCACAGGTGGATCGAAATCAGTCCCCAAACCTGCATAAGGTCTGGCCCGTTATTATAAACTGTCAGGGAATATTTTTTTCTCCCTTTAACCAGGACCGAGAGCCTTCACCATCCTTCTCAACCTTCCCGTGGAGGCTGTGGCATCGTGCGTGGAGGTCTCCGCTCTGACCTCTCGGCTCTGGCCCTTGTCCCACCTTTCACGAGCAAGCCAACCCAGCGAGAGGACAGATGTGAGTGGACATTGCCAACCTCTGGACGGGAGGCATTGCGCAGCTTGGGAAGGGGGCCCCATGTGATGTGCGAACGGGAAGATCTGGAAGGGCTGTTGAGGAGAATTGCGGATGTCAGCTTTTTCTGACATCACAGCCAATAAAAACTCACACCAGCACAGTTCAGTGTTTATTTAGTTGTAATTTATACTTAGTGGATGAGTTTCTTGCCAAGAAGCTTATTAAAAGCTCATTTACATGTATCTAAAGAGGACATATTACCATTCTGGAATAGATTTCCTGAACAAACCACCAGGGCACACACATTTATGCCATTCTTAAAGCTTCAAGTTGAACATCTCTTGGTGAAAAATTAGAGTCGTTTAAATATAGAGCCTTGCTTGTCTCAGTTCTACTTTGAGGGGAATTTGAGATTGCTGTCAGGAGTCACTGGGAACCCACGGCAAACTGACAAATTTTGTTGCTATAAAATGAGATAAGCTCTTTGCTTTTCCAGCAAGATTGAGCTGAGATGTTTTCAGAGGGTGAGGCATTTCTGCCCCCCTTCTCTCCCTGTCTGACGGGGCTTTGTCTGAGCCCACAGCTTCCATGGAGGAAGTTTCTCCTGTGGGTCTAGCTCTGCTGGGCTCGGGGTCTCCTCTCAGCCCTGCCCTGACTCTTCAGGCTCGAGGGGCTGCACGAAAGGGGGTGCTTCCACGATTGCTGGCCCCAGCCTGCTTTGCGGTCCCTGCTTGGTCTCTGGAAGGCTGCCCTTGATTTTTTGTGGGTCCCCGCTCGGCCACCCTTCTGAGTGTGTCCCCTGTGCTCGTCAGGAGGGTGATGACTCCAGGTACCCTGTGCTCCTCCTCAGTGAGAAGGAGGAACGTGGCAGTGATACAGGCAACAAGTCTCAGATGATTCATGGCAAAAATAATATTATGAGTACAGAGGGGAGGTGGGGAGGGCAGAGAGAGGCCCAGATGAAGCAGTGCTAACAAGAAACAGGTGGATCTGAGTCCAGAACATACAGGTGTTCTCTGTACTCTTTCTTGCGTCTATTGTGTAAGGTCCAAGTTCTTTTATTTTTTTAATTTTTTTATGTTTATTTATTTTTGACAGAGAGAGAGAGAGAGAGAGAGAGAGAGAGAGCGTGAGTGGGGGAGGGGCAGAGAGAGAGGGAGGCACAGAATCCGAAGCAGGCTCCAGGCTCCAAGCTGTCAGCACAGAGCCCGACACGGGGTTTGAACCCACGAACCGTGAGATCATGACCTGAGCCGAAGTTGGATGCTTAACCAACTGGGCCACCCAGGCGCCCCAACAGGTGTCGTAATGTTTAGCTAGATTATAACGGAACGAATATGTACAACATGGCAGCATTCTTCTGCTTGGTGGCATTTCTGGACGTGAGAGCAGGAGCAGGGTGGAAGCTGGGGCCGGGAGATCGGTGCATGGTTCGTGGTCCCCCGATGTTTGCTGTGTCTGCAAGGGGGCCGCCTCTCAGGGGCCCTCATGTAATGGCGGGTACAATTACTATAGTCCCCAGGACTTCCTTCGGGAATATGGACATCGTGTCTTGTGTTCGGTCGAAGAAAATGGGCCGTGGGGCAGGTCTCAACGCACTTATTTCCAGAGGATCGGTGGGTCAGTAGTGTTTGTGAATCGCCAATTTCTCCAGTGGGACTGAGACACTCCCTCCTCTCTAGCCTTCCTGCAGGTGTGACTATGCCGGCGGGGACTGGCTGTTGGAGGCCAAGTGCTAGCTACCGGGGATGCTTACTGGCCTTTCGACAAGTGCTCCTTGAAGGTGGCTAACGAGGGCCCCAGCTTTGCAGTAGGGAGCCAACCCACAGCGGTATGGATTCTTCCTTCATACCCCATTTTTTTCTCACCCCCATGGTCACGGAGGGGCTGGCCTTCCCCCAGCGATGGAGGGGTGAGGGGAGATATCCATAACATCCTCCTCATGGCCCCGGAACGCCAGGACGCATCTTTGCCAGACAAGCTCTTGGCAGGAGACGTTGGGGGTGGGGTGGGGGGTAGGCACCCTGCCGCCCCTGCACCTGCCTGGCTGGGGAGCCATCCGACCGAGCCGGGTTAACAGCATCTCAGTTTCCAGGGGCGAGTCGACACTCTCCGTGTCATCGGGCAGTGAAATATGCATTGCCTGATGGCATTACCTTTTGAGGGAATCCGGGCCAGTGTGACTGCTTTGCTAAGTCTCAGGTGAGTGCTACCTGTTAAGGGGGAGACTGAGGGGGAGCCCACAGCCCCAGACCAGCTCCAGACGAGGCCGGTCCTCCCACAACAAGAGACCCAGCCTCCCTAACCAGGCTGTGGCCTGAATGACGCCTAACAGTTGCTGACCAGCTCCCTGCTTCTCCTTCGTCTTCACGGCACTCAGGCCTCCTCCTGGGGCCCCGGCCAGGATGCTGACCCCTTGTGCCCCAGCGCCCTAGTGCCCTTCCTGCCTGGCCAGGTGAAGTCCCTTGCTCAGGTATCTGGGGACCTTGCTGGTGACGTTTGAGCTGAAGCTGGCTGCCCCTGAGGCCAGCCTCGTGGTTGCAGGATGGAAAGTGTGCTTCTGCACCCGTCCCAACCCCAGGAGGAACTCAGAAAGCATTTCCCCGTGAAACTCTGAGGCGCGCGGAGCCAGGGTGCCCCGTTGTGAGCTGATCGTAGGGGGCTGTCCCGTGAGCTTACCTCCCGAAATGCACTGTCTCTGTGGGACAACGGGATCCAGGCCCCCGCCGATTCAGGTCCTAACTGACCCCAACATCGAAACAGGTTGCATTGGGACTGTCCACCTGCTCTCCCTCCACCCCCCCCCCCCCCCGCCCCAATCCACAGAATGATGGCTTCTGAAAGGCAAAATGGGATATTTGCAAACAAGAAAATGCGCTTTGGGCTGTTGGAAATTATTTTCCCTTCATTTTCAGAGTTCACGAGCGCTGAAGTGTATTTGAGCACAGACCTTCAAGACCGTCTGCTTGGATCCTGTGGCCCGGGCCCTCTGATTCTTGAAGCTGAGGCCCCAAGGCCGGCTGGCTCCCACCTGTCTCTGGGCCAGCCCTGTCCCGACATCGCAGGGCACTCAGGCCGGTAACTGGGAGGCCGAGGGTCCCGCCTGCCCTGGGACTCGGGTACCAGTATTTGGACTCTGGCCTTGATTCTTGTTATCAAGCACCTCTTTCTATCCCCATGTTAGTAACTGAACCTGGTCTTTTCCCCTGGTGGGACTTTCTGCTGGGTTTCCTGGCCGATACCCTGATTCAGAGTATTTACATTTTTGTAGGGAAGTCAGGGGGATTTCCCAGAGCAAGAGAAACCCCGAGGGGGGAGGGGGGAGGAGGGGGGACAGCTTCCTGGTAGGTGATACCGACCGTGTCCTTGAGTGTGTGCGGGGGAGGTGACGGGGGCAAATGCAGGGAGAGGGAGGGTCTGTCTCCACCTGTCTGTTGGCCATCTTGTTCATTGACATTGTTTCTGTTTTACACGGTGAACAATTGGGGAAATTAGTAAAATCAGACCTAAGGGAACATCAACATTGGCCCCACCCCCCCCAAAGAAAACCACCTTGAGAGTTTTGGGGTGTTTCCCCAGACTTTTCCTCCTCTGTTTTATTCTGTACACAGTGGTGACCGCTGGGAGTTGCCGTGACCCAAGACTTGTGTTCTGGTGGTGGAGGGGTGATTTTATTTGGAAAAAAATTGTAGATGTCGGCTCTTGTCAAAAAAAAAGAAAAGAAAAGAAAAGAAAATGTATACTGTGAGGGGCATCTGGGTGGCTCAGTCAGTTAGATGATCGACTCTTGGTTTCTGCTCAGGTCATGACCTCACAGTTCATGGGATCGAGCCCCGCATCGGGCTCTGTGCTGACGGCCGGGAGCCTGCCTGGGATTCTCTCGCTTCCTCTCCGTCTGCCCCTCCCCTGCTCATGCTCACGCTCCCTCAAAATAAATAAATAAACATGAAAAAAAAAAGAAGAAGATGGATACTGTGACTACACTATCAGAACGGGGAGATCTGAAGTATGTGTCCCCACAAAGGGGGTACATAGCAAGGTAGTGGGTGACACGGGCCAGGCAGCCTGAGTGGCCCCCAGAGCCCGAAGCAGGGGGTCACGATAAAGTCAGTGAGACTGCATGGACCGTTCCCAGGCCAGGGGAGAGGAGAGGCTCTCAGGGTGTGGTCACAGCACCCCACTGCTTAGAACGTTTGTAGAAGTAACACATTTTAAGCACCATCAGATTAACACATTTCTCTTTCCACTACGATTTCAAGTTCCCTTTGGTACGTTCCATCCCCCACCCCACGCGGGGTGATGCAGGGGCACAGTGTTTCTTATTCATAACGTTCTATCCCTTTTCTTCTCAAAAAATGTTTATTTAGGGGCACCTGGGGGGCTCAGTCGGTTGAGCGACCGACTTCGGCTCAGGTCGTGATCTCACGGTCTGTGAGTTCGAGCCCCGCATCAGGCTCTGTGCTGACAGCTCGGAGCCCGGAGCCTGCTTCGGACTCTGTGTCTTCCTCTCTCTCTGCCCCTCCCCCACTCACACTCTCTCTCTGTCTCAGAAATAAACATTAAAAAAAATTTTAAAGAAAATGTTTATTTATTTTTGAGAAAGAGAGAGAGTGAGCGCTTGAGTGTGAGCAGGGGAGGGGCAGAGAGCGGGAGAGAGAGAATCCCAAGCAGCCTCTGTGCTGTCAGTGCCGAGCCGATGTGGGGCTTGAGCCCACAGACCATGAAATCATGACCTGAGCCAAAATCGAGAGCCCGACGCTCAACCGACTGAGCCCCGCAGGTGCCCCTTGTATTCTCTTTCTGAAAGGGGACCCTCTCCAAAATTGTGTCAACCCCACAGCCCCTGGATCCACCATTACAGAGGAGACAGAGTTGCGTGGAGTTGGTGGCTCTGTGAGGCACCCTGGGGTGAGGGTGGAGAACAGGGTGACATTCCCCTCCTATTTGCTGCAAAATCCCACCAGAAACCAGAGTGCCCAGAGCCTGTGGACGCGTCCAGTGGCTCGGCCTCCCAGGTGGGGAGCAGGTAGAGGAGGGCGGGGCCTGGAGCTAAAGGGCAGATGAAGGTCTTTGGCACCCCACTTGCCCCCCCAACGTAAAGACAGCCGCTGACGACATTTGGGAGTATTTATGCTTTCGATCCTTTACAGAGAGCTCTGTGGAGGTGGAAAAGACCAAGACCTTGAGACGTCAACGAAGATGAGCCACAACAGAGAAGACGGCTTCCAGATGGTCTCCATCAAGGAGGGCACACTGGCTGAGCCGGCATATGGCTCAGTTGCTGGGAACAGAGTTGTAAGTTCAGTAAACTAAGGCCCAGATAGACATAGGGAAACCCCTTGCCCGTGCACATGGTTGTGAGTACTTATGTGGCCAGTGCGTGAGGCACGGATGGTCGGAGGGCTCAGGGACAGGTCGCTCACGATGGGGACCCCGGGAGGCCTGTGTTCATAGCGGGTTTGTAAGCACCTGTGACGGTCACAGGAGTGGGAAGGGTCTCAAAAAAATACGACCTGCAGAAAAGGAAAGTGTTTCCTTTGGTGATGTTTTAATTATTTCATCTCAACTCGTTCCAGCCATTGCGGGAGATTTGTCCTGCATCGCTATTCCATTTGTGCAGGTCTTTGGCCAGAAAATTCCTTCATGCCCGCTCTCTGCCCCGTTGCCAGACAGGGTCCAGGACAGAGGCTCACAAGGTGTCTTTGTTTCTGAGGGGCAGGACGCCATGCCCTAAAAGAGCAACTCGGAGCCACGGCTGGGAGTCTGAGATGCACTTCATCTTTTTTTTTCTTTTTAAATGAGTGGTTTTTAAAAAATTTTTTATTTCTTTTTGAGAGAGACAGAGGCAGCATACGAGTGGCTTAGGGGCAGAGAGAGACACAGAATCCGAAGCGGGCTCTGAGCTGTCGGCCCAGAGCCCGACATGGGGCTCGAACCCACAAGCCATGAGATCATGACCTGAGCTGAAGTCGGACGCTCCACCGACTGAGCCACCCAGGCACCCCATGAGATGGACTTAATCTTTAGTGGTTCTTATGCTCCAGGAGGAAAGCGCAGTTGGGAAAAGCTTCCAGGTGATTCTGATACCTGCCCCTTCTCCTCTCTTCCATTCTGGGAAAATAGGTGATTAAGAAACCTTCCCTTACCCTTGAGGGGTTATTAATCCTTTGTGCGTTTTACATAAATAATGTGAGTTACAATCTGTGCCCACAGATCTATGGAAAAGGTCTCTGGATCCGTGAGGGTCTGATACACTCTGAATGGGAGGGAGAGAGAAGACACCAGGAGGAGCAAGGCAGATGCATCCATCAGGGGCTAACAGGAGAGAAACCACACAGTAACCTGAATAGGGAGGTTCTAATGTAAAACATTATTAACTCTAACAACGGGTTAGAGTAAGGAGGGAATGGCCAACGAGAAGTAAGGGGGCTCTGAGGAAGAGAGGATTGGGAGATAGAGAGGCAGACATCACCACCAGGCCGAGACCCAGGCCTCGTGGCAGAGGGCATGGCCACGGCTTCCTGGATGCCAGGGATGTTGCTATGGTGACTCATGGTCAGGACTTAACCGGAACTCCGTCCTCTAGAGCACTGGGGAAAGGTGTTCGTGAAACGTGTCATCAGAGGCAACACGGATTTTGCGCAAAAACCACTCAAGTTTCTGCCACAAAACCAGGTAGGGGGCCGGGGGGAAGCTGGTGGCTGCTGTGGGCTTCCACGTACACAGGGAACTCCGTAAGTGGCACAGCCAAACTGGGAAGCGAAAGGCTTCCTTCTGCCATGCCCCTCCGGCCCCTCCACTGACACAACTAAACATCATGCCAACTGGCCCGGTAAAAACATGCAAGGGGCTCACGCCCCTTGTCACAAGACAGTAAAAAAAGGGTGAATTTGTAGCTGAGAGGCAGTATGTCAGTAAGCGTACAGCAGGGTTTCGCTGAATGTCGAGTTGGGAAGGGACTTTAAAAGCCCTGCTGCATCCTAGTTCTACTTCCGGGGCATCCGCAGCAGGGCGCGAGCCGCGACCTGCGGCGGCCAGAAGGACGAGCCCTCTTCCGTCTACCTTACACCCGCCACCTGTCTTGAGGGGAGCTCTTCGAATACACGAACTCGGCCCAACGCTTCTGTCTCTTGTAAACCAGACACCCGATGACCTCTCCGACAGCTCAGAGCCTTTTCACTCTACCAAGCAGGGCGATGAATGCACGTCCATGTGTGTGGGTCTCTTTGCAAGGCTTGGCAATATCTGTCCCCAAACACGTTCCAAGTGTGCTCCGATAGGGCAAAATAGGAGCGCTTGTAACTGACCTTGTCTTGGCCACAGTGATTGATCTACGGGGTGACTCCTGATCAATGTCAGAAATGGGACTTTTCAAAAATGGTGGCAGGAAAGAGAAGTCTCTGTTCACAGAGAAGCTAAGACCTTATGAACGCAAAGGGCTGCCTGCGACCCTGACTCTAGCTAGAGAGAAGGCATCTAAGATGAGACGGACGCAGAGACGGCAGAGAGAAAGCGCCTGATGCCATCGGAGTCCCTGGTGCCCACCATCCCTGAGGCCGGTCCTGGTACCTCTTTGCCTTGGTTTGGTTATAGAAGCCAATAAGTGCATCTTCTTTGCTGAAACTAGCTCAAGATGGGTTTCTGGCGATCATCAACAAAGAACGCCAACTCCAGCTTTCCCAACATGAAAAGAGAAAAATAAAGAGGCAAGGGTACCATTCTCTCACGTCTTTGATACAGGGTTTCTGTAGGAAGCGAATATAATTTGAAACGGTCACTTTGGGAATTTGTTGTTAGTGAGTTTTAGAAAAAGTATGTTTCGGAAATAAGATCTTGCTGCTCCCTGCTTCTTCCTTTTTCTTCCTGAGCAATTCGGTCCTAAAGCAATTGTGTGTGGCCCACGGTGGGAAGCCAGGGAGGCTCAGGTTGGGATAAGGAGGGCATTCTCACAGGTCAGTCCTGTGGCGGGTGTCAGGGACCAGAAAGAACGAGGACGACATCCACACAGGGGGAAGAGGGACAACAAGGCGCCCCAAAGATGTCCACATCTTTGATCCCCAAACACATCTTTTGTTGCTGCAAACCTAGGAGGGTTACCTCTATGGCAAGATGTGATTGAGGTAAGGATCTTGAGATGGGGAGATTACCTGGACTATCCACGTGGGTCCAATGTCACCACGAGGTCCTTATATGGGGGGCGGATCAGAGCCAAGAGTAGAAGATGTGAAGACAGAACACGATTACGGAGCACATGAGAAAGGGGCCAAGTCAAGGCCTGCAGGTGTCCTCTTAGAAGCTGGAAAAAGCAAGAACATGTCTCCCCTGAAGCCTTCCTAAGGGGATTCTTATGTCCGCTGGCACAATGCTTTTAGACTTACGATCTCTAAAAAGGTAAGAAAAGGTTATTTGTTACAGCAGCAACAGGAAGCTAAGAGGAACGGTCAAATACACTGCTATAATAAGGATAATGGAGGCTAAGATTGTCACTAAGGAGAAGAGAGTTACAAATATGGAAAGTGAGAACATGTGGATGAAATCTGTCTCTTGGACTGGAATCAGAGGTGCTGGTGTGAACCCACTGTTATATACGTGTGTGCACGTGCATGCATACACGTCTTGGCTCTGACCACCGAGCGAGCCTCGGAGTTGCAATACACATTAACTGCGAGCACACTTTGCACCAAGATCTTGGCTTCTAAATATCACAGTTTAGTAATGCTCCTTGGAAGGGTGATTCTGAGCTGGGGTAGAGGAAGTACGAGATGAGCCTGGACCATATTCTTGTGCCAGGAAACAATGGAAGCTTCAAAAAATGATGAGGGTGTTTTATTTTTTTTTTATTTTTTATTTAAAAAAAATTTTTTTTTCAACGTTTTTTTTATTTATTTTTGGGACAGAGAGAGACACAACATGAACGGGGGTTGGGGCAGAGAGAGAGGGAGACACAGAATCGGAAACAGGCTCCAGGCTCCCAGCCATCAGCCCAGAGCCTGACGCGGGGCTCGAACTCACAGACCGCGAGATCGTGACCTGGCTGAAGTCGGACGCTTAACCGACTGTGCCACCCAGGCGCCCCTGATGAGGGTGTTTTAAAAGGATACAAAAGCCAACTACCGCCGGCCAAATGAGGGGAAATCTGAGCTGCAAAATAAATACTCAGAGTAAGGGATTATAACTCACTAGATAAGACAGGGAACCACAAGTTCAGGTAGCTATAAATAAATGAAGAAACGGAAACTTTGAGGAAGAATTAAATTTTTTTTTTTTTAAGAATTAAATATTTGCACAGATTCAAACTATCTCCTCTCGAAATCACATAGGAGAAAAGAGTAACTGTAGTGGAATAATCTGGCAGACAGTCCCTAATCAAGAGATCAGAGTGAACACTGTGGAACAGACTGACATTGTTCACCATCTGATGGGTCGCAATGAAAAAACACCCTCACTCCTGGAAATTCTCACCAAAAACACATAACTGGAGTCTAATCAAAAGGAACCATCGGACAAACTCAAATGGAAGGACAATCTATAAAATAACCAACCTGTTATTTTCAAACAGTACCAGGTTATAAATGTCAAGGAAAGGCTGAGAGAGTGTGCCGGACTGAAAGAAATGGAAAAGACCCAGCAGCTCAAGGCAACCCACGATTCAGAGGATCCTTTCTCTGCAAAAGGTGTTCTTGGGATAATTGGCAAAACTTGAATGGGATCTGTGGCTTGGAGGTAGGAATGTCTCAACGTTAGCTTTCTGATTTTGGTGGCTGCATTTGGGTAAAGAAAGAGAATATGCCTGTTTGTGAGCAACACACTTTGAGTATTTAGGGGGTGAGAGGGCATCATGTCAACAATTTACTCTCAGTTCAGAGGGGAAAAAAAGAGGTTTTGTGCTTCGCTTGAAGATGTTACAATTATTTAAAAATAAAAAGAAGGAAGGAAGAAGGAAGGAAAGGAAGAAAGAAAGTAGGAAGAGTCTCCCTTACTAGCTTGACCTTACATGGTGTTTTAAAGTCTCTACATACATTTTCAAGCATTGGTGGAAACGGAAATGTGTGACTCTATTAGCATAGATGAAATTTGTACTTTCAAAACCCATATCTGCTGAAGGAATTTTATTAGCTGTATGCAGATATTTCTTCATGATCTTCAGGTTAGATATTTTGGGGGCTGAAATCATTTTTAGGCTTTGAAGCTACAATCTATATATTGAAGTTTGAGGAGTGTGAAATCGCAGTGCTTTAGAATGTTGCCAAAGTTTCGGGAAAATGAGACTTAGGGTTGACCCGACACGCTTGGTGTCTCATTAGGCCCCTCCGTGCTTTGATACACTCTCGTCGAAGAAGTTGCCTGGACTCACTCAGAGATCAGAAAAACATTCTTCTCGGTGTCAGACTTCACAATGAAGCAGAGAGAAAGCAATGCTTCGCTCGGAACTTTCCATTTTTCCCCCTTTTCCTCAAATGTACAAGCTGAAATGAAACATTTCAAACACAGAGAACAGCAAGTACTGTAAAATATCTCCTTGTGCTCAACCAATAACATCCAACAAATGTGAATATTTTGCCTAAAGAACTAAAAATCCTGTAGAGACTGTGTAGATACTTCTGTGTGTCCCGTCCATCCCCTGTCTCCTCTCCCTCCTCAGAGGTAACCCCTGTCTTCAAGTTGGTTTATAGCCTTTCTTACCTCTAGGTGGGCTTTTTGTATATTTCCATAAATAATAAGGACTTTGAGTGCTTTAAAACTTTAAATAAATGGCGTCACTTGGTATGTACAGTCTGCAACTTACTTTTTTTTTTTAATGTTTATTTTTGAGAGACAGACAGAGGGGGGCAGAGAGAGAGGGAGACACAGAATCCGAAGCAGGCTCCAGGTCCGAGCTGTCAGCACAGAGCCCGACGCGGGGCTCGAACTCACAGACCGCGAGATCGTGACCTGAGCCCAAGTCAAATGCTTAACCGACTGAGCCTCCCAGGCACCCCTACAACTTACTTTTTTTTTTTAAATTGAGGTAAAATGTAATGAAAAGCACAGATCTTAAGTGAACAGGTAATGAGACATGATAAATATATACACCCCCTGTAACCCCCGGCCCAATCGACACCTAGAACACTGTCATCACCCCAGAAAATTCCCTCCCCGTTATTCCCCACCCTTACAGACAACAATTATTTGATTTCTACTATGATACAGTAATATAATTGCTCTTAACTTTTGCTAATTGATATAGTCCTATCGTTGAGTATCAGTCAACTGTGCAGTTGAGTCTACTTTTGAACTATCTTATTCCCTTGTTCTGTTTGCCTAATATGCCAATACCACACTAGATTGCTTGCCCTAACTTTATAGTAAGCCATGGAATCACGAACTGATTCCTCCAACATTCTTCCATTTCAGGTCAGTTTTAGCTATTTTGAAGTCGTGTGAATTTTCATAAGAATTTAAAAATCAACTTGCCAACGCCTCCAAAAGGAACGTCTGGGATTTTGATTAGAGTGGCATTGACTGGACAGACCAATGTGGGGAGAATTGGCATATTAACGCTGTTGCACCCCCCCAATCCATGAACATGGTGTATTTCTTCATTTATTGTGGTCTTCCTTCCCTCAGAGCCGTTGTTGTAGAGGTCTCATGTGTTTTTTGTTAAATTTATTCCAAGGTGTTTTATGGGTTTTGGTGCTATTTATTATAAAGGCACCTTACAATTTTATTTCTAAGTGTTTGCTGCTGATACATGGAAATACAATGGACTTTTTTTGAGAGAGAGAGAGAGAGAGAGGGAGGGAGGGAGAGAGGAAGCATGTGGGGGAGGGGCAGAGAGAGAGGGAGATAGGATTTGAAGCGGGCTTTGCATTGACAGCAACGAGCCGGATGTGTGCTCGAACTCACAAACCATAAGATTATGACCTGAGTCGAAGGCAGACGCTTAACTGACTGAACCATCTAGGTGCCCCATCTGGGGCCTGAGTTCACCAGCTAGTTCTAGAAGTTGTTTTGTATATTCATCAGGACTTTCTATGGAAATAATCATATCAACTGTTAATACAGGTGATTTGACATGTTTCTTTCTAATCCGTATCTTTGTTTTTTTATTTTTATTTTTTTATATTACATATAATTTATTGTCAAATTGGTTTCCATACAACACCCAGTGCTCATCCCAACACATGCCCTCCTCGATGCCCATCACCCACTTTCCCTTCCCTCTCACCCCCATCAACCCTCAGTTTGTTCTCAGTATTTGAGAGTCTCTTATGGTTTGCCTCCTTCCCCCTCTGTAACTTTTTTTCGCCCTTCCCCTCCCCCATGATCTTCTGTTAAGTTTCTCGGGATCCACATAAGAGTGAAAACATATGGTATCTGTCTTTCTCCGTATGACTTATTTCACTTAGCATCACACTCTCCAGTTCCACCCACGTTGCTACAAAGGGCCAGATTTCATTCTTTCTCATTGCCAAGTAGTATTCCGTTGTATATATAAACCACATGTTCTTTATCCATTCGTCAGTTGATGGACATTTAGGCTCTTTCCATCATTTGGCTATTGTTGAGAGTGCTGCTAGAAACATTGGGGTACAAGTGCCCCTCTGCATCAGTACTCCTGTATCCCTTGGATAAATTCCTAGCAGTGCTATTGCTGGGTCATAGGGTAGGTCTATTTTTAATTTTTTGAGGAAACTCCACACTGTTCTCCAGAGCAGCTGCACCAGTTTGCATTCCCACCAACAGTGCAAGAGGGTTCCCATTTCTCCACATCGTCTCCAGCATCCATAGTCGCCTGATTTGTTCATTTTAGCCACTCTGACCCGCGTGAGGTGGTATCTCGGGGTGGGGGGGCAACACGGCAGAGAAGTAGGTGGATCCATACTCCCCACGCCTCTCAAAGAAGTGCAGAAGCCAAATGTCTTTATTTTTTTAAATCTCCCTTATTGGCAATAGCTAGGACCACCATGCTGGAGAGGAAGTGGTGAAAATTGATATCTTTTCCTTTTTTTCAGTTTTGGAAGCATTCAATTTTCACCATTAAGTGACATTAGATTTAAGGATTTACACACACCAGGGCACCTGGGTGGCTCAGTCAGTTAAGCATCTGACTTTGGCTCAGATCATGATCTCATGGTTCATGGGTTCGAGCCCCACATTGGGCTCTGTGCTGACAGCTCAGAGCCTGAAGCCTGCTTTGGATTCTGTGTCTCCCTCTCTCTCTCTGCCCCTCCCGTGCTCACGTTCTGTCTCTCAAAAATAAATAAACATTAAAAAATTTTTAAGGATTCACACATGCCCTGTATCAAATTCATCCATGCCCCTGTATCAAATTGAAGAACCAAATGTAATCAAAGTCATTCTATTTTTAGATTGCTGAAGGGTGTTACTGCAAATCGATTTTGAATTTTTCAAATGCTTTATTTTGTTAACTTAAGTGAATTATATTGACTTTCAAATGTTGAACCTGCCTTGCATTTCCAGGATGAGCCCCACTCCGTCATGATATACATTGTTCCATTTGGTTTGCTTTCGTTGAAGGAGTTTTTGTCCCTATGTTCATGACGGATATTGATCGGTAATACTCTTTTCTGCTAATGTCAGGTTATTTCCGGTTTGGAGTTCTTACACAGAGTCCTACGTAGACATTCTTGTGTGTTTTATTTGGTGCAGTAGGTTCACCTTTAAGCTGTGCCTTGCAATGGAAGTGCTAGGTCATAGGTATGCGTGGGTTCAACTTTAGCAAATATGTTGTGCCCAAAAATACTTTAGTGCCAAAATGGCTGTGCCAATTTATGCCTCCACCATTGGGGTACAGCTGTGTCCCTCCAAGTGTGGGCTGTGAGCGATCTACCACTAGTTGGCAAAGAAGTGAGGTCAGAAATGGACAGTGAGCATTTAGAAAGTTTTAAAAGACATGTGACATTGCTGCGACACACAAATGCATGGTCAGCAGCCTCGTATGACACGGTATGTTGCACACGTGTAATGACACACGGGGGCAGGAGCCCCTCACCGGTCCGTCTCAGTAGGACCACGGCTTGGTGTGCAATACATTGGGGGAAAAAAGAGAGAACACTGGTCCTTCACCACACGGTCTGCGAAGCACAGGTGCGCGAGCTTCCTGGAGGATCCGCATCCTTGCAAGCATTCACTGATTTTCATTTTAGCCGTTCTGGAGGCATCCGGTCGTTTTAACGTGTAGTTGCCAGACTAAGGAAGTTGCTCCCTTTTCACATTTTTAGGGGTCACAATGTTGTGGGAAGTACCTATATAGTTTTGCCTACTTTCAGTGTCTATATTTTAAGACTCCTTAAAACATTTTCTTGAGCCCTGTCCTAATTGGCACTCCTCCCACCAAATCATTTCTATGAGGCGGAAGGTGAGTGAAATATGGGGGGGAGGGGTCAAGAACCTGATTCAAGAGTGAGCTTCTTCTGAGCTTCTTCATTCCGTTAATATTTATGAACACTGCCATGTGCCAAACACTCCGGGTGACAGCAGGGATACAGCACAAGACAAAACAGCAACACCCTTACCCTCGAATTTATGCTGTGGTGGGGAAAAGACAAACAAGAAACCGGAAACTTTGGATGGTGGGAAGTGCCATGAAGGAAGTAGGATAAGGACAGAGTAATTGGCATGGGCCAGAGCAGTCAAAGAAGGTTCTGCTAAGAAAATTATACCTAAGTCACTATTTGAATAACAAGGAGGACATAACCATACAACGGTCATTGAGAAGAGCATTCCAGGAAGAGAAAATGTCAGGTACAAAGGTCCTGAGGTAGAAACAAGTAGGTCTGAGTATTAATTAGCGGATATTCTCTTATTTGGGTCAAAATTGCCCTAAGAGGTACCACTGATGCCTAGTACTGTGGGCACTGGTGGCATTGTTCCCACAGGCTGCTGACTTCCTTGTATGTCCGTGCGTCTATCTAATGGGGGTTGACCGTCCAGGCTTGTGACCGGAACGCATCTCTGCGAGACTGACGTCAGGCTACTGGAGCTGCGTTGCCCATACGGGGTGGGAGCAGGAAGTAAGGGGAGGTTACGTTCCCCACCTCCCACCCAGCAACCCTGACCCAGGCTCTGAAAGGTGTAGGAGTATGAAAGCCAGCATCCCTGCCTGCAGTCGGGACAAAATCAGGACGCAGGCTTTGGAGGCTCCTGAGGGGTCAGGCTGCCGCTGAGACTTGGCCAGAATCCTAGCTCGGCTTGTGTCGTCCCTTCGCTTCCTAGTTTCCTCTGGAGCGCTTCTTTAATTCGTGGGTTGCCCCTGAATTCTCATCCACGACCCTGCTTTCAGGGACCCCCGCTAAAGACAGCCCGACACATATTCTGCAATGGCTTTTCCTTTTTTCTTTGAAAAGTACGTCTTCCTGTGGCACCAGACGAGATGGCGAGTGCGGGGAAGCCGGACACATCTGGCTTCGAATCCCCTCCATTCACGAGCTTGGCTGGGTTACCCCCTCTCTGTGGGTCTTATCTTCCTCAATTACGAAAGTGGGACAAAACACTTACACGGGCCAAGAGCAAATGTTCAGACTCAGCTATTGTCATGAAACCTGTCCAAACCTTATCAAAGTTCATAGAACGCTGCAAGCCTTGGGTTACATATCTGTGTTAGTTCTTAAAACAAACAAACAAATAAACAAAAGCAACACACTGTGTCACTGGAATTTGACTCAGCCGGGGATGGGGACGGGGACGGGGGGAGGGAAAGAAATAGCCACGATGTCTCTAATACGCGTCCTTTCATTTAATCCTGACAAGAAGGGTCTGCTATACTTACTTGGAAGATAGGAACCTCATGTTCAAAAAGGCTAAGCTGCCTAAGGAGACACCGTGTGTCAGTTGGGGCTCCAAGTCAGATCTGTCTGGACAGAGCCCAGGCTGGGGACCCTACCTCCTTGGGTGTGGGGCTCTGTCTTTGCTTCTAGGCCCTTCCCCCACAGAAGGGCCTTGTGTCCGATGTTCAGGGGGCACGTCCAGTGCCAGCTGAGACGACTCTCACCAGGCCAAGGCACTAGAGCATGAAGCTTCTTCCAGGGGCATGACTCCAGGGATCTGCAATGCCTTGTGTGACAGTCTTCAGGCTGGAGTGTAGACCGCCGTTAGGCAAAGTCAGCCTTGTCTTCAGGCCCACCATACCGTTGAGCGTCTCTGGGGCCACCAGAGTCCAGGCTGATTCTATTGTAACTGTGCTCAGGAGGAGCCCGGACCCAGCCTACCAAGGCTCAGATGGGGTTTCAGGCAGCGAGCGGGTTCAGGCTTCCAGAGCCCAGCAAGAGTAGAAGGATCTATTAGATTTATTTTATCTGCAGGCAAATTAAGTCAGAGGGGAGAGTCTGCTCTGTGGAGTCTAACATCTCAGGTTCATATTATACACAGGGAAAGAGCCCAGAGCTGGGCTGAAAACCCCTTCACCACCCTTTCCAACTAGAACTGAGTCCTGAGGCAGCTGGGACAATTTTAAGGACAGATGCCCATTCCTGCCTGCTCAGACGCTCCCATTGGGGGTAACCAAACCCACTGCTACCAAGTTAACCATGAAGTGTGACCCTCCCTTCCAAAGGGATCTTTCCACAAAGCTGGGGCAGACCTTGGGAGGGTTCCCAGAGACATTTGAGGGCCTGGGACGCTGGAATCTGGTTCCCTTTCAAGGCAGTGCCTCCAGAATTGGTGGCAGGGCCCACGCAGCCGAGCCACGGTGGCGGGGGTGGAGGGGGGGATCCCGGGTACCCCTGGCCCAGCAGCCCTCTGCACCCCAGCAGGTGGGGGCGAGGTTCCTGCATCCCCACCCCGCCGTGGGGAGGGGAGTGCGGGCCCCACCTTCTGTACCCAGGAGGGTTCTTTTTTTTTTTTTTTTTTTTTAATTTTAACAACAACTTTGCTTTTTCCTCCCCTCACGTTAGCGACTGCATCCTGCGGCACGTTTCTCACCAGTGCATATTTTCTTTTAGAGACAGCACGCGCAATTCACAGCCGATTCCAGCCCGCCCTGTGCTTAGCTCTTGCGCCAGGAGCCTGGAGCCTCCCGAAGGAGAAAGGCGTCCTCCAAAGTCGATATCTCAAGTTCAGGGAGATACACAGTGAAGCGGTGTGCGTCAGTGTCACAGAGGAGACCTCTGCTCGCTGGCCGGTGCTTACATTCCCATGCGGCTCAGACACAGGGTCACGCACAAGAAGAAACCAGGATCGGAAAGTTAGGAAAAAGTATTCTTGCAGTCTGCCCTCGATCCTGGGCGTGCGCACCCAGAGCTGCCCGCAGTTGCCTTTACCGCAGCTTTGTCCCCAGGCGCCTGGAGGTGGAGTTTGGGTCCCCAGGCGACAGGGGGACCCGGCCGGCCGGGACGGGCGGGAAGGGGCGGGCCGACGCCCTCCGCCGATCCCGGGGTGGGGGTGGGGACGCTGGTGGGGGGAGGCGGGGGCGGCGGCGGGGAGCAGGTGTGCGCTTGGCCCTCGCGTTTGGAGTTCTGGCACCGGAGGAAAATGGGAAGCTTTTATCTGAAAAGAGGATTTCTTTTGTTAAGGGCTTTCTCCACACCAGGGCCTTGTCGCCACGGGAGAGTTTGACCTTTCCGATTCTCCAGGCGCAGCGTTGGGCTGTCTGCTGTTATTTTTAGGGAGAAGTATAAAAAGAATGGCAAAAAGTTTTAGCTGGGGAGAAAGGGGGAACACGCGGGTGCCTCCACGCATACGTGCCCTTAGGGAACCCCACAAGAAGCAGAAAGCAAACCAAAAGTCACACGCTGTTGCACATTAGGGGGAAAAAAGCTCAGTGAGCATGGTTTTAAAAGTGAAAGTTTACGTCCTTGTTTAATGGTTGGTTTTTCTTCGGTTGAATTCCCCATGGGCATAACTTAAGCTCTACGCTTTTTGATGAGAATGCGGATTTCAGTAATCATAATAAAGCACTTGCTAAACTCACTTCAGAAAAAGACCTTATCAGAAGACATTTATTATACCCCTAATGTGTGCCTGGCACTGGGTAGGCACTCGGGAACACCATTTTGCTTAGAGTTTCAAGGACTCTGGACCTAAAATCCTTCACAGACAAAACTATCCGAATAAATTCTTAAAATCTATTTCAAAAGCCCTTTCCCCCACTCCCGGGGCACAGAAAATGGTGCTGATTAATTGCTCATACCCAAACTGTTACTTCTGTTTCGGAGGAATTAACAAAGAAAACCCAGGCCAAATAAATCAACACCGAAGTTCAGAAGGTCAGAGCAATTTGTCTTGGGAACAAAGTCTTCCCTAGGGCCAACAGGCATTCAGAGGAACTCTTGGTGGTAATGGGATTATTAAAGATATACCTGAGACCAGATAAATATTTGACGATTTTGCAAAGCGCTGGGGTGTCTTTGCAGTTTTCCTTTTGCTGACATATGTTTCCCCGTGGGGTCCGGACCTTGTGGCCTCCTTAGACTTTGCAAGTCGAGGACGGCTGGGGTTTCCCAGGAGTGCGCCGGAGGGGGGTGGGAGAGCTGCGCCCGAGATGGGCGGGGCGGGTTACGAGAAGGGTGTGCGCGCGTGCCTGCGTGCATGCGCGTGTGTGTGCGTGTCGGCGTGCGTGTGTGTGTCCCTGCACGTGTGTGTGTCAGGAGGGGGCGGCGCGCGCGCGCCGGGAGGGAGGGAGGGAGGGAGATGCGGGTTACAAAGCTGCCACCTAGAGGCGCCTTCCTGCAGTGTATATAACGCAGGTCCGCAGCCGGCGAGCTCAGTCCTGCAAACTGCTCGGCCCGGAGGCGGTGAGCGCAGGGAGCCGTGAGCCGGAGCCCAGCCCGGAGGTAAGGCAGCTGCTCGCGGCAGCCCTGCCGGGAGAGGAAGGGAAGCAAGGCGGGCAGGGTTTCTGCTCTTCAGCCGAGCGGTCTTTTTACCGAGGACTCTCTTTGCATCGCTGTGACTGACGGTTGCCCGGGGCGTGCAGGTCTGGTCTCCGAAAGCACGGGCTGCATGCTGCACGGGCTGCTTTTTTTTGCAACGCGCGGTGCTAACGTGGGGCTTCACCTTTGGGCTGCAGAAAGTAAAAAGGGCCGTTTTCCCTCAGGCACTGGTGGACGGCGCGCTCCGTGGGTGTGTTGGCTTTAGGAATCTGGTGTTGATTTGCTGCTGTGGGTGTTGAAGCTCGGGTAAGTGGAGAGCTTAGCAAGAATGCAGACCGTCCGCTCGGCTGGCTCCGAGTTGGCATAGGGAACAGCCTGGCACCATCGCTTAACCTCTCTCGTGCCGGGATACCAGTCGGGAAATAGAATTGGCAGGAAATCTGTAGTTCCAGAAAGACGTACACTTTATTAAGAGGCATCCTCAAGTGAAGCACTGAACTGTGGGATTCCAGAACGTGCTCCAGTTCGGTGCTTTGGGGGATTACCAGATCCTGTAAGCGGGGAAGCTGGGAGGGTGAATGTTAAATGCAGCCCGGTCTTCTGGTGTCTTGATTGCATCCTTGCTGATCTAATCTGAGTAGGTATCGTGCTCTTGGAAGGTAAGTCCAACTTCAACTAGAGAACAATAAAGACACACACAAAAGTCTAGGATTTTGTCGTTTAAATGTACCCTTCGGGTAAAACATGAGTGCTGTTCTATATTGTTAGCTTGCATAAAGATTCAAGGGGTGACTGGCAGGCAGAACTTTGGAGTGAGGTCAAGGGGTGGGTGGTTAGCCAAGACTTGTAACTTCCAGAGAGAATGAGAAGTTGTAAAAGTCAGACTGGCTGTCTCCCTCCCCTCTTTTTCTTTTCCTTCTCTCCTCCTCTTTTTTCTTTCCTCTTCTCTTCTTCCTTTCCTTTCTTTTCCTTTCTTTTCCTTTCCTTTCCTTTCCTTTTCCTTTCCTTTTTCTTTTCTTCTTTCTCCACCCCCCCCCCCCCAATTCACTTGCTCACAACAGGATCACTAGGTTTTCCAGGAGTGGCAGAGGGCCCCCCTGACATGGTTTATGGCTCTTTGAAGGGATTCGGTGAGCTGACATCCCCTGAAACTTCATTCTGCAAAGTCTCAATGTGGTAACTTTTTCTTTTCTTTTTGAACGCAGATGCTGCCTTTGTGTCCTTTTATTTATTCCAGGAAAATGTGGAGGTCGAATAGGCTTGCCTAGAAAAGAGAGGGCAGGCTGCTGGGGTCTGTGCTTAACTTTCTATAGATTTTTAAATGGATAAACTGCCTGTCCTTTCGTCAGGAGCAAGCTTCCCCAGATGCAGAGCCTTTCTCTAAAGCAAAGTTGCACATAGGCGCTCTAGCTTGGGAACAATTTGCTCTTTTTCTCCGGGTCTCTGGTCATGCACACTTGAATGTGCGGGAGCTGGATGCCACACAGCCTCCTGGGGCTGGGGGGGGTGGGGGTGGGGTGGAAGGGCGAAAGAAAATTGAGAAACGCCTGTGTTTTGCTGCCTGTCTGGTTTTTTAGAGGGGCATGCATTGCAGTCATAGTTTTAAAAAAGTTCCAGAAAGTGTGGCCAAGGCAGCATGACGGTGCTTAACTGAGTCAGGACTTTGGAGGTGAGTTTTTCCCTTATTAACAGCGAGTCCTGGGAGAGTTGAGAAGGTATTATGGTTTCTAATCAGACCCAGAACAGGCAAAGTATAGGCTTTCTGGATTGGAAAAAAAAAAAAAAAAAAAAAAAAACCCAAACAAAAAAACCTACTTCATCAGGAACAGTGGCTTTTTGTGTGATCATCGGGGCACAGGGGTTTCTGTTTTCGGGGAGGCATGTGGGAGCTGGCTGAGGTTACTCGGACCTGAGGCTGGCGGACGGACACTCTAGAAACCCTAAGAGTAAAACCGAGCTGAGGAAAAAAACCCTTCAGGACTTGAGGACTTTAGCTTTCTCTCAGTGGTTTTGCAGGGCACAAATGGAATTTGGAACTGGAAAGCACAGTGTTTGAACTTAGTTTTCCTTTTCGGAACAAGAATGGTGTCAGAACGCCTTCTCGTTGAGTTTCCTGCACGTGGGTAGAGCGTAGAAAGAAACCCAGAGGCTGGGTCACGTCCAGTGTTTCTCACGTCTGGAAAATCAGAGCCCTGGGACACACATTTTCTATTAAAGTAAAAACAAGCAAGCGGAGATAAAGAGAGAGAGAGAGAGAGAGAGAGAGAGAGAGAGAGAAGAATAGGAAAGGAACAAAAGAGGGGATTGTCTGATTTCGAACACTTGATGGATTTCTTGAAGGGTAGAGGGACTTGAGTATCTCAGTGGTGACTTTGGACAGCTGTTGGCCAGGGACAGATCAAAGGGCAGTGGGCAGCATGGGGGACCGTGTCGGCCAGACAGACAGCGTCTTCCAATTTTCTTGCTGTAACAGATACCTTTGTGGGGATCTTCCCTGAGTTTTATTAGCAGAGCCTTAAGACTGAGTCGCCTTCTCCTGGGAACCCTATTGTGTCTGGCCGAGAGCCTGGCTGACCTCCCACTGCCTCGTCCAGGTCCTGAGCTGGGTGGGAACTAAGGCTCTGGTTACACCCGGCCAACCCAGACGGCAGCCTTTGTGACGTGGGGCTCTCTGGATCTGCCCTTCTGGGCACAGCCCTGTTTCCCTGTGGGCAGCTGAGCACAATAGACCAGATGGGCTTTCTGGATGTGGGGGTTCATTTTCTCCCCCAAATGCTTAAAGGTGGATGAAGATACCCCACCCTGTGTGTTAACAGGAAGCATGGTGAGGACCCCCCCCCCCCCCCCCCCAGGAGTAGGTGGCCTAGATCTGAATCAGGGTAGGAAGCTTTCTTTCTCCTTGACTCTCTCTTTATGACCTTTGAGTTTCCTGCTGACGTAGAGCAGCCCCTTACTTGTGTAAAGTAAGTATCCGTCTGAGACTGAATGGGCAGTCAAGACAGCACTATTTTTGTTTGCCTGGCACTGGGGGACCCACCAGTCCCCAATCTGTTGTCAGCCCTCGCAGATGGCCGCGGGGAGCCTGCCAGGGCCGGAGCTTTCCTGGACTGCCCCGTTGGATGTAATGCAGCATCGGTAAAAACACCAAAACCAAGGGCCAAACAAAACCCAAACCTCAGCGCTGGGCCGTTGCCTCACGTTTTTAGAGGTAGTGCGGATTCTCCTTAGCGGACCGCGTGCCGGCTGTGCGGGAAGGTGGGGTGGGGGGGACTTTGGCAAGGAGGCCAGAGCACAGCTCCCGCTGGATGAAGTCTCTGGAAAAGTTGCGAAAGGGAAGAGAGCTGATGTTGAGCCACAAACCGAGATCAACTGGTCCCTTGGTTTTACGGAGGTTCAGCAGAGAGAGAGGCTGAACAGGGTGATAGGATCTGGACGTCGCGGGCTTGCTCTGTGAAATTCTGTCCTGGGGGGACACAGATCCCAAATTGCAGAAAGCCAATAAAAAAGGTCACCCGTAGGCAGAGGTCTCCCAAAGAGCCCCGAGGGCTGGAGGGTCCCCCTTAGGGTCCGAGCTGCTGCCTCCCAGCCCTGGCCTGGCCTGTGAAATCGTACCTGCACCACTGGGGATGTCGGGGAGCGCCTTCCTCCCGCCTGTTTGCCCCCGGCCACCAGAGCACCCGGCTGTGCGCCTTCTCGCGGCTTTGTGGCACCTCTGCCCTCAAAGCCTTTTCTGCCCCAAGCCACTCCCTTGCTCAAAACCCCTGTGGCTCCTGGTGGACTGGCCCAGCCTGACCCCCTCGCTCCCTGCACCCCTGCCCCAGACGGAGTCTTGCGCCAGCTTTCGTGTGTGGGGAGGGTGGCCTCAGCCAAATTGAGTGATGCTCTTCGTGGTGCCTCATTGGTACACGCCTTCCCTTCTCCTTGAAGGCCCCCATAAGCCACTTGAGGGGAAATCCCGCACCTCGCTGCCCATCTCAGTTACTGGCAAGTTCTTGGGGGGCGGGGCGTGGTGATTCTGGTCTGTTATGCCCCAGAGCACTGCCCCTCGCAGAGGAGGCTCCACAAAGATTTGGGGGCCTGGACAGCGTTGATGTTTGTCTCAGTTCGATGAGGGGCTCAGAATCTTCTGGACTCCCATTCCCAGGGATGGCGTCGCATCACTGGGCGTGGCGGAGCCTGCTGAACCCCGCTGACTTACTGACCGTGAGTGCGTTGAGCCCCTGCATTGTGCTGGCCGTGGTGGAAAAAGGTGAAGACGTCGTCGGGGTGCGGGACTTGGGCAGGAAGAATGTGGAGAGAAGTGAACGCAGTGACACAGAATGGAGACCTGTGGCCTGGGTGGCGGACGAGGAGGGAGAAGCGGGATGCGTTCATTGGGACAGGAGCAGCCAAGGGGTGGGTCGGGAAGAGTCTTCCTGGTCTGGGATGGGAATTTGCAAACACACAGGAGGCAGTTTTGGCGAACGCCAGCCGGTTGCCGGAACACTTGGCAGTCTCCGTCGTGGAGGGACTGACTTTCGGCCAAGGAGAGGACATGTTTACTGCAGGCTGACCGCCACCCCTTGCCTACTAACCCTGGGGACTTCTAATTCTGGCTTGACCCCCCAGCTCACCGGGTGAGCTCAGGAGTACCATTTGGATCCAGACGAATGCCTCGGGCCACTTGGCTGTAGTTCACTCATTGTTTGGGATACTTGGTTGATGACTAATAAGCCTGAGATAGGAGAGGCTCATCTCCCAGAAAAGTCCTCCGATCGACAAAGAGGAACCTTTCCACCACTAGCGAAGAGGAGTGGTGGATGAGGCCCTTTGCAGACCCCAGGCCGGTGGGGAGGCCCATACAGACACCGGGTCCTCCGCAGCCATAGGGAAATGGCAGAAGTGTGATGGTCCCTGAGTACAGGTGTGGGACAGGTGACCCCCAAGTGTCCACAGAAAGTGACCCCAGGGGAGAGGAGCGGTCAGTTAAGACTCAGTGAGTGCTGGGGACAAGGGGACGTACAGTGAAAAGTCCGGCTTTTTGTTGTCAGTGGGGTCTCCGTGGTCCAGGAGAATGGAAAGGGAGCCTTTACTGGTCTGTGGAACATTCCTGAATGTACATAATTCTCGAGGTCAAATTTTAAGTGGTACAGAAGTTTAGAGAGTCAAATCGACAATCCCCCCTCCGTCCCCTCCCCCTGTGCTGCCTGCCAAAGTTTTATACTTATCCCAGATCTTTTTTCTGTGGCCTTTGTGCACATGTATTTGCATATAAAGACACACCCACCTTTTGCTCCTGTTTTACGTAAATGAGATTATGGGACGCAAATGAGATTATGCGACGCGTAGGCACAGGCACGTCGCCTTCACTTGGGCTACCTTGTAACTTTCCGTGTTCCTAAAGGAGGGTCCCTTTCGTTTTTCTTAGAGCTATGTTATATTTCAGAAGGTGGACGCTTTGACAAACCTGTCCCTGCTGATGGACATCCACGCTGTCTCCAATTTTTTCGCTAACAAATGGTGCTTCAGTAAACATGCTTGCTCGTGCAGTTGGGGACTCCTGAATCTTTCGAGAGGAGCAACGTGTGAACCTAGGTGTTGAAGTGGGTCTCACCCTCCGGCCTCGGGGCTCTGAGTCCGCAGGGAGGCGGGCAGTGTGCAGGTTTGACTGACCCTGGGAGTTTTTCCCAAGCTCTGGCCCCACGCTGGTGGGAAAGGACTTGCTGGTTTGTGCAAAGCAGAAGGTGACTGGTCCCGGTGGGATGAGGGGTCTCCTGCAGGTCCGGGTGTCATCAGACCTCCGCTGCCTCCCAGCACAGACAGACCAGAGACTGGTTCAGAGGCCTGATGCTTAGACGGGGAGTGCAAATCCTCCGGGGTTCATGCGGAGTGCAGTCTGTCTGTCTGTGTACCGGCCGAGGTGACCTCCAGCTTTTGCTGGAGGGCAGCTGAGGAGCTGGTGTGGGACATGCTGGGCGTTAAAGTGGCCCCTGTAGTTCATCAGCAACCCCCCTCCCCGGCCCTCTCCACCCTCAGATTTTGCCGGGAGCTTTGTCATCAGGCCTTGCGGCAGACAGCATTTGACAGAAAATGCAGACTGTCTTTGTCAGATCATATTCTCTTCTGGAAACGGCCCTTGATTGTTTCCAAAGCCAAATGCACGGAAGATACCCGCATGACCAGAGGCTAAGCTGTGGTGAGGCCTTTTACTCTCCTTAGGCCCCGTTTAGATTCGTGGAAGGCTTGATTCCTAGTTGGTCTCATCTCCTTGCTGTGCTTCCCTGCTTCTCTTGACCGCTGGGGCCTCCTGCCCTGGGAGGGGGTGCCTGGGAGGCGGGTGCCCCGGAGGCGGGTGGTCAGGGCACAGGCCCCGCCTTCAGCTCCTGGGCCGAGTGGTGGTGGATGATCGGTGGTGGACGGGCCAGCTGGCTTTCTCGCTGTAGCCAGGGGCCTCAAAGCCTCTGCTGTGCCCTTCAGCCCATCAACCTTTGCTGGAAGAGCCGTACTGTGTCCCCCCAGACACAGGGAGAGGACACGTGGATTGGGTGGTGTACCCCACGAAGGCCTAGGAGGACCCGTGATCGCTACAACAGGTTTTCATTGCTCAGAGGGCAGAGGCGGAAAAACCCGGGATGGGGCCCGCACTCTCTCTCTCTGGCCACAACTCAAGCTCTGGGAACAGCGACGGTTGGCAGGAGCCCCAGAGGGTCCAAAAGAGCAGGGCGTGAGAGGCAGGTGGCTTCTCATACACTCCCGCCCTGTGTGGTATGGCTGTGCACGCTGAATAGTGCCCACCGCCTGTCCACTGGACGGCACGGGAGCCCACTGTCTCCTTGTGGTGAGCAGAGAGGTGGGGGGGCTTGGACCCAGTCACGGTGACAAAGGCTGGGGCGCATCCCTTCCTTTCTGGCCCCCGCCGACAGTCCAGATCTGGGGCTCCGGGGCGTGTCTGCTGAGGCCCTTCAGGGCTGTAGCGGTGAAGGTGGAGGAGGGAGCCCCACCCGGCTCCCGCCCTCCTCTGCCCTCCAGCAGGGGTTCTCTGCTCTGCAGGGACTCTGGGGTCAGATGAGGTCATGAAGCGAAAGCACCTTATAAACTAGGCCGTGCTGCAGAATGTGTTTCATTTTAGGGAAATGGGGGGAGAAGGGGTCACCGCCTTGGAACCAGGAAGGAAGCAAAGCTGAAATCCTTGCTTTGTTCTGTTCTGGAATCGGGGGCTTCAGGGGTCGGGGTGGAGAGGATCAGTCCCGGGCAGGTTAGTGGCCAGGTGGACGTGGCAATAGTGGCCTCAAGGCACGGTCTGGGGCTGGCTGTCCACCCTAAGGCCAACCCAGTGGGTCAGGGACCCCTGTCTCTTCTGCTGCCCCGTGTCCTGTGGGGGTCCTCGAGCTGCCTCTTAAGACAAGGTGGTCCGGAGTCTGGTCACGCGAGGAGTTTCTTTGTCTGAAACTTGGTCGTGCTGAGTCTCCCGGGATGCCGTCCTCTGCTGTGGGTCTGGTCCTGCACAAGTTGGTGGTCGCAGGGCACGGGGACCCTCCTGGTGGGGTGCTCCGAGGACCACCAGGCTTCCTGGCTGCGGGCACTTCACGGGGGGCCCAGCTTTCTCCCCTTAGCAGCAGGGACACGGGGGGACCAAGGGGCACTTTCAACCCGCAGAGGAGAAGTGCCCAGGAATCTGCTGGTGATCTCCACTAACTGAGATCCACCTGCTGTGGGTTCGAGGCTGAGGAAGTAGTCAGTCCTGGGAGGCAGTGGGATGTCTCATTGTCAGGGACTCTGTTCATTTATCTGGAAGGTAAACCTATCACCCCGCCCATCTCTGTGCACCTTTGCCTTCCCTTCCAGGCAGGGACGGGCAATTACTTAGGCGGCAAGAGTTAGTTTCAAACGTGGACCAAGAATTAAGGGAGGCTGTGACCTTTGCTAAAGGGTTGGGAGGGGGCGGGGGTGGACTTTTGCAGAGCATGTCCCCTATGTGCTAGACTCTGCACTGGGCCCTTTGGTGCCCGGGTGACTCCGCGATGGCTCTGGTGCCCTGACAGTGCAGCGGAAGACAGGTTAACTAGTCTCAAGTTAACCGCCCATGAGGGGAGCGTCAGGATTCCAACCCAAGAAGGTCTGGTCTCGGGATGGGTGCTTTTGCCGGCTGTGTGTCCTCATACCGTGAGCGTAGCCACCTGAGTACTGACCTGTGCATCCTCCAGGGAGATCACCTAGGTGACCTGGAGTCCACTGTAAATGAACTCGGCACAGAGGCTCAACTCGGGGTGGGTCATTACCCGTGACATGCGGGAAGGAAGCACAAACACCTTCCTCTGTGAGGTAGCTCTCAGCAGGTCGCCCTTGTTCCCACGGTCACACAGTGGGGCTGCCGTCCCGGGGCTGGGTCCTGGCGGGATCTCAGCACCCTCAGGTTTGCGGGGGGGCGGGGGTCACCCATAGAAGACAGCCCCTGACAGCTCTCACGGTGGGTGCATTTCGGGAGAAATCACGTCTAGGCACCGTGGTACCCGGGAGCGGGATTCCTCTATGGATGTGCAAATGGTGACGATCCCCAGGCCAGCAGGGAAGACGGTGGAGACAGGTGTCTGCCCCTCCAGAAGCGTGGCAGGTGGTGACTTTTGTGCTCCGGGTCTTGGCACAAGCCGCCCCCGAAGCAGTTGGATAAATAAAAGAAGGGAACACAGCCGGTTGGCTGCCCTTAGTTGAAAAGCGCGCGGCCCAGCCGGGGACGGGGGGTGCGGGTTTGGGGTGCACCCAGGCGCCCGAGCTGCAGGACGTTGCGTACCGAATGGTCGTCAGGACCGCGGGGCGAAGGCGGCCTGAGACCCGGGCCGACACACACGCGTGCTGCAGAAAGGTCAGAAGCACCGAGTCAGTCACACTTCTGATGCACACCGGGGAGGGAATCCCCAGCGCTCTCATTAAGACCCCAGCACAGGACCCTGGTCATGCAGCATTGCCGGGGACTGATCCGCTCTGCCATTCTTTGGGACGTGGGGAAAACGGCTCCGCTGTCCTCCGCGGGGAATGAGCGAGCCGTCAGCGTCGCCTGGGCTGTCAGACGCTTCGCTGGCCCCTGGGCCGTGTTGATTTCACCCCATGGGCGCGGCCGGGCTGCTGACGTCTTGAGAACACAGCCGTGAAAAGACAGAGACAGCGGCCACCCTTGCTGTCTTTCGCACCACGTGGGCTTAAGATTCCGGGTGGGTTTTTCTTGGCGGTGGTGCAGAGCTCCGTCACGGCGGCTGGCTTTTGTCCTTTCTTTGGGAAGCCGCCACCGAGCCCGAGCGGGATGGCCGAGCGTACGCAGCGCCGGCAAAGCGCGTGGGCTGACGCTCCGGCGTTCCCCAACGAAGCCGCTCTTCCGCTCCATCTCTCTTTGTGTGGTTTTTGCGTAGGCCGTCTGCTTCCTGCCCTGGGCACCATGGATCTGCACCTCTTCGACTACTCGGAACCAGGGAACTTCTCCGACGTCAGCTGGCCGTGCAACGGCAGCGACTGCATCGTCGTGGACACGGTGCTGTGCCCCCACGTGCCCAACAAAAGCCTTCTGTTGTACACGCTGGCCTTCATCCACATCTTCATCTTTGTGACCGGCACGGTCGCCAACTCCGTGGTGGTCTGGGTCACCATCCAGGCCAAGACCACCGGCTACGACACTCACTGCTACATCCTCAACCTGGCCATCGCCGACCTGTGGGTGGTGGTCACCATCCCCGTCTGGGTGGTCAGCCTCGTGCAGCACAACCAGTGGCCCATGGGGGAGCTCACGTGCAAGGTCGCGCACCTCATCTTCTCCATCAACCTGTTCGGCAGCATCTTCTTCCTGACGTGCATGAGCGTGGACCGCTACCTGTCCCTCACCCACTTCGCCGGCACGTCGAGCCGCAGGAAGAAGGCGGTCCGCCGCGCCGTCTGCGCCCTGGTGTGGCTGCTGGCCTTCTGCGTGTCCCTGCCCGACACCTACTACCTGAAGACCGTCACGTCGGCGTCCAACAACGAGACCTACTGCCGCTCCTTCTACCCCGAGCACAGCGTCAAGGAGTGGCTCCTCAGCATGGAGCTGGTCTCCGTCGTGCTGGGCTTCGCCGTCCCCTCCTGCGTCATCGCCGTCTTCTACTGCCTGCTGGCCCGAGCCATCTCGGCGTCCGGCGACCGGGAGAAGCAGACGGGCCGCAAGATCATCTTCTCCTACGTGGTGGTCTTCCTCGTGTGCTGGCTCCCCTACCACGTGGTGGTGCTCCTGGACATCTTCTCCATCCTCCACTACCTGCCCTTCACCTGCCAGCTGGAGAACTTCCTGTTCACGGCCCTGCACGTCACACAGTGCCTGTCCCTGGCGCACTGCTGCGTCAACCCTGTGCTCTACAGTTTCATCAACCGTAACTACAGGTACGAGCTGATGAAGGCCTTCATCTTTAAGTACTCGGCCAAAACGGGCCTCACCAAACTCATCGACGCCTCCAGAGTGTCTGAGACGGAGTACTCGGCCTTGGAGCAGAGCACCAAGTGACGTGCCCCGCGGGGTCCCGGGGACCGAAGGTGCCCGTTTTCCACGCGGCACCGGGATGCGTCGTTTCCCGAGCGCGCGGCCCCGGGGGGGCTCCGGGGCCGGGCGCCCGAGTGGCGGGAAGAGGGGAGCGCGTGCCACGGGCCGCCGTGGCGGCTGGCACACGGCCGTGTGTCCTGGCGGCGTCTCCTCACGCAGCTGTGACCGGCCTGTTGGCCCAAGCCTGCCGCGGGGATGGGCTTGCCTGCACTTGTGTAACATAGGACTTTCCGTGCTCCCCGAAGGTTTTCTATGGCGATTTGTATTTAAATCTCAAGACTTTATTTTCTCACTATCGGTGTACCTGATGAACGTATTTGAAAGTTTAAATATATTTTAAATGTCGTACGGGAGGCACAACGCCGACTTGTATTCACAGTGTGGTAGTTTGAAGACTAGTTTGACTTCCGTGTTGACTAAGGATGACATTAATCGTTAGCTGGTTTGAAAGGATATATCTATAAATATATAAGTATATAAATATACGCCAGTCTTGGCGGAAAGGCTTTATTTACGATAGTTTTGTATCTGTGTGGTGCTTTGGGGTATGGAACGACAAAACGACTCTGTCATGCAGTCTGTGATCTTATGGGTGTTGTAAAAATACGTGAAAAAGGCAAAACAAAGCACAGCTGCCCCGGGCTGCGACGCTGTGCACAAAGCGAGCGGTCTTATTCCAGAAAGTTCTCTCCGTTTGTAAGTTATTTTTTTTTTTAATAAAGTTTTTTTTTTTTCCCTAAGAAGGCATTTGAGTCTCAGTTTTAAAAGCATGTGTGACATTTAAGTGGCGTGTGTGTGTGTGGTAATAATGACACATCTGTGCTGCATGTTACGTCGGCCTGATGTGTTTAAAACAAGAACGCTACCATAAAGCAAAACCCAAGGGGTCAGCTTGGAGGCAGTGATAGAAAAGGAAAAACATTTCGTGCTTTTTTTTTTTTTTTTTTTTTAATGTCATGTGGTATGTTTGCGGGAAAGGAGATGCTGGGTCAGTGTAGCCTTCGAGGCCACATGCGTGCCGGAAGATTCTCGCCTGCTGTCAGCCCAGAATTGTCCAGAGCCTGGGACTTTGTGTGTGGCTTGGTGTGTGCCCCCAGGGCCACATGTCACATAGCCCATTGACACTTCCCTGTGAAGTTTTTTTTTTTTTTTAATTTTTTTAATGTTTATTTATTTTTGAGAGGAAGAGAGGCAGAGCGTGAGCAGGGGAGGGGCAGAGAGAGGGAGACACAGAATCGGAAGCAGGCTCCAGGCTCCGAGCTGTCAGCACAGAGCCTGATGTGGGGCATGAACTCACGGACTGTGAGATCATGACCTGAGCTGAAGTTTGATGCTTAACCGACTGAGTCACCCAGGAGCCCCTTTGAGCATCCAATTTTTAAAAAATTTTTTTTTTAATGTTAATTTATTTTTGAGAGAGAGAGAGACAGAGTGTGAGCTGGGGAGGGACAGAGAGAGGGAGACACAGAATCCGAAGCCGGCTCCAGGCTCTGAACTGTCAGCACAGAGCCCGACGTGGGGCTCAAACCCCACCAACCATGAGATCACGACCTGAGCCGAAGTCGGACGCTTAACCCACTGAACCACCCAGACTCCCCGCTTTCTGTGGTTTTAGTCCCTGCTTTCTCTTCCTGTGTACAGGGCAAACTCTTCATTTAAAAGACAAAACCAATCTGTGACCCTCTTGAGACCACGCGATGAGTGCATTGTCGGCCTGTGCGTTACCAAATAAACCCGCTTTACGGGTGGCTTGAGAGAGCACTTTCAGAATGGCCAGTTCTGCTGTGCCCTCACCAGCTCTCTATGGGGCCACAAGAACGGTGGGGACCTCAGCAGGCAGGTGCGTCTGGGCAGGACCTGAGAGGGGGACCCGGCTCCCCAAAGCTGCCCTTTCCCCTTCCAGCTGTGCTAAGGCTGATTTGCACAGAGAGCTGTTTGCCAACACAAGGAGGGACCCGGGCCACGAACCCCTGTCTCACCTGTGAGTTTGGGGACTGCTACCATAGAGGAGAGCCCCCTGGGCATGTCGGCTCACCCAGACGCTCACGGTGGACTGCCCCCAGCAGCCCCCCCGGGTCCCATAGACCCAGCCTGCCACAGGAGGGCTCCTAGTTCCTCAAAGGGCTTTATGGCTGAGAATTTTGAAACCAGGGTTATAAATCACTCTAAATATCTATGTGACACACACACATGTTCTCAGGTGCATATGTGCCTTGAGGGTTCTGATTGGGTAGCAATAACATAGATAGTGGGACCACGGCCAACTATGGGCAGAGATCCCAAGAGCAAGGACAAGGACGAGCACAATGACAGACAAGTCAGTAAATCGTGACCAGAATATGTGTTCCTGACAGTAGATTGCAACTTGCGCTGAGCTTCCTAGCAGCCTAAGCGCAGATAGAAACACGCTCGCCGAGCAGCACATTCAAGGCAGGGGCATACCTGTAGCCACAAGCTCGGCCGTGCAGTACGTGTAACATGAAAACGACTTCAACTTAATTTCTTCTGTCTCGAGTCCCCATCTCCGTCAATTCAGAGATGCTCCCCGCAAGTGCCTAATTTATCCGAAAACTTGGGTGAGCTCTGCCCGGGGGGTACATAGTGACGGAGGTGCGGGGGGGTGGGGTGGGGGGCGGTCCTGGCCGTCAGTTCCTGCCAGCATCTTCGGACGTGTCCACTGACACCTGCCAGGTTCTTACGCAGGTCTCCTGCGTCTCACCCTATTTCAGGCTCTCTTTCTGCTGTTCGGCGCCACGCTGGGTCGTGGGGTGCTCGGGTGCTCGGTGCACCGCCTCGACCCTTTTCTGTATTCTGGCCACCCTCAGCCCCACGAGAGTCACCAGCTGCTGCTCTGGCACGGAGGGCCGGTGGGAAGGCGGGCAGACTCTGAACCGACTCTCGACTTACCACGCAGCCCTTGCTGCTTTGTGGGGATTCCCCATCTCCCCACAGACCCCAGGACACGCCGCCCTCAGAGCTCGGTGGGGTTTCTGGCGTGCAAACTCCCATCTCAGGGATGCTCCAGTGGCCAGACTGTTTCCGCTCTTAGAAATCCCCTTTCTTCGCCCTGCCTGGGGCTTGAAGACTTGCCCTGATTCATCCCTGGTTATCCAGACCCCAGAGCCTGTCCTTTGATCTGTGGCTGTAACACTGTTCCCGGGAGCAGTGACGCTGGCCTGTGGCTCTGGGGTGGGGCGATGGAGGCACAGGCCAAGGGGTACAGAACTCCGTGGGGGTAGGGGGGGCTAATCAGCTAATATTAAAGAACTTCTGTCCCTGTCCCACCCACGTGGATGTCGATGTATAGTTGGGAGAAGTTGTGTGCCAGGTTTTGGGTACGGGGTTGACTGTGGGGTGAGGGGCGGGGGGTGGGGGTGGTGGAGAAGGTTTGGGGCAAAAACCCCTGACTCTCCTCAAATTTAGAGTCTGGAGAGCCTGGCGCCGAGATTTCTACCTTTTGAGGTTCATTCCTTTGGCAGCCCTTCTGATGGAAAGATCTTTGAAAATGCCAGATGGTAGTGAAGCTATGCGTTGTTTAGTGCGTGATGGCATGTGGACCCCGGGAAGGGTTACTGGGGCTCCAGCAGAGGATGGGATGTGGATGGACCCCCCCCCCCGCCCCCACTGGAGAGAGGGGAAGGCTTTTCTGGACCTCTCCCACCCTGTGACCCTGCTCCGAAGGTCAGCGTACAAACAGCGGGATAATGTCCTCTGGATAATGGACTTCAGCCTTCCCGGTAGACTCCAGACAACCTGGGATGAGACCCCACGGACGCTTGTGTTCAGCTCTCTTCCTGGGTAACAAGACATTTAAAATCACCAGGCTCGCTGTTTCTGGAGGTCTCCCCAGAAGGCCGCGGCTCGAGGACGTGGTCTGTTTCTTTGCTGGGCTTCTCCACCCTGGGTCCAGGCGACTCCCCATCCATGCTAAGCCCCGTATCTCAGGACCCGGGGACACACGAGGAGCTGTGGATGTGTGCCGCACGGGGTCGAGCGCATTGGCTGATGAGAGCAGGTAGGTCCCCAAAGTCCCCTCCCGGAGGTTTGGACTCTGCTCCTAAACCCCAGGGATGTCTCTGGTGGATGTGTGCCTCTACGGTTTCGTTCCTCCCAGGGGGATGGTTTCCGGGGAGCGGGAGGGTCACATGCTTGGAAAACCGTGCCGGTGTTACAAAGCACTTCTTCTCCTAGTCCCGGAATATCCTGGACGGTGCACGTCTATGCAGTCGCAAATTTGGACACTGGCAGCGTTTGATAAGGAACGACAGTAGTTTGGGTCAGGCATGAAAGGAAAGGAGCTCACTTATTGTAGGCAGTTTGTATTTGCAGCGATGTTTCCAGTTGATCGGGATTCGCCCCATCGTAAGCTGGGGAAGACCCGTGTATCAGACCTCCGTGACCGTCACACTTCTCAAGCTCGTTTGGTGTCCACGAGTGGGCTTCTGTTCACCTGTGCATGGCCGTATGTCACGGTACACGTGACCTCCGTCCAGAGTCCCCGGGACCCTGCTTTCCAAGGACTGAGACAAAAGACCACGCACAGCTCTTGCCAAAGGAGGGGATGGCTATCGGATCGGTATGTGAAGAGTGATGGGCAATTTTGACATTTTTCTTCTTCTTCTTTTTTTTTTTTTTCAAAAGCTTCGTTTTTTGCTGGCCTTTCATATGCTTATTCGCTCAGACCTTTCCATGCGGGATTCAGAACAGCTGCCAGTCACGTCATTCCTCCCGACGCTCTGGGGGAAGAGCGGTGATCATCAGCCGTTTGTCACAATATGATGTTCAGAAGCAACAGAATGGAAAAATCTGAATTTCCATAGTTATTTCCGGAACTAAACTGATTAAAAGCATTTCCTAGGTAGGTCGGAATCTTCCCTTTAACAAGTTTTCGAAGGAAAAGCAAAGAGGGAGTCATTGTGGCAATGGCATTACATCTGCTTGGGTGACTCAGAATGTATGTTGGCAGGGCAACGTGTCGTGGGGCGAGCCGCAAACACGTCGTGTCGGTGGCCGCGGTACGTCTGAAAGACCCCAGGGCTTTGCTCTGCCATGCCGGATTTGCAAAGTGTTTGAAGCTAATCTTTTCATCCCCCCCCCCCTTTTTTTTTTTGCAGAGTTGTAATCAATGGGAAGAGTGCATTAAAGCTTTCCCCACCGCTGCATTTCTCAGGGTCGTTGTTGAAAGTGCGGATTGTGTTTTATGCGGGACCGTAATGAGAATTTGAATTCCGTGTGGCGCCTGAAGGGTAAATGAAAAGTCGTCAGTTGCCCAGCTGTGCCACCGATGGGTGTCTTTCTCTGCAATTTATTCCACGCTTGTTTCCGTTAATGTATTCATCCAGCCGTGCACTGGTTCATTCAGTCGCCGGTTCGGCCGAGCTTTGCTGAGTGCCCACTGTGTGCCGGGCACTGTGCTGGGCTTTAAAAATGTCAGAGATGGCCAGGGCTTTGTTTCTTCTTTTCATCGCCTCCCAGCCTGGAAGGGGAGATCGATGGACAATGGAGACATAGGGAAATGGTTACGAGGCTGCGTGGTGAGAAGGATCCCGGTTGGCTTTTCTGGAAATATGCAGAGCCGATGGGAGGGAGTGATCCCTTAGAGAAGGCATCGGGGAAGGCTTACAAAGAAGGAATCCTCCTCTCCCAGCCTGAGGATGGCCAGGCTCCAGGAGGCAGGTCCAGGGCACATGGTGTGGGACAGAGAGTCTTCAGGATGCTGTCACTGTTAAAAGTAAACGTGTTCAGGAAAAGTGAAGGCATCTGAGAGGTGGCCACGAGTTCATGAATACCGACAGCATTCGTCACGGTGTGATAGGAACGTTTTTCTAAATTGGGAATGGAAGGTCTTTATGGCCATCTCCACCCTGAGGACAGGAAATGAGGCTTTAGGACAAGAAAGTCGGGGGAGTGGCCGGAGAGGCTTCGTCCTCCGGCTTCTCTGGGTTTGTGGGGTGCTCCAGCTCTGTGTGTGTGTGTGCACACGACCTTCTCTTTGTGCACAAGGCGGGGCGGGGGGAGCAAGCTCTTGGCATCTCTCCTTATAAGGACACCAATCCCATCAGACCAGGGCTCCACCTTCAGGACCTCATTTAACCTGAATTACGTCCTTAGACTTCCCACCTTCAAACACAGTGTGATTACACCGGACAGGGGGCTCAGAGCTTCAGTATCTGAATTTTCGTGGAGGGGCACAAATAATTATTCGGGCCGTAACGGACAGGGTGTAATGAATGAAACACCATGCTTGTTGAGCACTTACGGTGTGCCCGGCCCCTCATGGGCGTTCTCAAAATTCAGCTGCAGAAATGGAAAGGCACCTCCGTGGGCCCCCAGGCCCTGTCCCAGGTAGGCGGGGCCGGCCTGCAGGTGTGTGTGCACCCCCTTTCTGGAGAGAGGGAACCGGGGTCTGGGAGCTGCAGGGGCGTGTGCGGGCTCCGCCCACCTGCCCTCCAGCAATGGATCTGGGATCTGAATACAGTTCAGCACACCGCAGCCCTGCACACGTCCCCCCTTAGGGCTGCCGTAACAGAGCATCACACACTGGGGACATTAGGACCCTAGAAATTGACTGTCCCACACTTCTGGAGGCCGGGAGTCTGAAATCAAGTTGTTGACAGGGCTCATTCCTCCTGAAGGATCTGAGGACAATCAGTTCCTGCCCTTCTGGTTTCTGGGGACTCCAGGCTTTCATTGGCTTGGGGCTGCATGGCTCCAGTCTTGGCCTCGGGCTTCATAGGGCTTTCTTCTGCGACTCTGGGTCTCCTCCTGTTCTTACGAGGACCCCTGTCATTGGATTTAGGACCCTTAATGATATCTGCAAAGACCCTTCTCAGATAACACGTGCTGGGTGGACGTGTTATTTAGGGGACACTTGTCCGCCACCTGCAGGGATGTTCCTGCACGAACGGGGTGGGCAGACAGGTGTGCACAGGGTCAGCCCGGCTCGTCGTTCCCCACCCAGCCCTGCACGCACAAGGCTTGCATCGACCGGGCTCCAGCCAAGCCTTTCTCCTCCTGTTTTCCTGTTTGCAGGTTTTGGATTCTATCTTTCACATCGGGGTTTTTCTCAAACAGCTACAGGTCTTTGGCGATCTACTCACGGTTCACAGTGACATCTTTTCCCAGATCCTTCTATCTGTCTGGGAGGTGCGACCCTGATTTGTGGCATTCTGGAAGGGGAGAGAGAGAAGAGGATAGGGCCCCCCAGTCACGTGACTTTTGCTTAATTGCCCCAAATTCAGCCTTTACCTTTCACCACCGGCTGCTACGCCTGAGGCCCCAGGGCCCAGACTCTGATGGAGTTTCTCCGCGGGATGCGTCTAGTTTCTTCTTTGGATAGGGAAGGGTGGTCTCCCGATTGTGAAGTAGGGGTCGGGTTTGAGGGTCTAAGATGATCACAGTGTTTTCAGATTCATCCACTGCCGTCTTGGTAAACGGTCAGCAGCTGGCTCCCTGGAGGAAAGAAAAGACGTCCCGATTTCTAGAACCTGTTGACTCTGGTAGGGTCAGTATTCCCACCGTGGCTGGTTCCAAGCTCGCCGGGTTGATGCCCCTGGATGCAGAGTCGAGGAGAGAGCCTCCGTGGCACACGTCCTTACGTGGCACCTCCAGCAGGTAGACACAGTCACGTGGGTCACCTCAAGAGCACAGGGAGCGGCAAAATGGAACAGAAGACTCAGGAAGTGATGCGTTCTGAGTCCTCGTTACCTCCGTTTTTCATACAGTGCGTTTAACTGAAGTTCCTATAATTTAGGTTTGATCACGGCTGTGTTGGATAACCGACGCAGGGAAGTTCTGGAACGTGACAGTCGGCCCTTGCGAACCGGTATAAGCTGACTGGCACACAGCGCCCCCTGAGTCACGTCCTGCCCTCTCCCTGGCACCTGGTAGCTCAAATTTCTTGTGGCTCCTGGTAGCTCAAATTCCTAAGGCTTTCTGGGGTTCGTGGCTCCAATAAATTTGTTTCTTACTGGTCTGTCTCTCTCTTCTGATTTCATTACGGGTTTGGGAAGATAGAAAGTGAAAGACAGTACGCACGCACATGCATGTATCGATGTTTTATTTTAACTCTCTCTACTGCCTTTGTAGGGAGGGTTTGGCGAGCTACGCCGGTGAGCGCTTGCTGTGGTTTATGACCCTTGATATTAAACTTTTCGCCGTTCAGGTTTCCTCTCCTGATGGGGCCTTGACCGATCCGGAGTGCTGGGGGGCAGGGCAGTCTAGGTGCCTGCTGTGTTCCACCGGGGAGGTCAGCCGAGTGTCTTCTGGGTTTGCCCCCCCCCCCCCGCCGCCCCCCACCCCGTCGGCAGCCACACAGCCATCAGTCACTCTCCCACGAGGGCCATCATCTCGGTTTCATCCCTTCCTAGGGATTCCTTTCTTTGTCAGTTGGCCCCTTACCTTGTCTCTGGCCAACCAAGTCGTCCTTCATACGAGCACCCAGGACAGTGGGCATCTTCTCCTCTTCCTCTGCTTCGGTCAGCATCTCTGCAGTGGTCCTGGTTTTCACCGGTGGTGCCTGGCCTCAGAGCTTCTCCTGCTCCACCAGGGTCCCGTGGGCCCTAGGGGCGGTGTCCCCTCCCTCATGGTGACCGCTGGGTTGCCTCATTGTCCTCGAACGGCTTTGCAGTGCTGTCAGCACCTTTTACCAAGGTCCACGCGCTCAATTTTCTCCCTTAGTGACTGGCGTGATCTCCTTGTTCTTGGCTGAACTCTGCGAGACTGAGTGAGTGAGTCCTCTCCTCCAACCTGACCAAGTCTCCTGCCAAGGGCAGGGCGGGTGTGGGAGCACCCCCGCCTCCTTTGCCCTCCGTATTTTTCTTGTATGTTTTCTTTTTAATACTTTATTTCTCATGCTGCCCATGCAGAATCCTGCGACCCCAAACGCCTCCTTGTCAGTTAGCACTCAGGGGTTAACATCTGCTCAGTGGGGACCAGAGGCAGTGGTGCTAACAGAAGGGGCCCAGCCATCTGGGGCCGCTGCCTAGCACGCGTGCTGGGGGAGGAAGGACGCCCCAGCTGCCGGAGCAGGGTGAGTGATTCACGAAGGGAGAATCCCACCAGGCAGGCCCCCAGTGGCCAGTGAGTAATTAGGTGTGGCCACCGGTGGCCTGCCTCCAGGCTGACCTAATCAGTTCATCAACTCTGGATCTCTAGGCTCCGCGGGCCCTGCCTGGTCGTCGCCCTGTTTCGTAACCAGCCCTGAGCATTCAGGCTCCCTGCTCACAGGTTACAGGTTCTGCCATCTCAGATGTGAGACTGTGGGCTTCAGCAGCTCTGTTTTATGGGGAAGAAAGAGACACAGCGAGTGCAGGTGTCCTGGTTGAGGCCAGGGATTGTCGGGATTGGTTTTGGGGCTAACGGATCGATCTGGGTTCCGCGCCGAGCAGCACGGGCTCCGAGGACGCACATACGAGCACTGAGGATGATGTCTGGAGGGGATGCCTGCTCCTTCGTGTCCCTGCGGCATTTCCCCAGGGGTGCCCAGCCCTGCCGGAGTCCCGGGGCGTTCCCTGAGAACGAGGTTTCTGTGGGCAGACAGGTTGAGGACACGCTGCCTTTGCACCTGGGCAAATCCGAGGCTCGAGAAGTCCCGGCGTGAAGAAATCTCTGTGGCTTTGTCGGTCGTGGAGCTCATTCCTTGTAGAACTTGGACTTCTGGCCTGCAGTGCTGATGTGGAACGTGGCAATGTTTCCAAGCCCGGCTGCAAGGATGCTCCCGGGGAAGGATTTGAAACAAAAGTGGTTCCCGGGGTCCACCCGTGGGTGTTTTGCTTTAGGAGCTGCAGGGTGAACCCCGCAATTCACACTCTTTAAAAGTTTCCAGGTGGTTCTGATCATCAGTGACCTCGCAGGCCCACGGAAGCCTTTTAGTGGCCACGCAGAGCCCAGCGGCTGAGTTTTTCCTCTGTTTTGATTGAAGGCTGAGCATCCCTGGGACGAACGGGGGAGAGGAGTCAGTGTGGTACAAATTCGTCCTCAGACTCATCGTGTGGGTGAGTCTTGGAAAATGTCGTCTCGGGACAGATCTATGTGGAGCAGTCGTGCCTTTCGAGGGCTGGGAAAGATGGCCCTGGGGGATTCCCTTTACCCCAGGGGCTTGCCCTGATGTAGGGTGCCAGGAAAATGTCTCCCCCAGAGGCACTGCCCTGCTAAATGAGCAGCTCTCCCTTTGGGAAGCAGCAGGAGGAGACGATCTCCTCCATGAATGTTGATTCATCCTCGGCTTGTATGGCATCCAGGAAAATGCGTAACGCACATTTCCACCCATCCCGGGAAATGTGTTATGTGTTCAACATGACATGGAAGCATCACGTCATGGGGACATCTGAGTAGTGTGTGGACCCATTTGAAACTACTTTAAGAAGAGCCCAAGGCCATGGGTTAGAACTGATCCGCGAAGTACCTCTTTTTTTTTTTTAATGTTTGATTTATTTAAAAAAAAATTTTTTTTTTAACATTTATTCATTTTTGAAAGGCAGAGAGAGACACAGCACGAATGGGGGAGGGGCAGAGAGAGAGGGAGACACAGAATCCGAAGCAGGCTCCAGGCTCCGAGCTGTCAGCACAGAGCCCGACGCGGGGCTTGAACTCACAGACTGTGAGATCATGACCTGAGCCGAAGTCGGACACTCAACCGACTGAGCCACCCAGGCGCCCTGTTTGATTTATTTTTGAGAGACAGAGAGACAGAGTGTGAGCGGGAGAGGAGCAGAGACAGAGGGAGACGCAGAATCTGAAGGAGACTCCAGGCTCTGAGCTGTCAGCACAGAGCCAGATGCGGGGCTTGAACCCATGAACCGTGAGATCATCATCTGAGCCAAAGTCGGATGCTCAACTGACCGAGCTACCCAGGCGCCCTCCCCCCCCCCTTTTTTTAAGCTTATTCATTTTGAAAGAGATGAGTGGAGAGGGGTAGAGCGAGAGGGAGAGAGAGAATCCCAAGCAGGCTCTGCACTGTCAGCGTGGAGCCCAACGTGGGGCTCAAACTCAGGAACTGTGAGATCATGACCTGAGCTGAAATCAAGAGTCGGACACTGAGCCACCCAGGCGCCCCCACCCAGGCGCCCCCAACCCGGCGCCCCCTCTTAGTAGCGGGAAGGCAGTTAGCCGTGCCAACCCCTCTGCGTGGGGGAGCGTGAGCGCCAGGCCCGGCCGCCAAATCAAATATCGATGGATGCGGCCTGCAAAAATCGGGGCTGTCCGACGCTCATGGAATGGAGCTCCCGTGAGCGGTGATTTCAGTAGAACCAGAAGGCCCTGGGACAAGCACCTTGCACTGGGGGGACCCCGCGGTGAGCGGGAGCCAGGCTGGGAGGGGCTCCGTGCCCCCCTGACGAGCCTCATGTGGCGAAGCGTGGCTGCACCAAAGAGTCTGAAAATCAGTTGAATAAGTTATGTTTAGTAAGTGGCCGTATCTCATTCTCAGATTAAGTTTCAGCGTTGCTTAAAGCATCAAGCTCGTGCCCAGCTCACCAAGCACTGCCTTGCACAAAAACTCAGGAGTATACTAATACTTCACAGGTGTGTATTTTTTTTTTTACCTCCTGCCCCCCGCTATCAAGGCACCTCGGGGGTTTGAGGGAGCAGACAACCCAGAAAAAGGTGTGGATGGCAACTCAGAGGTCGGAGGCGAAACCCATAGCATGTGAAAGAATTGTCAAAGACTCGAACTTTGCTCTAGTAGGTCTGATCTGGGTTTTACTCCCCACTCACCACCGTGTGACTTGGGGAAAGTTACCTAACTTGTCAGAGCTTCAGTGTCTGTGACTACAATACAGGGATCCTGGAGGTATTTTCTTCGTGGGCTTGTTTCGAGGGTTAAATCAGAGAAAGCGTATGAACTGCATGCACCGTGCCTGATAACTGGATGCCCTTCGGGCACGTGCAACCAGCACAAGTTATTTGTCCCTCGTGCTTCCCTTGGGCTTTGACCTGCCTGCCTTTGCTTCCTGTCTCCCCGACGAGACGCGAGGGCCCTGGACCGGGAAATCGTCTCTGCTCGCTGGGCCTGGCTCGGTGCTGCCTGCTCAGTGCACAGCTGTGGAACAGACACGTGACCAAATGGGGGAACAACGCTGTGAGCTTTGCCCTCCATTGTATTGCTTGTAGTGGGGAGGTGATAGATGTGCTGAGGGGCGCCTGGGTGGCTCGGTCTTGATCTCGGCTCAGGTCACGATCTCACGGTTCATGGGATCGAGCCCCACGTCCGACTCTGTGCTGGCAGTGTGGAGTCGGCTTGGGATTCTCTCTCTCCCTCTCTCTCTCTGCTCCTCCCCTGCTCGAGCTTTCTCTCTCTCCCTCTCTCTTTCTCAGAATAAATAAGTAAACTTAAAAAAAACCCAGAGGCAGTGAAAGCAGGAACATGATGGGTTTAAACAGATTAACGGATGGTCTCCCGCACGCTGGCCCGTGGCTACATTCAGAAGGGACAGCAGATAGGGCATCGGAGTCCACAGGTGCTCGTTTTAGCAGGAGGTGCCCTTAGACTTGGTCTTCCCACAGTGTCAAATGGTTTCCTGCTCAGAGACCTGAAACCTAAGATACTGAGCTGTAACTGGATTTCCTTTCCCTGTGCAACAGCACGAGAAGTTTCTTCATGTGTTTTGACTTACACAGTAGTACAAAGCCCACACAACTAAAAACACACACACACACACACACACACACACACACACACACACAACATAAACAAAAAAGCTACCGTGTTCTTAGCGTACAAAAGCAGGGGTTCCCGGCAGTTCTGCTCAAGCTTCGGGTGTTTGGGTGGCTCTGGCAGTGAGTGCCACGGGAGCGGCCACCGCAGGCGGTGGGGTGGGCACAGTCTGAGGTCTGAGCTCTTAGCAGCAGGTGAAGGGTGCAAACTCCAGTCTAGGTGTTCAGCGCGGGGCTGAGCCTCTCACTCGGTGCCAACCTGGGCCTTGGCGGGGGGTGTCCTTATCACCCCTGTTTCACGCACAAAGGTGCTGGTACAAGGAGGGTAAATGGAGGAAGCCTGAATCTGAACCTAAGACTGACCCGGCTCCGAGCCCCCCGCCCCCAACCCCCCGCCGCCAGGCTGCACCCAGAAGAAGGACTGAGTCCCAGCAGACTGTATCAGGGACCCAGGGGCATTCCGAGACCATCAGCCCAGCGGTCCAGAGCAAGCCCCGGCCCTGCCAGAGACCCCAACCCAGTTGACAAAAGAATTTCATTTTTCCTGCCTTCTCTCTGAGCGATGGATTCGAGCATAAGTCCTTGATGCTTTGTGTCCAAGGGCGGATCCCCTGATGACATCCAGGTTTAGTTTACAGAATTGGCCGAAGTCAGTAGTTATCCTAAGGCCGAACCAGACTGCAGTTCAGGAGTAGTATTTGAAAATAGTAAATTGGGCCTTTGGGGTTCCCCTCGAAAGGAAGGAAAGATGAAGTAGGTTTAAAACTAAAGCAAAGGACATCAGTTTCTACTTCGAGGCTCACTTTCCCTTCCTTTCTTTTTGATTGTTAGACTTGGTCTTCTAGGGTTACTCTAAGGTTGCCAAAACTGATGATGCATCCTTCTTCCGGACAGTGTGTAAAAATAATATCGATCGCCGTACGGGTGGGAAGCTTATTCTTAGAAGCTGGATCGCTGCCATAAAGGTAGGGGCGGCGAGGAAGGCAGAAACCCCAAACCGCGTGGCGTATTTTTGGCGTAAAAAGCCTGAAAGGTCTGAAACTTGATATTGTTTTTTAGGGGAGGCCAATCAGCGGCCGTGCTACTTTGTGAAGATCCTTCATTGAGAGGAGGCCAAGCTTTCTGCCACATCTTTGATCCTAAAGCAGGGCTTTGCGTCAACAGTTCAACAGAGAGTCATTTCTCTAATGAGCTATTCACTTCTGTGCAGTGCCTTCTTTTGGTTACTTGATCTAGAAAACATCCATACATTTGAATGGTCAGCAAACAGAAGGTTTCCGTGTTTCTCTGTGGTTAGCTGCTTCTCATTCGGTTATATTCCAAGAGACGGCCTTGCTGGGGAGGCGGCTTCGGTACCCTTGTAGCTCTGGGGTCTCACACGATGCCTGGCAACATAGCGGGTCTCGGGGAGGCTCCATTGACTTAATAGGCAGTTGCGTGACTGCTCCTTCTGGCAACTCTTCCTTCAATTAGGGCACATGCAGAATGAGTGGACCCATTTGGATTTTAATGCAAGCTCCAAGAAGTTGGCCAATATTGAGAAGATAATGATCGCTGGGAGTCAGGTCTGGCTTTGGGCCAGATGAAGCGTGCTTCATGGCACTTTGGGTCGCGTCTCTCCAAATGTCCCTGGCTTTAGGGCGGGCCAAATGACCCCCGGGGCCCAGTCCTCACTGGATTCCTCCAGCTCGAGTCTTCGAAGCCAGGAACTCAACGAGTCAGACTTGCATTTCGGATTTCCTGGGATGGACCACCAAGCTCACAGCTGGGCTCTGGAAGCAAGCATCACCCAAAGCTGGCGTCCTCTGCCCGCCAAGCATTTGTTGCTTTCTCTCCGGCATGTTCTGGTTCAGAGACGGCATCCATCAGAATTTGGGAATCAGACACACGTAGGTTTAAATTCTCCCTCTGGACAAGGGACACAGTCCTTCTGAGCCTTGACTCTGTCCTCTAGAGTATGGGCTCCGCACTGGTATCCATTCACAGTGTGTGGTGAGAATAATAGAGAGCGTTCTGTGACTGCCCCTACCCCTCGTGCTCGTCCGTCAGCGCTGGTTTCTCTTCCCGTCCCCTCTCTGCCTCTTCTTCCATTCTTGCTGCAATGTTGAACGTGATCGTGAGGGGATAGCTAAGAGAGTGTGTGAGCGAGCCTGTGACAGGCAGGCTTGGACCATGCTGGGGACACCTGTGCCTGCAGGCGGGCCTCGGAGGCTATCGTGTGATCCATCCATTAGCTGGATTCCCCCATCAGCAAACTTGCTGATTGACCGCAGTCTTCTTGGTCCTCTCGAAGAATAATTCTTTTCATACCATCACTCTCTTTATATAGATTTACTAGAGGTTATTTGTTCTAACATTTCAAATGTCAAGTTCTTTTCCATTTTAATAGCCCTTAGTGATTAGTTTCTGAAACCCCACCCTGTGGTTATGTGCATGATACTTGAGGAATTCACATATTTCCCAAATTTGCTAACCATGGGGGAAAACAAAAAACAAATTCTTGATCCCACCTAGGATGACTCAATTCATGTAAACCCCGGTCTTAGCCAGGGCCTGAGTAAGTGATGGTCAGCAGACAGCACTCCCTGAGGTCAGCTAGTTCGGTTTGTGGAACACCACCAGCGAGGCAAAGGGATGGGGCCCCAGCTTGCCCGATAGGCCCTCGAGGGCTTCCTGGAGGAGGCAGAATTCCTCGAGGGCCCTTAATCAGAATCTACCGCACATGCTCTTTCGAGGCAGCTGTCCACACTGTGAGTCCTCGGGCACTCAGCACATCCAATGCTCCGTCTCGATGCAATCTCGGGGGTGGCAGAGAAGGGACAGCAAAGATCGGGCACCTGTGTCCACCTGTGAGCACGTGACACAGAAGAGAACGGGTCTGGGTTTCGTTTCACTTCCACGTTCTCCAGCGTCTGCTATATTTTTTTGCCCTGAAGGGCGTGGGGAGGAGGGCGGTAGAACCGTTAGACGGGACACTGTCCTGCTCCTCTTCGTGTCTTCGGGTCCTCAAACGTGCCCCAAACACAGAGGAGCCCTGCATGCCTGCTGGGGCAAGGAATGAATGAATGAGACCCGTGCCCTTTGAGGGAACAAAGACTTCACTCATTCAGCCCCAGCCAATTGATTCATGCGCTTTCACGAAGATCTCGTCAATTTGGCCAAGACTTACCCACATCCGTCCTCGGGGCGCGCGGAGGTTTTGAAAGCAACTCTCTGTAGGTTCCCTAATGAAGACCAAACAACGTAACTCATGCCAGGACTCACCAGCGACAGCCCCGGGGAAGCAGGCTCCTCTCTAATTACCTGCAGTGTTTCTGCCGGGAGCAGCCTCGGCGGGTGGTGGGGCTGAGCGTTGGCCAGACCTGTAAATAATACCAGTCATCGCAACGGACCCCGCGTTGCCGATGCTGTGCCCTCCCGCGTCCCAGGAAGGTCGTGTGATGGGGACGTTGCTCCAGGCGGATGATGGGGAAGCCTCGAAACCAACGTCAGGCTGCTCCCCACTCCCACCTCCACCCCTGCCCCTGGCAGGTAACTTTCGGAAGGAGAGGGACGCGCAGAACACGATTTTGAGTGGTTTCTCTTTCCTACGGAGAGCGAAACTCACAAGCCTGAGTTATGGACTTTTGTTTAGCTCTGGAGCTCGTGGTGGTGTTAGCTGTGCTACCAAATGCTCTATCTAGAATGACTCCACTCATCACTAAACCCTGCTGTCCACGCTGGCGCTAAAATGGATTTTTACCAGCAGGAGCCAAAGGCGAGCTTTGGATGTTGCTTTAGTAAGAGACACCCTACGTGCTGTTTGGCTAAAGAGAAATATTGCCGTTTTGGTCACCTGTGTACCGGCCCGCCAGACCGTTCCCTCTGAAAACATCACCCGGGGAGACTCATTTTACTGAGATAACACCCGAATTTCAAGAGGTGAGGCCAGCTTTTGAAAAAGAGGCTGTTTTCCGAAAGTCCCCCAATGACCTCATCACCGCTGCATGAGAGTAACGACGACAGTACTTAATAAGGGTTCTCTGAGTGGATTTTATTTTATTTTTTTGTCATTTATGTTTGAATAAATGGGAAAAAACAATAAACTAGAGCACCGAGGGATGGAAAGAGCCACAGAGGGGTCCCTGAGCTGCTGGAGCCGTGTGGCTCTGAGATGGGCAGCCCCGGGGCTCGTGATGGCAGAGTCCACAGCCGGCCGAAACAAAGGGTCAGCTGGTTTTTTTTTTTTTTTTTTTTTTGGTCAATCCCGGAAAAAATATCGTGTAAGGGAAGTTTTCATTAATCTTGAGAATTTTATCATCGGAAACACCTGGCACCACCCCCCCCTACTGCCCGCCCCGGGGGAGATTTTTGATGACCGGTCACTGGCATCTGGGGAGCAGAACATCCCCCGGGGGCATGTGAGCCACGGAGCTGGGCCCGTGGCCACGCTTCCTGCTCTCCTAAAGGGACCGTTTATCAGCCGCTCTCATTCGAATCAGTGTGACATCTTTCCATTGTCGGTACACGTATAGATTTCCCAACACTTATTTTTCTTCTGCACCTAGAATTCTTTCGCGTGGCGTCTCTAAGACGTTCTTTTTTTCCCCCTTGTGTCTGAGCAAATACCGTGGTGGAAATTTTATGGAATTTTGAGACAAGGGGTGAATTAAAGGTATTTTTGTTTTGATCGGAGTGCCTAGGAGGTGACATCACATAGTGGAACGGGTCTGAATTGCGAGTTTGGAGGCCTGGGTTGGGCCCTTTCCGCCCGGAGACCACGTCCCAGCTTGCTTTTCTGGAATATGCCTGAGGAGCGTGGCTCCCCCAACTAAGGATCCAAGAATTTATGGGGAGTGAGCCCAGGTATGGAGGGAAAGTGCCACGTCTCCAAAAATGCATTTTGGCATCTAGAAAACCAGTGAGAAGTTTAGTGGATGATACAGTGTGGATAAGTATGTTTCTCCAGACCTTGCAATTCCTGTAGAGATTCCTTTATGGAATATCTGTAGCTTAATAAGGCCCAGGAGAAGGCAAATAACTTACACACAGTTTAATTAACCAACAGGTATCTTATCCCCCCTAAGGGATTTCTTTAAAACGTGGGGAGAAGGATCCAATGATAAAACAAAGCACCATGAAAGTAACGTGCCTACAACTTCTCTGGGGCACATCTCCTTGGCGCATCTGGGGAGCTTTTAAACATTTTGGAGAGCTGCTCACACGTAACAGAAGCCCAGGATACTTGGAGGGCACAGTGACCTGTGTCAATTGAGAAAAGAACTATGACTTCAGGGAATAACCATACTTTCCAGGATTCACACCTCAATACAACTGTCACCCTTAAAACATGTCCAAGGGGTTGCCCACCAACTTCGAGGCCAATGCCAATTTCCTCCTTGAGAAGTTTAATAAAGAAAGACTCGAATGGCTCCAGGCTGTTCTTTTGCCTGGATGAGCCTCCAACTTGGCCTCCGACCCTGTGGCCCTAGTTCCCTGAGTGCACTCGTTGGTTCAAACCGACCTTGCCTTCCCTCACCTGCTCAGCAGCATGCTGAATCCAATATGGTAGCCAAGAGCCCCTGTGGTTATTTCCATTTCCGTTCATGAAAATAAAGCAAATTCGGTTGGTCGGTTGCACCGGCCCCAATGAAAGCATTCGTGGCTGGTGGCTCTCTCACTGGACAGTGGAGATTTAGAGAATATTTGCTTGATCACAGAAAATCCTATTGGGCAGTGCTGCCCCCCAGGGTCCACACTGCAGGTCCCCTGCCTGGGATTGATACACACATCCCCCATCCTGTCCTGTACCAGGCTATTTGCTGTGGAGAAACCTCCTGGGGTGCCTGGGTGGCTCAGTCGGTTCGGTGTCTGACTCCGGCTCAGGTCATGATCTCACAGTCCGTGAGTTCCAGCCCCACATCGGGCTCTGTGCTGACAGCTCAGGGCCTGGAGTCTGCTTTGGATTCTGTGTCTCCCTCTCTCTGCCCCTCCCGCTCTCATGCTCTGTCTCTCTCTCTCTCTCTCTCTCTCCACAATAAATAAACATTAAAAAAAAAATCCCTAGACTACATAGACAGGTGTCAATCATATGGATGGTTCTCCAGACCCTTGAAATTATGTCCTTTTCCAGAAACCCCCCTCTCCCTTCCCTGCCAGATAGATGCCTCTGGCTCTCCCCTGGCTCCTCAAACTCCTACTCCAGCCCCCACCCCTATCTCAGGGCAGATGACCTCACCCGCCACACCCTGGAGAAGGCAGGGGTGGAAGGAAGGGAGTGCCCTTAATTCCCTTCCCAGCATCCACCCCACACTCTGCCCTCTCCCTCCCTTCTTCCCAGGAAGCTCACTTAATGCCTGTGCTCATGACCCTCCAGTGCCATCAGGGGCTTTGCTCATCACGTTCCCTGAAGATGCTGATTAGCCTGTCCATCACCCTGTAACAGCTTCCCAGGGCTGCTGTCACAAAGTACCACAAAGTGCACGTTAAAACCACAGAACCTTGATGTGTCAAAGTTCTGGAAGTCCAAAGTCAAGGTGCCAGGAGTGCTGTGCGTCCCCTGGAGATTCTAGGGGAGATTCTGCCCCTGCTTTTCTCTTAGCTTCCATCCTTGGCGCTCCTGGGCTTCTGGAAGCATCCTTCTAATCCTGCCTTTCCCCCGTGTTCTCCCTGTGCTTCTGGCTCCACACAGCTATCTTTTCCTAAGGACACAGGTCATGCTGGGTGAGGGCCCACCTCCTCCAGCACAACCTCGACTAATTATATCTGCAAGGACCCTATTTCTAGATAAAGTCACATTTTGAGGTAAGGGGTAAGGACCTCAACGTACCTTTTTTTGGGAAGACACAGTCCACCCACAACATCCTCCAAAGCCATGATCCCCTCTGCTCTGGGCCCCAGGCCATGACCCCCGTGGCCTGGGTCCTTTGCTGCGTATTCTTGCCCTCGGTCTTTGGCTGGGTTTGTCTACAGGAGCCTCCAGGAGATAGGAAGTGAAGGGAGACCAGCATCAGGCCTTTCTTTCCGTCCTTCCCTCCATCGATGCTGTGGTTCTGGAAGCAAAACCATGTCCCCTAATGCACGACTTCTGCTGGGCACCCGCCCCTCCGTGGTTCCCACTCTTGCCCAATGGGGATATCACGGTTTCTTGCTCTCTTGCTTTCGGGTCTGAGTGTTTAATGACTTTGCCCTTGGGTGTCTCAGTGGCCCTTCTAGTTCCCTTGAAGCAGCCCAGAGTTCTCTCAGTATATTCCCTCCTTAAGTTCTGTCCACAGTCCCAGCTGGGTGAGGTGGATCTTGTAGGAGACGTCATATTTCAGCCACGCTCTGTGTCCCCTCTTCCACCAAAGCAGTCTTGAGTATCTCACAGAGTAGACATGCTCCTTACCTCAAAACAAAAGAAAATTTTAGAATCTTCCCTGGATACCCGGTCCCTCTGACACTGCTGTCCCCATCATTTCTGCCCTTCACCCGAAGCCACTTGTAGGGCTTTTCCTCCTGTCGTGTCCACGGGCCGCCCTCCCACTGACCCCATTCAGTCCAGCCCAGGCTGCGTCCCTACAGCTCACAGAGGCTCGCTTGCTTCTTGCCTGTGAATGGCCACCCCCAGTCCTGCCTCCCCAGGGAGAATCTGCTTGCCGAGGTGCCTCACGGAGGTTTCCTGATGCTTCTGTGGTGCTTCACCGTGGCCCTCATCCGTTGCTTCGATTTACACTCCACCTGCGTTCTGCTTTCCTGCAGAATCCCTTGGCCGTCCGTGGGGGACGTGTCACTCCGCCCGGGCCGCCCGTGACAAAGTACCGCAGACTGGGCTTGACTGACAGAAACTCACTTCCTGGTTCTGGAAGCTGGAAGTCCAAGGTCAGGGCGCTGCCTGGATTGGATTCTGCTGAGATCTTTCTCCTCGGCCTACAGGTGCCTGTGTTCCCGCCCTGTCCTCAGCAGGCCTTTCCCCTGTGCTTGTGTGTCCCTGGTGCCCTTCAGGATGTCTAGCTTTCTTCTTCTAAGGATGCCGGTCAGACTGGAGCAGAGCCTACTCTAACGGCCCCCTTTTAAGTTATATGCCTCTTTGAAGGCACATAACTGTCCCCAAATACGGCTACATGCTGAGACACTGGGGCTGGGGCTTCAATTTACGGCTTTGGGCGGAGGCACAATTCACCTGTAACAGGTGATGGTATCGTGTGTTGGTTCCGAGTTCCTTCTGTGGGTCCATGGACCCCTTGCTCTGTGTGTCCGGTCCAGACCTGCTGTCCGACACCAACAGCTGTGTTCCTACCCACTCTCTGGCCACTACGTATGGTGCCTTCTCAGGAATTCAAGCAAAGCAGCCTGCCCACGCCGACCCCCTCCCTCCCCCTGCCCCCAGCCTGAGGAGTTGAGATGTACCTCCTGGCCCTCTCCTGGCACTGGCCGGAAGAGGAGGGACAACATCTGTGACACCAAAGGCACCTTTCGGGGCCTGACTGTCCAAGAAGGCTGTTAGGACGCCGGCTCTGCCCTTGACTCTGGGTCCCTTCTGGGATGGCCTCTGACCTGGCAGGGCTGGCTAGACTCTCGCGGCATCACTGAGTAGGGTCCGGATCTCCAGCTCACTTTTCCTTGGGCAGGAGTGGGGCCCACTGCCTTGCAGCCTGGCTGGGTGGCCCGGCAGTGGACTCTGTCCCAGATGGGGAGCGCCAGGCCCGGGCTTTCCACATGTCCTTGCTGTCCGGCCCCAAAGCGGGCACCTGCACGGAGCAGTGACTGCACAACCCCACCCCTGCCTGTGACACGCACGCCTCCACTCTTGTGGGCTCTCCTTAAGAAAGGGCCCTCGTCCTGCTTCCTGGACACCTGCCCTTGGCCTTCTAAGGCCTTTACGTCCAAGTCAGCTTGGGCTGTCATAGCAAAACAGGCAGACACAGGGGCTTACGCAATAGTTATTTTTCTAGGGGCGCCTGGCTGGCTCGGTTGGTAGAACATGTGAGTCTTGATCTCAGGGTCCTGAGTTCAAGCCCCACGTTGGGTGTGGAGCCTAGTTAATGAAAAAAAAGAAAAAGAACTCTAAGGATAAAACAATAGTTATTTTTTTCAAGCCAGGAGTCAGGATCAAGGTATTGGCAAATGTGGTTTCCGGTGAGAGCCCACTGCCTGGCTTGTGGACAGCCGCTTTCTGTGTCTCCTCACATGGCCCTTCTTTGGGGCACATGGGGTGGTGGGGGTGAGGGAGAGAGAGAGAGAGAGAGAGAGGGAGAGAGATTATCTCTGGAGCCTCTTCTGCTTATAAGGCCACAGGCCTATGAGATTAGGGCCCCACCTTGTGACCTCATTCAACTGTAATTACCTCCTTGGAGGCACTGTCTCCAAATACAGTCATGTCTCGGGTGAGGTTTTCAATGTGTGAGTTTTGGGGAACGCGATTCGGCACTTAGCAGAGGCATTGGGGCTTGGGGGCTGTGGAGGGGGTACCGGGAGTGGTGCCCTGAGCCAGGAGCCCGAGGAGCCGCGTTCTAGAACGAGCTCCATCACTTCTCAGCTGGGTGACCTCGGCCACGACCATCCACCTGTCTGACCCGCCGAGAGGCGCCCTGCCCATCTCGTGGGGCTGGGGTACCATGGACGGAGGCTGGCTTACAGGGGGGGCAGGGGTCGCCCGCATGAAGAGTTGTTGCATATCCCACATCACTTCTGAAAGTGAGGTTTGTTGTCAACAACGTGGATATGGCGAAATCACCAGAAACACAGACTTTACCATAATAGCACTTCTTTCAAGAAAACCCTGTCCCTAGAGGTAGGGCCTGGTTGCTGACACTGGAATACCTTCACATTTCCAATGAATACAGTTCTTTTTTCCATCTGACTGGAAGCTTAATAATCTTACAGTTTAATGAATTCCAGATGAGAGGTCTGAAACACCAGGGCTGCGAGCCCGTCCTAGACGTTTCTCGGGTTTGCTTGGTCTCACAGGGCACGCGTCCTGACATTTCTGCACACCAAACAGGAGATAAAAACCCCAGTTTTAACCACTAAGAGAAGTCACAGTCTCCCGTAATGGATGTGACTGACGTTTCTGGGTCTTGCCATTATGTGGAAAGTCTAGCAGAAATGAAAGGCCTCCGAGAACCCAGCAGATCCCAAGGGCCATGCTTCTCCATAGGCTTGTTTGTTTTGCGTGTTGTTCTCTGAAATAATCTAAAAGAATCTAATATCTCCATTTTCCATCAAGTCCTATGAGGGCTACGTCAGGTCTGCCTGGATTGTGTGATTCTGCTGTGATAATACAAGTTTTATGTTGTGATAAAAACACCCAAGGGGCGCCCGGGTGGCTCAGTCGGTTAAGCGTCCGACTTCAGCTCAGGTCACGATCTCGCGGTCCGTGAGTTCGAGCCCCGAGTCGGGCTCTGGGCTGATGGCTCAGAGCCTGGAGCCTGTTTCGGGTTCTGTGTCTCCCTCTCTCTCTGCCCCTCCCCCGCTTATGCTTTGCTTCTCTCTGTCAAAAACAAATAAACAGTAAAAAAATTTAACAAAAAAAATAAATAAAAAAAAAATAAAAGCACCCAATGTGACGAAGGGCCAGCCAAGGACGATACGAGTGAGATCGATTACAGAGCTGCAGGGCAGCTCAGATGTGTGGTGGCTGCCCGATGTTTCGGTATGGGTCTCAGGTTAGGGTTAAGAGCTGCGTCCTGGGATTGCCTGGGTGGGTGAGTCGGTTAAGTGTCTGATTCTTGATTTCGGTTCAGGTCATGATTTCGTGGTTGTGGGATCGAGCCCCACGTCAGGCTTTGTGTAGAGACTGTTCAAGATTCTCTCTCCTGAGACCCGCCCCATCGGCGACATACCTATGGGCAGTTCTTGTCATTTATTACCCACGGTGGCACCAATATTTTCCAGCTCAGCTACAGAATTTCTCTCCTATTTTCAAAGAAAATTCAATGGGAATTCTTTTTTTTTTAATGATAATTCCCTTAAGTTCATTTTATTATTTTATTATTTTTTAAATATAATCTATCGTCAAACAATCAACAAAACTAGAAGGCAACCGATGGAATGGGAAAAGATATTTGCAAATGACATATCGGATAAAGGGCTGGTATCTAAGATCTATAAAGAACTCACTAAACTCCACACCTGAAAAACAAATAACCTAATGGGAATTCTTAAGGGTGGAGGGGAATGAAGTCCATGGGCTCCAACTGCCATCTTTAAATGCAAGGCTCGGAGCCAGGTCATAATTAATCCCGGTCATTTTCTTAGTGCACCTGACTACTTTCCTTTCTCATTCCTGCTTGGTATTTTTTTCTCAAATCAGGTTTATTGTGTATATTTGAAACTTTGGATTTGTTGTAGAAAGAAATGGAAACATGATGAGAAACAGAGCCAACGTGGCCCCCCATTTGTTTGTGTGATGGTGATTTTCAAAATAAAACGAGGTTTGTAGATGGCACCTCCTTCATGAGATCTTTAAACAAGAGATGTGTCCTGAGTGCAGGTAGGAAAGGTCTGTGCTCCCAGGCATAAAGAGAGGGGAGAGGGTGCCATTCCTTTGGGCCACCAGGCCCCCGGGGATGACAGCCCTAACTCATGGGGTACCTGTGGTGTGCCGAGGTGACTTGTCACTATCGTCCCTCACGTTCTTGGGCCCTTTGCAAGATGGCGTGCCTCTGATTTCTCCACCAGCGTGCCCGGCATGATGCCGTTAGCATCGGGCAACACGTCTGCTTAATTCCAAGACCTTCGTTTCTTTCTGGTAGAGTGGGATGGGTTTTCTTTTTGATGGGACCTGGGACGAATTAGAAAGAGGTGGTTTGTGACTGGCTGATGAAGGTGTGGACTTACAGGGCACTTACTCATGGCCAGGCACTCTTCTATGTGCTTTAAGGACGAATACGCACGATGTCACGTGAGAGTGGAACCCAGCTCCTCCTGCGGATGGCATTAGCACATAACGCATGTGGAACGCAGGTTGGCGGATTCCATTCTTCACGATGCATGTCCAGGGATGTTCGGGAGCTTGGAACTTAGCCCTGTATCACACACACTCATTTTAGAAATTAGCGCCCAGGGCCAGATTTCATGTTCTTGCAAACAGAGCACACCCACAAGTACACAAGTAGAATCCACAAGCCACGGACCACCTGTGGTCTTAAAGGGGCAGATCTAGGGAGACAAGTTCAAGGGGCTTTCTTCTGGTCGCCGTGCTAAAAGCTACTGGTAACTGCAACAGCTGGGAAGTAGGGCTCCATGGACGCATCAGTCTTAACAGTAAAGAGACAAGGAGCCATGAAGGGACAGCAGCAGCTAGAAGGCCGCACTGGAGGGCCAATGGGAGAACCAGCCAGCGGAAAGTGTCTCCCAGCACCCCCCCCCCCCCCCCCCCCAGAACGCAGCTGTTCTCAGTCTTGGACTCAGCATTGGGGTTTTTCTTTTTTCTTGTTTTAAAAAAAAATTTGTATGTTTATTTATTTTTGAGAGAGAGAGAAAGAGAGAGACAGAGAAAGAGAGAGAGACAGAGAGAGAGACAGAGAGACAGAGCATGAGTGGGGGAGGAGCAGAGAGAGAGGGAGACACAGAATCTGAAGCAGCTCCAGGCTCTGAGCTGTCAGCACAGAACCCAACGTGGGGCTCAAACTCACAAATCTTGAGATCGTGACCTGAACCGAAGTTGGACGCTCAACTGACTGAGCCAGCCAGGCGCCCCAGCATTGGGGTTTTTCAATAAAGAAATCCTCATGTGTTGTGATTCCACCAAGGTCTTATTAAAGCCACGTCAAGTTGACCGTGAGCCTCTGGTCCTGGACTTGGTTCAAAGGCAGGTGGGAGCACGTGGGAGTTCAGCGATACCTACTAGCCCTTTGAAAGTAAGCCTTCCTAATGCTCCGGTCCTGCAACGTAAGCTCCATGGAATTACCGTTCCACTGCCCAAAATTATGTAACTCATTACCTCCAGCATCAGTCACCATTATGAATCAGCCCGGGCCTTCTGGCCTGTTCCTTGGTGGTAGGTGGCTTGAGCGAACCCATTACGTCCAAATCTATTTTGCTAACAACCTCAGGCGAGCAGTGCCCTGGGGCCAGACAGGCCTCTTCTCACACGCTCAGTGGTGAGTCGGGAGGGACAGAGGCTGCCCTGCTGTCGGGGTCACTGTCATCTCGAGTTGGAGGAACTCCTCAGGAGTTGGGCCATTCACTTGGGTGAAGCTGGGGAAGTGAAGCCGGCTGAACAGAAATATCTGTAGATGGGGAATGAGCGTGTCGCATTGCCAACACCCTTGGTGGTGGTTTCACGACTTATCCACCCTGGTTCTCTCCTCCACGGAGTCTGGAAGGCTTGGCTTGAGGTCCCGACCCAGTGCTCACAGAAGCTCTGCCAACCAGCTGGGGTTGGCTCCAAGGGTGAAACTCGTCAGCCACCTTGCCCTTAGGGGTCCAGCACTAAAGCAGTCTGAACTTGGGGTGCCCAGGTGGCTCAGGCGGGTAAGCATCCAACTTTGTCTGAGGTCACGATCTCACGGGTTCGTGAGTTCGAGCCCCGCGTCGGGCTCTGTGCTGATGGCTCGGAGCCCGGAGCCTGCTTCGGGTTCTGTGTCTCCCTCTCTCTCTGCCCCTCCCCCACTCATGCTCTGTCTCTCTCTCTCTCTCTCTCTCTCTCTCTCTCTCTCTTTCTCTCAAAAATAAATAAATGTTAAAAAAATTAAAAAAAAAAAGGAGCCTGAACTTGGGGGTGTTTCTCCCATTGGGTCATGTGAGGGTGGGGACTGGGGACCAGACGGCTTGGCCATTGCCTGCTGATCATGTTAAAGTCTGGTCTTAGAAGCACATGTGGCCGAGTGTCTGACTGGTGGCCACGTGCTGTGGTTCTCCTTCCGTGTTAGACTGCATGTTCCCCGAGGGCAGGCTTGCGCCTCGCTCCCCTCTCCAGCAGCCCCAGAACTTGCACTCGGCATGGGGATCTCAGGACACGCACATTGAGGGAATGGGCTGGAACGGGAGGCCCACTGGAGACGAGGTGGCCAGTTTACTCAAGGGAGAGCCTCAAAGGATCATCATTTACTGAAATTCCCATCTCCTTTTGTACTAAAAAAAATGTTTTTTGAAAAGATGTTCAACGTCGCTCCTTATCAGGGAAATACAAATCAAAACCACACTCAGATATCACCTCACGCCAGTCAGAGTGGCCAAAATGAACAAATCAGGAGACTATAGATGCTGGAGAGGATGTGGAGACACGGGAACCCTCTGGCACCGTTGGTGGGAATGCAAATTGGTGCAGCCGCTCTGGAAAGCAGTGTGGAGGTTCCTGAGAAAATTAAAAATAGACCTACCCTATGACCCAGCAGTAGCACTGCTAGGAATTGATCCAAGGGATACAGGAGTACTGATGCAGAGGGGCACTTGTACCCCAATGTTTCTAGCAGCACTCTCAACAATAGCCAAATGATGGAAAGAGCCTAAATGTCCATCAACTGACGAATGGATAAAGAAATTGTGGTTTATATACACAATGGAATACTACGTGGCAACGAGAAAGAACGAAATCTGGCCCTTTGTAGCAACGTGGATGGAACTGGAGAGTGTGATGCTGAGTGAAATAAGCCATACAGAGAAAGACAGATACCATATGGTTTCACTCTTATGTGGATCCTGAGAAACGTAACAGAAACCCATGGGGGAGGGGAAGGAAAAAAAAAGAGGTTAGAGTGGGAGAGAGCCAAAGCATAAGAGACTCTTAAAAACTGAGAACAAACCGAGGGCTGATGGGGGGTGGGAGGGAGGGGAGGGTGGGGGATGGGTATTGAGGAGGGCACCTTTTGGGAGGAGCACTGGGTGTTGTATGGAAACCAATTGGACAATAAATTTCGTATATTGAAAAAAAATGTTTTTTTTTTAACATTTATTTATTTTTGAGGGACAGAGAGAGACAGTGTGAGCGGGAGAGGGGCAGAGAGAGAGAGGGAGACACAGGATCCGAAGCAGGCTCCCGGCTCCGAGCCGTCAGCCCAGAGCCCGACGCGGGGCTCGAACCCACGAACCTCGAGATCATGAACTGAGCCGCAGTCGGACGCTGAACCGACAGAGCCACCCAGGTGCCCCGTCCCCAATCGTATTTTGATTGTCCCTTTCAGGCCTCCCAAACGTAGCTTCCTAGTTAGACTCTGCTTCCTGGCACGCCTCTAATTACCAGTACCTGTTTTCTGCTGTCAGGTTAGTCTGCGTTCCCAAGGCTGATAAGGAAAGCTTTACCAATCTTTGTTGGAGGCCAGTGTCCCGATTGGCGGGCTTTCTGCATCCGTGCGTCCTCTGTGGAATCCCTCCGGGAGGGCTCCGCCCGGCACCCTCATGCTCGTGGAGGGCACGCCCGGGGAGGGCTGATGTCTGGGCCTCCAGGTGACGGAGTTCGGGGATGTGTTAACCGCTTCCTGCTTAGGGACAAGCCGGCGCTGCTTGAGAGCACAGGCGATGAGGTAGAAGGCATCCGACCGCAGGGCAGTGTGTGTCCGGTGACCCTCAGCAGAGGAGGCCCGGGCGTCAGGACACGTCGTGTCCTCGCAGCGATCCGCACGGAGATAGCACGGAGGTTTCCGCTTTGACCAAAAAGGAGAAGAAATGCTTTTCTGATGACACACAGAGGACAGGGCTGTGGACGTGTCGGATGACCTAGGTCAGGGGAAACGCCACGTCGCACCTAAAGTGATGGTGTTTGAGAAGCAAAAGTGACAGCCTCGAAAAACCAGTCACGTAGGAGCAGGGAGGGTATGTTTGATGAAGGCAGGTGTATTAGAGTCTGGGGTTCCGGGAGGCTGGGGGCACGGATTCGGGGGTGAGGGGCTCGGCTGTGGATGCATCCACAGAGGGGCGGTGTGGGGAACAGAGGCTGTGTGGCGATCCTCTCTGGACGCAGCTCACTTCCTCAGAACTCAATGGAAGAAGTGATTCCCAAGGAGTTCCATTCTATTGAAAGAAAGAACTTTCTTTTTTTTTTTTAATGTGAGAGAGAGAGAGAGAGAGAGAGAGAGAGAGTATTTTTGAGAGAGAGAGAGCACAAGCCGGGGAGGGGCAGAGAGAGAGGGAGACACAGAATCCGAAGCAGGCTCCGAGCGGTCAGCACAGAGCCCGACGCGGGGCTCGAACCCACGGACCGTGAGATCATGACCTGAGCCAGAGTCGGATGCTTAACCGACCGAGCCACCCAGGCGCCCCCTCAAAGAAAGAACTTTCTAACGGCAGGAGTGGTCCTAGGATAAAATGGGCTTCTCTGTAAGGGAGTGAGCTCCCCGTCACTGGATGTGTGCAAGCAGCCTCACGGCAGGGAAGCAACTCCACAAGCCAGGCCCGGGGGCTGTTGCTGCCACCTGTGCTCCCCGTGGCAGCACCACGCCTGACTCCCTCGTGCTGCAGGATACTTGCCCCGGCAGTGATCTGACGAACAGCACATATCTGGAGACGCATCGGGTGGCCCGGGTGGCCCTTCCCGGCCCGCCTACTCTGGCACCGTGAAATCCAGCCCCTGACACAAGAGGCATGCACTAGTTCCCTGTGGCTGCTGCAACAAATTACCGCAAACTTAGTGGTTGAAGCAACACACGCTGAATGTTCTGGAAGTCACAGGTCTGCCTTCGGTTTCATCAGGCAGAAGTCAAAGTGCAGGCAAAGCGGCCGCTTCTGGAGGCTTCGGGGAGAGTCTGTTTCCTTGCCTTTTCAGTGACTAGAGGCCCGTGGTCCCTCCTTCGTCTGCAGAGGGCATCTCTTCAGCCGCGCTGCCTGCCCTGCCCTGGCACGGTGACCCCTCTCCTCTGTGACCAGACCTCCTCCTGGCTCCTTCTAGTAGGAACGCTGGAGGTGACACGTGGGGCCCCACGCAGACGGTCCGGGAGAATCTCTCCATCTCCAGAGACGGTCACAGATTACACGGATGACGACGTGGGTGTTCTTCTTGGGGGAGAGCCTCGCACGTTGTTTAGCTTACCGCCGGGATCCCTGACCACGCGGTGAGCGGCGGTCTGGGGCCGGGGTGGGTATGGGAAGGGGACGCTGGTGGCTGGGCTGGAGAAAACTCAGGGTTTGGCCTGACTTTCCCACCGCGGCCGTCCTCAGTGCCTCAGACGTGGCTACAGTGCCTGGCGCGACGTAGGCATCCAAGTACTTTTTGAACGAGTGAATAAGTGAAGGAGAAAGTAAGGAGCTTTCTACTTACCGTGAAGAGGGGACCGCTCTGGTACCCCGGGCTCAGCATCTTCCCCGTGCTGGGCTCTGTAAATCCCCGTGGGAACCTGGGGCGGGGGGCTGGGCATGACCTGTGCCAGAACTGGGAGCTGGGCCCCGGCAGAGGCCCCTGCACCTGCTCTGTTTCAGAGGCTCGGGGCCACCCCCCAGAGCACGGGCTTTGTGCAAGGTTGCATTGAACCCAGAGAAAAGGTGAGGCGTGTGGACCGCATACTGATGGGGATTTGGCAGGCAGAGGGGACAACACTGTGAGGTTCAAGGCTTTGGGTTTCGTCCCACTTTCTGAAGGAGAAGACGAGAGCCCTAGCACTGAGCATTCATTCCTGTAAACCAAGGAGCGGATTCCACGCCAACAAGCAAACTCTTTACTATTCAGAAAACAGTCCCCCTCTCCGAGTCCTTCCTGCTGCTGAGACACAAACAGAAAGTCCTCGCGTTCCAGCTGTAACCCACGCCTTGCCGCTGAGGAAAGGGCAGACCTGGGGCCTCGCAGGGCGAGCTCCGTTCCGAACTGTCTTTCCTGCGCTCTCCACCCAACAGGCTGTTTATTCACTGGAGCCGCTGGGGCCCTTCACATTTCATTATGTTTGCTTGCAAAATAAACGCGCAGTGAAACGTTCAGCCGTCCCCTGAGTTGCCCCTGCGGCAGGGGCCCCGATGAATGGCAGCACTGTCCCCGCAGAATGTTAGGAGGGCTTTGAGGCTCACGCAGACCAACGGATGCTGTGAGACCCAGGGCTCCTGAAATTCCTCTGTCCGGTCAGCAACATGCACGTGTCGGCCCCCCATTCAGGGCTCCGATACCGGGTTTCTCAGAATTCCGAGAAAGTTATTTATTTTTCAGGCCTGCAAGTTAGTGCCAAGTAAGCGGACTGTGAGACTTCGTTTACTCTCCAGCGGGGGAGAGCCCAGGCTGTAGGTTCGTTCACTGAATCGATGCAGTACCTGGGAGTGTCCCCCGTGTGCGGGGCCCCGTGAATGCAGAGATGGAACGGGTCCGGCCTCCGTCGGCCGCCGCTGGTGGGTGCACGCGTGCAGAGGGCACCCCTCGGGCTCCGTGTGGGAGACGAGGTCTGCACAGAGCGCCCTGGGTGCACGGAGAACGGAGTGTCTGTCTCCCCGGGCGAGTGCAGGAAGCCTCAGATCTCGGGGCATTTGGTGGGATCTCGAAGGAGGAGACATGGTTTGGCTTTCCAGGAAAGAAGTACGGGACGAGTGGGGCCTTGGGCCCAGTGGGAAGGCAGGAGGACCCCTGCCCTCACCCAGAAGTGTGTTCCCCGGTCCCTGTAGGGCGCCTGGTGGGCAGGGAGAGGGGAGAAGCAGCTGGGGCAGATGGGGAAGAGCGCCAAGGGTCGGCTTCTTGCAAGAAACAGGTGGTAGTTGGAGATGTGTAAACAAAGAGTAGCCTGACCGACGGGGGGGGCAGCGTGGCCGGTGAATTGGGACAGGAGGGCCTGGAGGCTGGGAGGCCCGGGAGTGGTGTTCCAGCTGCCGGCCGGTGCTGGGGGGGAAACCACGGCTTGGCAGGGAGGATGCGGGACAGGATGGCCTCTCGAGGTGCTTGCTTGGAGGGTGTGTTCCGGGCTGCGTTGTGTCCCCCCTTGATTTATACGTTGAAGCCGTAATCCTCAGTATCTCAGAATGTGACTGCTTCTGGTAACCGTAAAGAGGCAATTAAGGCACGGTGAGGTCTTCCGAGTGGGTCTGGTCCAGTTTGACTGGTGTCCTTGTAAGAAAAGGAGGGTAGGGCGCAGACACACAGGGAAGATAAGCCAAGGAGCCTCCGCGGGATTGAACCCCACTGGCGCCCCGATCTTGGACACTCGGCCCCCAGGACACTCGGCCTTCATCACATTCAGCTTCCAGGACACTGGACTTTCAGGACACATGACTGTTGTTGACAGCCCCTCTGGTTCTTAGTTTCAGCGGCTGAGCTGACGAGCGCAGGGTGGAAGGGCTAGACTTGGGTCCTGCCTGTGCACCGTGGGGGCACCTCTGCCATTTCTGAGACAGGTGGTGAGCTTTGCCGTTGTCTCAGGGACACAGGGAGAGGAACAGGGTTTAGGGGGGAGTGTGGGGTCAGGTGTGAGGTCTGGGAAATGGATCTAGGAGGAGAAGGAGGCTCCGAGAGGCTGGGGGGTGTCCAGAGGAAAGGGCTGCAGGGGGCAGGGAGTCACGCAGGGAGCTGGAGTGGCCCAGTGACGTCGGGGCCGGGCCGGGGTGAGCACCGAGGGCAGCACAGCCGTGGGTCCCGTCTGCAGAGTGGCAGGACGGGCTGAGACCCGGCAGCGAGGTGACCAAGTGAGGGCATCGGGAGTACTCTCTTCTTCCAAAGGAAGGAAAGGGAACGTGGCAAGAGCCCTGAAGGAAACAGGCCACAGGAAGAGCCTCTTCAAGGTGTTTGCCCCGGGGCTCTGTGAATAGGGCTGAGGAGGCTCAGCTCAACTCCCTGGCCCCATCCCCCCGCCCCCCACCTCCTGCCTGCCAGGGGCTCATCCCCCGGCTACCGCCCTGTCCTCTCTGCTACCCAACCCTCAGGCCAAAGCCTATCTTGAATCCCCACCCTCCTCTTCTGGCCAGTCCTATTTTCACTCTTTCAGGCCTATGGCCTTTACGCTTCTGTCCCTGATTTTGTCACCTTCCTGCCTCCCTGCATCATCACGGCCCAGTCTCCGGGGGACTCAGTGCATCTGGTATTCTCGCTGCCACTGCTCAGACGCCTGGGCGGGAACGGGCCCATCAGCACCTGAAGCTTCTCCGGTCGGGAACGGGGATAAAGGTCATGCACTTTCCCGAGCATTCGTCCGAGCTCTTTCCCGAATGGCGTCAGTGCTCCCCCGGGGAGGACACAGCCTCCAGGGATGGGATGATACTTCCCTGGAAGGGGCCTGGGTTCTATCCCTAGTCGTAATGACAGATGCCACCTCTTGTATCTAGCTCGGGTAGGACTCGTGGCAGGGCGTTCGCAGGCGGACTCATTCTGCAGCGAGTGTGAATAGACTGTGCCCCCCCCCCCCCAATGCACAAATGGGGATCGGGGCTCAGAAGGGCTCGTGTTGTTGCCTGAGAGCACACGGGGGCGGGGAGGAGGGAGAGCTGGCACGAGCAATCCAAGTCTGCCTCGTCCTGCAGCCGCATGAGATTCCGAGATTCATCGCCCAGCAGGTGCATTGACACATGGACAAGATGGGGAGATACAGGCTGGTGAGAGGGCAGATCCGACCTCGAGAGCTGCCGGAAGCATGCCGGCTGGAGGGTTTCACGAGGCCTGACCGATGTCCCCTGAGCTCACAGGCTCCAGGTGTAACTGGATTCCCTCTCAGAGACCACGTGGCGCCAGATTGGGGACCAGAAGCACGGCTGCCCCGGCAGGACCCACGCACTACCACGGAGCTGCTTCCTCATGGGTCTAGAAGGTCATTGAATCTCCCAGGGATCCACCACTGAAGGTGCCGGAGGCTTCATCCTGGGAGGGGAGGGATGGAAGGCTGTCCGGGGGTGATGGGGGAGAGTGTCCTCACCCTCCTTCCTGCCCACCTTCCTTGTAAACGAAGAAAAAAAACACTAAAAATAAGGAGCAAATAATAACTCAGAGAAACACAAGAGGAAACTGAGCTCGGAGGAAAGCCGTGGCAGGGTGAAAGCTAGGAGAAGGAGCTGGAACAGGACGGCTCCAGTGATCTAGGATCTACGCAATACTCTGAGGTGGTCCGGGGGGCCCTGGAGCCTCTGCCTGGTGGGATGCAAAGCCAGCTGGGAGGCTCGTGCGTTCAGCTGCAGCCAGTTCCGAGCAAGGGACGGGCACCTGGGCCTGGACGTCCCCTCCTGGCCCCTCGAGGCTCCTCTCTGGCCCTGGTGGCTCTGCCTCCACGGGGGGCCTGCTTTGTGCTTGGCCGCACAGACGCCGGTCAGTCTGAGGCTGCTGCGGCAGGGGCGCAAAGCCCCCGTCTTCCGGGCCAGGCCGCACAGTGCCGTTCCCTCCGGCCCTGCCCTGTTCCCTGCCGCCAGCGTCACCGGGTGCAAACTCGGACAGCCAATGGTTTACACTCTCCCGTGACACGGGCCGTGTGGGACGTTCAGTTTGCTGGACACGACACGGGACCCAAAAAGCTTCGGCGGGCTGGACCACGCAGTGCCCCGTATGTGCTGAAACGCGGTCTCGATGGGGCCAGGGTTCCCCCTCATGTTACCTAGTGGCACTCGCATAAGCAAGTAGGCGAGGCACATTTCTTTCATTTGAACTCCCACCAGGAAAAAGTGGGTCTTGGCTCTTTCCCACTCTGCCTCCTTTTGCCTGCCAGTGGAAACCTGTCGTTTTGCATTGTCTTCTAGGAGGCGCTGTGCAAAGGCTTGCTCGGACGTAAACATCATCTTACCTCTAGGAATGGGCTGTGCCTTTCTTTTATATTCTTGCAGCTTGTCCATTATGTTCGTGTTGTGTGTTGTTTCACGTGTCTGTTCGTTACAGGATACTCCGGTATCTGGAGAGATAGACAACGGTGGTTATTTCAGAGTCTTACGCTAGGGGATGGAAAAGCCCAACTGGGTGAGGACAGGTGGGAGGGTCATGTGGCTGTAAATATAGAGCGAGTCAGGACAGCAAGAGAGGCGGCCCAAGTGTCCTTGGGCCCCGAGATGGAAATAGCCCATCACGTCAGGGCCCTGGCTCCCTGGAGCTGTGCTCTGCTCTGGTCACATTTGCCGTGTGACGCTGGGTCCCAGGGCTGGACGTGACGAGGGGACGGGAGTGGCCAAGCTCATGGGCAGCCCTGTCAGGGAATGAGAAGCCTGCTGGAGGTGGTACATGGGGACGTGGGGTCGACTCGGATGAAGGGGTCCAGGGCGAGGAGCCAGAGAGGCTGGCTCAGCACAGAGGTGTCCCAGGTCATCATTCACATGCCTGATGTGAATTAGCGGTGACGAGCTCCCAGTCAAGGGAGGCATCCAAGAGGAGGCACTGACTGGCCCATCTATCTTGGACGGTGAACAGGATGTGCATGGACTGGGGCTGAGCGTCCAGCCTCGAGAGTTGGTTGCGCCAACTCTCCAACGTCCTCAGGACGTGGGAGACCTCAGCAGGTCGGCCTGGCCGCTCGATTCCCAGTGTCCAGCACGCCACCCCTCCCCCCACCTGCCCTGTGTTCTCCTTTTTTTGGGAATCAACATTTTGCCCCGCAGGCTGCTGTACAACTGCTCCGTGCGGGTTGGGGAGCAGGTTCGAGGACTTGGAAAGCATCCCGGGGCACGTTCAGGGGCAGGAGGAGGCGTGCAGGGGCCGTGGAGCTGGCTGGCTCCTTGTTTCTCAAGTTGAGCCTTTCTTGACCTGTGGCGATCTTGTCTGCGGGAAACGGCAACCTCGGGCGTGTTCTCCAGCTTTGACCTAAACGTCTTCTGGATGGCTTTGGCCTCAGAAAGCTTTCTATTTTTTGTATGTTTTAGTTTTTAAATTTAAAAATTCAAAAAAAATTTTTAGGGGCGCCTGGGTGGCTCAGTTGGTCAAGCGTCCGACTCTTGATCTCCACTCAGGTCACGATCTCAAGGTTTGAGCCCCACATCGGGCTCTGCGTTGAGAGTGCAGAGTCTGCTTGGGATTCTCTCTCTCCCCTCTTTGTCCCTGCCCCTTCCCCGCTCATGCTCTCTCAAAATAAATAAACTTAAAAAAAGCTTTTTTTTAAATGTATTTTTTTCCAATTCAAGTGAGTTCACATACAGTGTAGTGTTGGTTTCAGGAGCCGAACCCAGTGATTCATCGTATGACACCCAGTGCTCATCCCAGCAAGTGCCCTCCTTAGTGCCCATCCCCCATTTAGCCCTTCCCCCCCCCCCCACCTCCCCTCCAGCAACCCTCAGTTTGTTCTCTGCATTGAAGAGCCTCTTCTGGTTTGCCTCCCTCTCCGTTTTTATCTTAGTTTTCCTTCCCTTCCCCTAGGTTGATCTGTTGTTTCTTAGATTGTTCACATGGTGGCCTATTCCAGTTGGTGACTTTGCCTTACTGGCTACGGTTTGTAGGGGGTGAGGAGGGAGCGCAGTGGATTTGTGGGTGCCGGGTTCAGGACTGGGCGTCTAGGGCTCGAGGTGCACCCAGGATGTCACTGTGACATTCCACAGCTCACTGTCACAGACTCTGAGTGAGCTCCTAAGGTTCAGAGCTAAGGCAACCATAGCCCTTTGTCCCTAGGGAGGCCCCAAGGCCTCAGGCTCAATGGTAGCCGAAGAAAGGAGGAGTCCCATGATAGAAATGTTGGGGGCTGGGGTCCAGACAAGCCCTGCTGAGCTCCCACTGTGTGCCAGGCTCAGGTAGGTATTGGGGCACGAGGGCGAATAGGACGAGATTCCTGTGTTTAAGGGGCTCAGGTCAAGAGGCTGGGGCATTGCAAGGAGGCAAATGTGTACCCAGGTAACTGTAAGGTGTCCCCATTCACCCACAATGTGAAAGGTCCCTTGGAGCTGTGCCACCAAGGAGCCCCAGCGGCTGGGATTGCGGGTGCGTGGCATGAAGGGTTGGGGACAAGTCTGTGTGTGTGTGTGTGGGGGGTCTCAAGGAGGAGGTAACACCTGTGTCCAGCAGGAGAATCAAGACCATCCAGGCAGCTGGCCACCTGGTCACAAGTGTCCACTGTGCTGGTAGGGAGACAGACGCCTTCCTTTGCTTTCGGCCTCCCTAGCGCCGGGATCCCCTCCCGTTTGTTAACAACTGGAAACCAGCACAGACGGAAACAGGCCTCCTGACACTGATTTCCCTCTAACAGTTTCCAGCTTTTTAATCCAATTCATCAGCCGTTGTAGAGTGAGCGCTTAAGGTAGTCCAGGAAAGGAGCTGGTGGTAATAAATACAGCTCGGAGGAAGGAGAAAGGGGGCAGAGGGACGCCAGCTTGCGGACGTAGGCAGGTTGAGGTAAACCCACGAGGGAACCGAAGCAGGTGGGGAGCCCTCAGACGGGGTGGGCTTCTTCCTGGCAGCGGGCAAGTGCAGAAGAAGGGGTGTGCTCTTGGCTGCCTCCCCTAGCTCGAACCCCTTACTTCTGTGTTCCGCTGCTCAGCCTCCAGAGAACGCAGGATCAAAGGCTTCCCTGAAAGTCCCGAGTGAACCCGCTGCCTGCTGCTCAGGAGCCAGCCTCGCCTACCTCGTTGCCCCTTGACTGGATCTGTCTCCACTGCAGGAAGATAATGGATGTGTGAATAGAGGCCGAGGGAGGCGGTCCGGACGGCCCCCTTTCTCAGGACCCTGCTAATGTGGCATGGCCCGGGTGCTCACCATTATGGGCGGCTGAGCCTCCTAGTCAGAGGGCCATTTGTCACCGTCACGGGTTTCCGGGAAAGCACCCTGGAGGGGGCCCCCTTCCCTCACGGGGTGCCAGGATCCGGGTGCCTCCCTCTTTTATGGAGGCACCTCCGAGTGGGTAGAAAGGTGGTCGCGGCGGGCGGGGGAGGTGGGGGACAGCCCCCACGGTGTCACTTAGGGAATCTGGCCGGCTTCCGAAGGGGGGCCTGCACGGCGGTGGGCCTCAGGGACTGCCAGCCTCCAAGGTCCTCCTGGCCAGGCTCTCAGTGGCCAGCTGATGTTGGGGTGGGGCCGTGGAGTAGAAACAAGCCACCAAGCTGAGAATAGTCCCAGCCACTGGACTGAATTTCCCTCTGCGATCCACAGATCCTGATGTTCCCCCAGAGGGACCTGTGGCTGGGGGTGGGGGTGCGAGAGTACAAGGAGGGACACGGACAGGACCATTCTTCTCTCGTTACTGCTAGAGATCCCTTTGGAGTAGTTTTACCTTTGCAAAAAAAAAAAGGTTTTTGGGGGGTCTGTGCCAACTTCTCTTTGCTCAGGGAATGTTTGAGACCTTCAGGGTAGCAGTCGAGGCACTCGAGCGCCTGCACCTGCCGGGGGCTTCGTTACCACCCTCGAGGAAGGCTGCAGGGAGGATAAACTATTTGTCCTGGTTTGCCTGCTACTTGGCTGGGTCAGAGCTGAAGGTTTTGTGTCCCGGGAGCCCCTGCAGCCCCGGGCTGGCTGTGACATTGGTCGCGTCCCCTGCGCCCCCTGGTGCGGATAGCTCAGTGCTGAGCTCCGAGCTTCTGGATGTAGCCGAGGGGAACTTCGTGTGAGGAGCTGGGGACAGAATCCTTGGCTGCAGGAACACGCACCCCAGGAAAGCTGCAAAGACCCTTTTCCCCAAACCCGGTCACGTCCCGATTTCAGCACGTGGACGTCGATTTTGGGGTACCACCGTTTGACCCACAACACTCAGCCGCACACAAGAGTTGGGGTGTTTTTGGCTGGAGCCACGGCCTGCCCGAGTGAGGACTTGTCCCAACCACCCAGGAGAGCTGGGCGCGTCCACGTTCCCCGCTGTCCTGCCTGCCTTCCCCAGAGTCCGGGTGCTGGGGTCCCCGGCCTGACCTTCAGCCCGGCCGTGGTGCGTTTGCTGGTGATTGAGAATCTGACAAAAAGCTGTCCTGCTGGAATCTGGAGTGGCCCGTCTGGTGACACTGCTATCTTAGGTATTTGCCTAAGCCAGCGTCTCTGGGCAGAGGGAGTGATTCTTTCTTTGAAGCTCTGAGTTCAGAAGTCAGGCAGCTCTGTGTGTCCAAGGGGGCCCTGGCCCAGGGTGTTCAGGGCTTTGAGACTTTGGCCCTGAGCCCCCTGTCTTCACCTGCAGTCTGAAGGGTTAGAAGCAAGGACCCCCAGTGTTCCCTCTGCTCCCACGATCTCTGGCTCTGCTCAGGCAACATGGGCTCGGGCTTGGCGGCCGGTCACGGCGAGGAGCCAGCTGTCCCCAGCGAGCCTGTGTGCACACACCGGGCAGCAGCACTGATCCGACCCTCGCGGAGAGGGATTCCCCCACATAGCTCTTGATTGCCGTGCACAAGGCCCCCTCGCATCGCAACGATCCTTCAGGAACGCCCCAGAGCCCAGAAACAAAGCCGTGCCACGTCTCTCCGGCAGGGCTATGTTCTCTCCAGGCCTCTGTGCCCTTTTCTGGGGCAAATTGCTGTGTGACTTGCCTTTTGTTCCTGGGCCCGGTGGTGCCAGGCCCGGTGTCCCTATTCAAGGCCTCGCCTCCGTCCCCAGTGCGTTTGGGGGACTTCAATCTCTCCCCCTTTCTGCACGCTGTCTCCCCTGACAGACGTTTGTCCTCACTACCATAAATTATGCTCTTCCCACCGTGTTACATCGTTTTTGGGTAAGTGGTGTAATTATCAGTAAGAAAAGGGCTTTTTCCTTCTGCAGCGTGGCCAGGGTAAGCTGAAAAGCCGAGACGGGATTGAGGGCCGAGCTCTGTGGTCTTAACTTCCGCCCTCTTGGTTCTCTGTTCAGATTCGCCTTCTCCTCCGATCCTTCCTTGGACCCCAGCCTGCTTGCACGGGTGACGGTGCCGCTACCCTTCCCCTCGGGGCACATTTACAATTTACCTTCTATTTTCTAACAGCAGCGGGAGAGACGTGTGCTTCAGCCTGTGTTGTTAGAATCTTTTCAGAACTCAGAATACGTGGGAAGGGTAGAAAGTTAACATCTTTTTTTTAAAAAATGGGCTGTTTGGCATGACTTAGGGTAGAGATAAAACACGATCGTGGTGGAGTTGGCTTGAGAAAGGCTTTAAACAACGCACACTGTTGACTTAGCCATATCTTTAAAAAATTAGGGGCTAAGGAGCACGTGACTCCAGTCTTACTTAATCCTGGCAACCTTACGAAGTGGTGTCTTTATCTGCTGTTTTTCGGGGAAGGAGGTTCTGCAGTAGATACCCTGTCTCAAAGTCCCACTTCAGATCCCTGCGTAACTGGCACCAGAGTCTACACGGGCTTTCCGTGATGCGTAACCGCAGACGGCATTGTGCCTTCGCCCCTTCCGTAAGCATCCGGGAGCCGTCCGGCCCTGGGTCTGCTGAGATCATCTGTGATCCCTGCCTGCACGGGGCCTAGGGTTCGGTGGGGCTGGCGGTCAGCAGGCAGGACATCATAACTGAGGGTGGCGAAGCCCCGCCATTGGAGGGACGCCGGTGTCCCCCGTGGGCAGAGCGGCTGCTCCAAGGGGGATTCAAAAGGAGGCCTGGAGAGTCAGAGGAACAGGCGTGCCAGCCCAGGGGAGGGCGGGCCAACAGGGCAGGGTGGGGGGTGCCTGAAGGATGGAGGGGATTCGACGTGGCTGGCCACAGCGAGGAGGGAGGGGAGGGAACGTAACTTGGAGCAGCCGCAGGGCCACGCCCAGCAGAGCCTTTCGGACCAGAGTGTGGACCCCGGGTTTCTTTCCAAGGGTGGAGAGGAGCACTAGGCAGTTTTGGGCGGGGAGTGGCATCCAGTGACTCGGGGAGTGGCGGGGGGGGGGGGGGACAGGAGGCAGCTGGGTGGCCACACTTTTCGTGGTCTCTACCCCCTCCCCATGCCAGAGAGTCCTCACAGCCAGCTGGCCCGAAAGGATAGAAATCCTATCCTGGCCACAGGACCAGGGTCCAGGCTCACTGTGGACATTGTCTCCCTGTCCTCTTCTGCCTGGGGGAGGACTTTAAGGCCCCTGTCGGGGCCTCCGTTTGGGTTCGTCTGCTGGTTCGACTGGGGGTTTGGAGGGAGCCCACAGAGCTGGAGTGCCCTTCTTATGATGTCGTATCTAAGGTGCGTGCCATCAACATGACGTGTCCCCGAGGCAGGGCGGGGGGACTGTGGCCCACACACACATCCATGCCCGGCAGAGCAGTGGGCTCTGGGGTTCGGAAAGGCGCGAGGCAGGCGTCTCTCGAGGAGCTCCCGGCCATGGTGTTGGCAGACGACCAGGGCAGGTGATAAGTGCAGGGGCATATGAGGGGGAGGGGCAGGAAGGGGGGCAGGGATGAACTGACCGTGGGGGGGCGGGCGCTGTCCGAGAAGGCTTTGTAGACATCGGAAAGGGTTTTCAAGGGTGAAGTTGGTCAAGCAGGCAGTGGGGAGAGGGGCTGTGAAGGGGGCTCAGCACAAGGGCTGGTGCTGGGCTGGGACTGGCATGGCTTTGCGTTGTTAGGGTACAGTGTTGAGGTGGCGGTGGGCACGTGGGACTGTGGATGGCCTGCGGGTCACGCGGGGACCCGCGTAGGCTCAGGGGCTGTGGAGGGGCTCAGGCAGGCACGCGGCCACCCTCGCAGAAGCAGCTGTTGGGGGGGCAGTTAGGAGCATACGGCCAGAGGCTCCACAAGGGGCGGGGAGGGTCTCAGTGAGGATGAGACAATTGGGAGGAAAGGACCAAATGAGTTAAGACATTAGGAGGGGGAGACACACAGGGGATCAAGTGGACACCGGGCCAGCCTGAGACCTGAGGGGTAGGACAGAGGACAGGGCGGCTATGCCCCTGGGGACCACAGCCAGGGATGGGCTTCCAGGTGACGGGAGGCAGAAGGGATCAGGTCCGTCTGTGGAGCTGGACACATGTGGCCAGAGCTGGGACAGAGACTAGAGTCTGTGGGTCATCCATCTGAGCGTCGTGTGTGGGGGAGGGTCCTGGGGCGGGAGCAGAGACCCACGGGGCCCGAGTGTTGGAGGGTTCACAAGCTCCACACCAGCAGTACTAAAGGTTGTAGATAAATATCATTACCGTGTCTTTACGTTTCTGGAACATTCGATTAGTAGGATCGGAGTCTGACTCTAGGATGTTAACAACCAGCTTCTGGGCTCCCTGCTTCCTCAGGCTGGGGCATCTTTGCAGAAGGAGCTGTGCCGCTTGAACTGAACCCTAGGTCCTCTTCGACGCCCCTCGGCCCAGCCGGCCTAGCCTGGTCCCCGTGCTTTCATCTGTACCCACCCGTCCGGCGGCCTCCCAGCGCTTTGGGAAGAAAGCGGTCCTAGCTGGCCACAGCCACCAGGGAATCAATGACGGGAAACCTGTGTTTTGGTGTGATGGGGTGAGCTGGGTCGGGAACCCCGACCCCAGGCTGGCCTCCCGATTTCTCTGGTGTCGCGTGCGCAAGGCCAGCATCGGGACAGGGAGGGATGGCTCCTAAGTGCTCTCTGCACGAGGGCCGAAACTGTCCAGTGCCCCCCTCCACCCTTGGAAAGAAACCCGGGGTCCTCCCTGCCGCCGTTCTCTTCTGGGCTCTGAAACGCGGGTGAGGGATTATCCATTCGGCAGGTTAATTAACTTTCCGTATTGTCCTCCCCACCTCCCGCCCCCCCCTTCCTCTAAGCGAGTGGCAAGGGTGCACTGACGTGGCATCCCGCCACTGTCACATCTTCTCCTGTAATTCCCTCAGTCTGGGATCAGTGGTCTGGAATCTCAGATGTCTCTTCCTCGATTTCTGTAATTTTTCCAGAGGTTGGTTCGTGCGCCTTCTCTCCAAGCATCAGGCTCAACTCACCGGAGGAGGAAAGCGAAGCCTCTGGGCGCTTGTGACAGCTGACATATTCCCCGCAAGCTGAGGGATGGTTCCCATTAAATGAGGATTTATGATCAATCCCCGCAAATTAAGGCTGCCTCGTGAGCTGCAGGTGAGACCCTCGCCAGTGAGTCTTTGTTAATTAGCATCCTGGCTCGCTCGGGAGAAGAAAAGCCAGAGTGTGTGTTTGTTGAAAATATGTCTTTCCGTTTCGGGGCAGCTGTCTCCGGTGCCGACGGCACAGATCGGGGACGGGTGGGCAGCTGCCTGCTGTGGGCCACACTTTGGGTGGCCCTTGCCCTAGGGTTAGACAGTCTGTTCGAGCATCCTGGTTCTAGAGGGATCAGAACCAATGCCCCTTCTGGGTACTCAGTTTTGTGTTGGGATACAATCAGAGACCAAAGACGTCTCTCTCTTCCTCTGGAACTCACACACACTGGCCCCTGCACACACCTCTGCTCTGTGCTGCTTCTTATCAGTCCCGTGCCCTCCTCAGCTGCTGAACTTTCCCTCGTATGTCTCCGTCTCTGAAGAGGGGTAGCACGGTAACACCCCTGCAGCTGGTTGGATCGTGTCTCACTCCCACCAAAAATATGTCGGTATCTCAACCCCTGGTGCCTGCGCATGTGGCCTGATTTCGAATTAGGTTCTTTGCAGTTGTAATTAATTCAGGACCTTGAGAAGAGGTTATCCTGGGTCAGGGTGGGGCCTACACCCACAGGCTGGTGTCTTTATGGGGAGAGGAGAGGACCAGCAGACATGCAGAGAAGAAAATGATATAAAGATGAGGCGTGAGGTGGCCACAAGCCAAGGAGCCTCCACGTGCTGGGAAGCCACATGAAGGATTCTGCCCGAGAGTCTTTAAAAAAATTTTTTTTTAATGTTTGTTTTATTTTTAAGAGAGAGGGACAGAGCGGGAGCAGGGGAGGGGCAGAGAGAGAGAGAGGGAGACACAGAATCCGAAGCAAGCTCCAGGCTCCGAGCTGTCAGCACAGAGCCCGACGCGGGGCTCGAACTCACAAACTGTGAGATCGTGACCTGAGCCAAAGTCGGACGCTTAACTGACTGAGCCACCCAGGCACCCCTCTGCCCGAGAGTCTTTAGAGAGAGCACGATTCTGCCAACAGAGTCCAAGATTTTGGACGTCTGGCCTCCAGAACTGAGAGAGGGAAAAAAACCCCAAAAAACCGCTGTTGTGTGAATCCACACCATTTATGGTGCTTTGTTATAGCGGCTGCCGGAAACTAATATGCACTGTCCCATCCCCCATCTGGATGGTGTTTGATAAGATGATGTGAGACAGTGCCTCTGGTGCAGGGCCTCGAGCCTCCTGGCTATTATTATTAGTTTTTAGTCTTCCCTCCCCTCTGCTCCCAAGCAGGTGCTTTGCCCCCTGCCTGGGGCCTTACCGAGCGACTGGGGGCTCCCCTCTGGCTTTCCCCTCGGGGACGTTGCTGGCTTGGACTCTGGGTAATATGAACCAGGCAGCAGACCTGAGCCAGGAAGGAGAAAATTATTTTCAGTTCTTCACTATTTTACTCTTTTACTGTAAAAACTTTGGGGGGGGGGGTATTTGATAAATCATGTCAACTCTTTTGTGGGATGAACTGGGGTGTCTGTAAGTTCATACAGTAATTAATTCAGCCCCCAAGCCAGCAGGCAGCTTGAGACAATACACCACGCCGACACCTTGACATCAGCTTCTGTCTTGCTAATGTGCTAGAGTGATGTGCTAAGGTCATGGTTGGAGTCAGAATGACTTTTCCCGGGCACCTTTTATCAGAGCATGACCTGGCTGGACAAATGGGGCATTTTAAAAGCTGTGGACTCCTGAGAAGTTTCTCAAATTCCACACACAAGTGAAAACATGGTATCTGTCTTCTCTGACTTATTTCACTCAGCATCACACTCTCCAGTTCCACCCACCTTGCTACAAAGGGCCAGATTTCATTCTTTCTCATTGCCAAGTAGTATTCCATTGCATAGATAAACCACATCTTCTTTATCCATTCGTCAGTTGATGGACATTTGGGCTCTTTCCATCATTTGGCTATTACTGATAGTGCTGCTATAAACATTGGGGTACATGTGCCCCAATGAATCAACACTCCTGTATCCCTTGGGTAAATTCCTAGCAGTGCTAATGCTGGGTCATAGGGTAGTTCTATTTTTAATTTTGGGGGGAACCTCTACACTGTTTCCCAGAGCGGCTGCACCAGTTTGCATTCCCACCAACAGTGCAAGAGGGTTTCCATTTCTCCACATCCTCGCCAGCGTCCGTTGTTTCCTGAGTTGTTAATTTTAGCCACTCTGATTGGTGTGAGGTGGTATCTCAGTGTGGCTTTGATTTGTGTTTCCCTGATGATGAGCAATGTTGAGCATCTTTTCATGTGTCTGTTGGCCATCTGGATGTCTTCTTTGGAAAAGTGTCTATTCTTTCTTCTGCCCATTTCTTCATGGGATTATTTGTTTTTCGGTTGTTGAGTTTGGTAAGTTCTTTATAGGTTTTGGACACTAGCCCTTCATCCGATATGTCATTTGCAAAATATCTTCTCGCATTCCATCAGTTGCTTTTTAGTTTTGTTGATGGTTTCCTTTGCTGTGCAGAAGCTTTTATTTTCATGATGTCCCAATAGTTCATTTTTGCTTTTATTTCTCTTGTCTTTGGAGGCATGTCGAATAAGAGGTTGCTGCGGCCAAGGTCAAAGAGGTTGTTGCTTGTTTTCTCCTCTAGGGTTTTGATGGTTTCCAGTCTCACATTTAGATCTTTCATCCATCTTGAGTTTATTTTTGTGTCTAGCGTAAGAAAGTGGTCCAGTTTCATTCTTCTGCATGTTGTTGTCCGAGAATGTCTTTGTTCCCATTGGATACTCTTTCCTCTTTGTCAAAGATTAGTTGGCCATACATTTGTGGGTCCAATTCTGGACCATGCGGGAAAGGAGGGAGAAAAATAGTTTCAAACAGAGAGGGAGCAAACCGTAAGAGACTCTTAAATATGGAGAACAAACTGAGGGCTGATGGGGGGCGGGAGGGGAGGGGAAATGGGGTGACGGGCATTGAGGAGGCCACTTGTTGGGATGAGCACCGAGTGTTGTCTGGAAGTGATGAATCATAGGAATCTACTCCCAAAGCCAAGAGCACCCTGTGTATACTGTATGTTAGCTAATTTGACAATAAATTATATTTAGGAAAAAAACACAAAACTGTGGCCTCCTGAGTCCCACCAGACTAAATGGATCAAGATCTTCTGGATTGCAAATGCTTTCTGGGAGTCTTTGAGAGCTATGGGAGTAGCCTGGGTGAAGTTGACCATCAGCTCAGGTCACAGGAGCTCTCTGGAAGCAAGTCAGGGGTGGGTAATGCCTTCACACAGAAAGCAGATGCCATGGTCTGTTCCACCAGGGGATGCTGGTTCAGAGGGCTCCGGAGGGGACATAGACGTCCCTCCCCTTCGGCAGGACAGACACTGACTGGACATCAGAAGAGAGAGAAAGGACCTGTATTGCTCCTGAGCCCACAGGGCAAGTAAGAAACTTCCACTTAGTAGACTTAAAAATATTTTTTAAAATGTTTATTTATATTTGAGGGGTTAGGGGCAGAGAGAGAGGGAGACACAGAATCCGGAGCAGGTTCCAGGCTCCGGGCCATCAGCCCAGAGCCCGACGTGGGGCTCGAACCCACGAACCGCGAGATCATGACCTGAGCCGAAGTCGGACGCTCCACCGACGGAGCCACCCGGGCGCCGCAACCCCCATTTTGAAAAATTCTCTGGCAGATTCGAGCCTTGTAGAAACCTTCAAACAAAGAACGAATTTAAATGGGGATCGGGTCAAGGCTTCAGATCAAAGTCTGACCAGTTTGTTCATATAGTGAATGAGGTTGATTTCGGTGCAGGTGGCCCGGTATCACGGGAGCCCAGAGGCATTACAATGAGGGCCAGAGCAGCACGGAGTCCACAGCCACCCTAGCTCAGTGGGGAGGCACTAGGATATGGCTTCGTTATCCGTATCACGTAAGCACATACAGTTCTCATTCTCATGTGATGGCTCCTTTCTTCTTTTCTCGACAGACCTTTCTGCCACATGCCGAAAACCCTGCATTTCAAAAGGCCTCCGGAAGGCACTTGCTGGGAGTGTGCTGGGGACCACTGTCAGGCCTGTGCAGAGGGCTGTCTGTGAGAGACTTCCTCGTTCCTGTGAGCACAGGCTTGGCTCAGGAGTGTCTGCTCTTGGCGAGGCGGGCGGGGTCAAGAGAGCCTGCGTGTCAGGAGGGCCTGGTGTCTGACAAGCGACAGATCTGTCTGGGCCTCATTGTTTTTGTTTAGGACGCATAAGCCTAGCCCTTCCTCCAGGAGAAATCGCCGTGTATCCGGGGAGCGTGTGGGATGATCTGGTTTTAGTACCGGGCGTGGCGATCGGCCCAGAAGCGGCCTCCTTGCGGCCACGTCTGACAAGCCTCCTTCGAGCCCCACATTTCTTGGTGCGCACCTCTCTAGACACACCCTCCCCTCCATTTCCTCCCCTCTTCTCATTGCCTGTGTGCATTCCTCCTCTTTCTCTCCGGCTTCCTGATGGACTCTGCTCTTCTCCCTGCCCCCAGCGGCTCTGTCCGTCCTGAGCTCTCCTCCTGCTCTCTCGGCCACAGCCTCTGTGTCCTGGAAGGCTGAGCCCCACCATGTCTGTGCAGACTGTCCTGTCTCCTGAGCTCCAGACCCGTGCATGACCCAGGATTCTCCACAGCCACAGAAGACTCGACTTTTCTAAAATGCAATTCCTATCATGAAGCCAGAGGCCCTGGGAGTGACCCGGGCTGAATCCTCTTCTCTTCGCGTCTTGTTCCCTCCTCCCCAGGTCCAGCATCTGTTCACCGCCAGCGTGGCTGTTCTCAGGCACAGTGCACCGTCTTTTGTCACCTTCCGAAAGCGTTTTGCTGGGTCCCCTTCTCAGTATGGTGCGCAGGGCCTTCTCTGTTGGTCCTTCCTGGCCTCTGCCGCCATGATGCATTTACGTTCTACTCACACGGTCATTCCTGACACCCATTCTCTGGTGCATCCTTGGTCTGGTGGACTTCTAAGCATCCTTCAAGACCCTTCTCAAATGCATCTGCTTCGGAAAGCCTTCCCGAGTCCCTGGCAGGAGCCATAGGTCCCTGCACTCTGAGCTCCGCCTCTGCCTCAGGAACATCTCCCCGAGCCGAGGTGTTCTCTCCTGGCCTTTCTCTTCCGGAAAATCGTGCACCTCTTGCATGGGTACATTTTTTGCTTATCTTCTTGTCCCTTGCCTGTCCCCACTGCCCCACTCCAGCACCCAGCGGCACCCAGACAGGTACATCGGCCCTGGCTTGGTGGTCACCTGGCTGCTGAACACAGAAGCTTCGAGGTGGCTTGGGGCCAGGTGGAGGGGCGGGATGTTCACGTTCTGCTCACGTTCTCCACTCCCAAGTGGTGACGGCTGCTCTGGTCACTCCCACAGCACTGCCACACCTTCTTTTCTCTCTTCCTCCAATTTCATTGTTTCCTCTCTCTCCAGCTAAGACCCAGGCGAGAGGGGAAGACGTCGTGGCCAGTTTGGGGTGTAGACAATGAGAACATGAGAAGAGGCAAGAGAAATGTTATTCTTCTTGCCTTCTTAGCCTGTAACGTAAGAGAAGATCCAGATACAAGTCACATGCTGTACAATTTACCCTTTCAAAGTGTTCAAATCAGTGGGGTTTTTTGAATATTCACAAAGCTGTGCACACAGCACTATTCTGATTCCAGAATGTTCTCATCACCCCAAATAGAAAGCCATTAGCAGTCACTTCTCACTCACCCCTCGCCCATCCTGTTAACTTCTCATGTAGCATTACACACACACACACACACACACACACACACACACCCCTACACTTTGGCCTGAATAGCATAAAATTAAGAGCAAATTTTAGTTCTAGAAAATTTTCAATTATACATAGAGCCTCATCTTCATGGACTTAACTCTACAAGGTTATGCTTCTGTACGTAGGGGTGTCTGCCATAGGAGCTAACATTTGCAGTGTTTAGAACTGTGCCTGGCACTTGCTAAGTGCTATAAATGTGTTTGCCAACCAACTAGCTGAATGGCGGTGTTATTGGAAGAGGTAGGATTTCGGGATTCCGAGGTCTCTCTCAAAAATCTAACGGAAAATCCCATCTGTTCAATTGAGGCCAAACACCAGATTTGAAACACAAGGATGTCCTTAAGAAGGGGATGATTCCTGATTAAATATTGGAAAATATTCCTAACTTCCCTCTAGAGAGAAGCCATGGCAAAAGACCAGTTACAAGAAAAATACAGTCAAAGGAAAGTGCAATTGGAACATTTTGCTATAATTTTAAGTAAGTGGATTCTTTCCATTTGTTATTAATTGTGTTCCCACTGGATGCCTCAGTCTCACTAATGTTTATTTACCTATCAACATCAGTACTCACAAGGTATTCCGGACCCGCTGGGCATCTCCTCTGTAGGACAGAGCACTTTTAACAATGCGGGCGTATCACACAAAGTTTTTAGAATGACGTAAAAATAATACTAAACTCTAATTTAGCTTTTGGCATTAATTTCTCGATTGCTAACACGACGCGCTTCTGTAAGAAGGGCTCGTGTCATAGCCTTTAAGGACGGTATGCATCTAAAGACAAATCTGAAGTGCTGTTGAGAACGGCAGACCCAGCTGGAGGCTCTGGGAGCTGTTCCATCTGGAAGAAACCATGGCGTGTCCAGAGGGCAGGGTGGTCTGATGGAGTCGATGCTGGAGAGGGTGCGTGTACAATAGCAAGGCTCTGGACCAGGGTTGGAATCCGGGCCAGCAGATGGAGAGGCTGAGGCTGAAGGCTTCCTGGGAATGAGCCAGCAGGCAGGAGTAAGGTCTAGGCAGATGCCTTGGGCACAGGGCAAAGGAAGCAGAATGCAGACCTCTATGGGGACCCAGTTTGCAGAGGTGGGTAGAGGTGGTGACTTGGTCACAGGAGGGGCTGGAGCTTGCCAGAGCAGGGCTGTAGCAGAGCCCCACTCTGGGCTCAGGTGAGCTGAGGACTGAGCAGCCTCCTTGGCCCGCTCAAGCCCGGTGATGTAGACGCTGGCGGGGGGAGGCTGCGGGGGCCATGGCTGGCCGAGGTTGTGAGAATAGTCTGAAAGAGCCCTGATTGGCTTTGCAGTGATGAGGTTGTGGGTGCCCACGACCATGTGGTAGCCCTACTCTGGCCATGTTCCCACTTAGTCTCTAAGTAAGGTCCACGGGACTAGATATGGTGCATCAGCAGTGGCCAGACTGGTGAAAAGCCGTTCGATGCTGGCTTCGGCCTGTGGCTTCTGGAATAAGGCAGGTGTGGGCTCGAATCCCAGCTTTACCACTTGCCAATGTCATGGCCTTGGGGTTGTTATTGATCCCTCTGGGGCACGGCTCATTAAAAGCACTGTTACAAGGATGCAGGAAATAATGTGTGCCAAGAGCATCCGTGGTTATTACCGATGAAGCCCAGGAAGGTCATTTTCACTGATTGCATTGGCTAAGTACACCTCAATCCGATGACCACAGCCATCTGCTCCCCCATTAGTCTCCTGGCCCCCACACCAGTGTTTCTGAACTTTTAAAATGTTTTGAGTCACAAACTCCTTTCAAAACCCGACGAAAACTCTGCATACTTCCCCCCACTGAAATCCACTCAGACATTTTGCAAGGGATTTCAGAGGGTTCCCAGATAACCCGAGTTGAGAATCCCTGCTCTTGAGGACAAGACTGCTTTTGTAACGGTCATTTCACCTGTCACCGTGCCATAGGTGTGTGCAGTCCTGCACAAATGCTTTAACGTTCCCATTTGCAAAACAGACTTTCTTTATCTGATACACATTGCCCCTTAAGCATTGATTAATCTGCTGAGTAAGACCATGTCTTCGGCACAGCCCATGGAGCCCTGCTGCTCACTTCTGGCAACTGTCTGGACAGTGTCTGAGTCTGTAGAAAACCCTGTTGCTTGGACATTATGGGACTCCTTCTCCTTTTTGTCCTGCTGAAACCATCTTTCCACAGAGAAGGGATGCTGGATTGGATTCTATCACAGGTAGACGTCATGTTACTATCCGGACCTGACCTGCCTCTAGTCTCTGGTCTCCCTTCTAACCTCCTCTTTCCGCAACCTCATCGAGCCCCACGTTGTCCTTCCTAGTTGATGTTGTGTGGAAATTTTGCATGAGGGAGGCAAAGACGTGGCGTGGCTTGACGATTAATTGAATAACGTGATGGGTAAAATTAATAATAGGGCAGACCTGTAAGAGTTAATATGATACAATCTCCAGATGAAGTGGGGACATATGGTTAAGACTGTTGGGAAGGAGGAATACAAATATATGATTGTGTTTGCATATTTCTGCAAAAAGAGACACAGAAACGATAATGTAGAGGTTAGTCAAAGTGGTGACCTTTGGGGATTGGGTAAGAGTGGGGTAGAGAGAAGGGCTGAAGATAAGTGGCTTGCGTATAATTTTATGCATAATTGTGATTTTTGCACCGTATATATTCTAATGGTAAGAAATGGAGTTTAAGACAAAATGGTAAAAAAAAAAAACCAAAAACAAGCAAACTCCGGTATTAAAAACATAAGTTAAGTTAGTGGTGTGACAAACCGACCATTCTAACAGCACAAGAGAAATCTTAATGCAGATAACTTTGAACTTTGCTAACTAGATTTGTTCTTGATAATGGCATGGCTGCTGTCATTATGTCACTTTTCAGATATTTCCCAAGTATCGTAGGATAGATGAAGTAAGTGACTGTATCCTCTTGCCGGGGTCCAGGGCTCTCACTGTGGAAGAAGGAGCCACAAAAACGGAATGCGGGAGGTGGGGAGGAGTCTTTGGTGTCGGGTTGAGTCAAAGGAATCAGAATGGAATATGTACTTATGTATTACCTGTCACCAACAGCGCTAAGGTGCGGTGACATCCCAGTTATGGTGGGCACGCCTAGTGCCCAAACTTTGGTTCCTAAATACCATTCTTCACTAAAGGGAACTAGGGCTTTTGGAGAGACAGCTGATGCCTGTAGGGAGCCACAAATTGCACCTGGAACATCTAACTTTAGAAACCAGGCTGTTGCGTATGGGCTGGAGGAACACACAAAATGACACAAGAGCTGGCAAGGAGGGGCTCCCGGTGGACGGACCGTCTATCAAAACAGTAACTATGTGTGGCAACAACACCTGTGTGGCATTCTTCCCCAAATGTTAATAAAGAGGAAATGATCAGTCAAAGCAATGCCAGACATCCTGCGGGACAACCAGCCTAGGCTCTGTTCAATGTCATGCAAAACAAACACCTCAAAGGGTGGTAGATGGGGAGCTGTTGTAAAATAAAATAAAGTAAAAAAAAAAAAAATAAAAACAGTAAAAATGCAGTGAAAGAAGCTTCATGGGATCCTGGGGCAAAAAAATGCAACCTTTGTAAGAGGCATCGTGCTGGGACTACTGAGGACGGTGAGTGTAGCCTCAGCGGATGGGGCTCTTCCATTCTGGCTTCTATTTGCAGGTGTGCTCACATCTGTGGTCGCCCCGGGAATGGGGCTCCCAGGGCTGAGCCTTTAGCCCACTGGAGTCCTGGGGCTTCCTCCGTCCCCATCGGCTGGGAGGTCTGGTGACTGGTGAGGGTCCCAACCGCTGGCCGGAGCCTGCCAGAAGTCTGCATGCCCTGTGCTGCCCTGTAATCCTGCCTAATTGAGAGGGTCTAAGTCATTTTCCTGCTCCTTCTTCTGCTCCAGCTCTGGTGGGTGGGACGAATCTGCTGTATTCAGCTGTCCCCTAACCTGCCCCTCGGATCCCTGAAATCTGCGGAAGGAGATTTTACTGGTGTATCCGCGTCCTCCTGGCCAGGCCACAACTAATTCTCAACGTGTGGGCTTCCGCTTTGTAAACCGCCCTCACGTGTGAGCTGGTTGTGCTTTTCTCGTTTCCAAACAGCATCGTCTCTTCGCTTCCTCCCCGGGGCTTGGATCATTGTGCCAGGATGAATCAGGGATTCTGAATTCCCAGACACCTTGGTGTTGACTCTCCCCCAAAAGGGCCGTGGGCATGTCAGTACTTGGGGAGTTAGGGATTGGGGTCTTTGTGAACTCATCGTGTATCCTTGGGGCAAAGCAGTTGACTGCCGGGGGACTCCGTGTCCTAATGGTCACTTTGCGTCGGAGGACTCAATGCTTCTTAGCAAGTGGCCAACATCTGAGTCACTTGTGGAACATCAAAACAGCACGAAAATCAAAAGCACCAAACACACGGCCGGCTCCCACTACCGGGGGGTTCTCCTTCCGCAGGTCCGGGTGGGGCCCGAACACATGTACTTTTTAGAAGGTTCACGGAGTCTTCTGACACATGTGTTTGTTGGAGAACCACCCGACCAGAATGACGTCCATCAGAGCTCTTTCCAGGGGAGGGGCGGTTCAGTGGCTTCCAAAATGTTTCTGAGGTTCAGAAAAACAAGGCCGAGGAGTGACTCAATGCTTGGGCCATGCACATTCTTGCCGAGTGAGGCTGAGCCACACCAGAGCCCCTGTTCTGCACTCACATCTGCTTTTCTCCCAGATGTGGGGCACCTCCTCCCCTCCAGAGAGGGATGTTTTCGTGTTGGCCGGCCGGCCCTGGGCCTTCTGAGGGGTCATTTGAACCCGAGTGGCGCAGTGAAGGAAAAACAGCCAGTGGGATGACAAATGGGCTTGATTTCAAAGAAGTGTGTTTCCAGGCGGAGGAAGGGCGGTCTTAGTGCCCCGGCTTTGCCTGGGAGTGCTGAGTCACGACCGCTCGGTCAGCAGTGTTTCGCAATGGGCCTCAGGGTTTGCTTGGATCGTGCCCTTTCCAAGAAAAAGCCCAAGCCTGACCCAGCAGTGTGCTTTTTTGTGTGTTAAAACACAAAGAGAAATCTGTTCAAAATATAAGAGAAAATAGTCTTGGAAGTGTTCTGGGCTGGCTTCCTCAGGATTCCTTGGATCTTGGGGCCTCATTTGTTTTCTACGGTTCCATCAGTTTAGGATACTGTAGTCCAACTAGTTAGCTGCCGAGAACACATTAATTAAGCTCCTAGCGGTTGCCTGCCCGGAATCTCATGTAAGCACCTAACATCTTCTCTCTGGGCCCTTTTCTGAGAAGCCCAGGTGAAGGTCATCATGTGTCCGGATGCTCCCATGGTCCCCGGAGCGACTTGATCTCTTGAATGACACCTCCCAACCCCCCCGGGGCCTGCCAGTCCTCCTGAACAGGAGCCTGCAGCAGACGTTGACATCCATAAGAAAGAAGAGTGAAAGGTTTCATGAAAATAAGGGCTAAACAGGCGTATGGGTTGAATGGCGGCCTCCACAAGGTATGTCCACTCTTTAATCGCAAGTGTCTGTGAGTATTACTTCAATAAAAAGTGTAAGAGAGGCGCCTGGGTGGCTCCGTCGGTTAAGCATCTGACTGTTGACCTCAGCTCAGGTCTTGATCTCAGGGTTGTGAGTTCAAGCCCCACGTTGGGCTCCACGCTGGGAGTGGAGCCTTCTTTAAAATACACACACACACACACACACACACACACACACACACATATATATAAAATAGACAAAATTATAAAATAAAAGAAAAGAAAGAAAATAAAAGAAAAAATAAAATAAGATATACAAAGTTTAAGTAAAGTCTTTGAGGTGAAGAGATCGTCTTAGTCTCTCTGGTAGGCCCTAAATCCAGTGACAAGTAAGAGTCACAAAGAGGACGATAGCTTGGAGGGATGTCTGAGGCCACCAGAAGCTGGAAGAGTAGAAAGGACCCCCACCCAGAGCCTGTGTATGTGGCCCTGCAGTCACCTCCACCACACACTCTGGCCTCCAAAACTGTGAGAGTTTCTGTTGTCTTAAGCCACCCGGTTTGCGGTAATTTGTTACAACAGCCACAGGAAACGAATACACACACACACACACACACACACACACACACACCCTAGCAAGCAGGCTATATACACAGGGCCCGGACTCCTGATGGAAGCCGGAGGACAGCTAAGACAGCAGGCGCAGCAGACGCCAGGATCATTTCCTCCTCGGACCCGTACCTCCCTTCCATCCAGGCTCTGCTGTTTGCCTAGCAGATGCCTGCCATTCGGCCTCGGCCTCCAGGTTGCCGCCCCAGAATGTCCTGCCCCCAGTTCTGCAGCTCGGCAGACCCCCACGGCTGGAGGGGTCAGCTGACCTGTCTGAAGTCCGTTGCCCTGACCCCCAGGCCAACCCTTGTGGGGGCCGCCATCCTATGGCTCCAGGGCCCTTCTCCTTCTGGAACCCGCTCAGCTGTTCTGCTGTGTCTGCCCCTGAGGACCCCAGGCAGCCCCGAGAGGCCCCGGCTCAACCCCACCCTCGATGGCTCATCCACTACCCATCCCTGTCACACAGCCATCCCCTGTGACTTTTTATTTCTTCCCCAGAAATACGTTCTGTGACTCCTTCCTTTCCTGGCTGGATTTTAAAGATGATTTGTGCCATTTTGGATTTCAATGAAGAGTCTTGACGATTTGCCTTCTCCCCCTTTGGGTGTGTGTTGAGTTTGAGACAGCGACCGTTTTACCGCACAGGCCATGCCAAAGTTCCTGTCCTGAAACTGAAAACGTAAAGGTTTTCAGCACATTAATACAGCGAATAATACATTCCGAACATTGTTCTGAGGGGAAAAAATTCAAAATTTATCCTGTGTAACTTTTCACCGTGACTATTGATCTAGAATACTGATGTTAGTCTCAAGAGATCATGCATTTTGTCACTATTTTATCCCTTAGCCTCTAGAGTTGGACATTCTCTGAAATGTCCATTTCTTTTCTTTATTTACTAAAACATTTTTAGTTTATTTTAGAGAGAGAGTGAGGGGGAGAGGGGCAGAGGAAAAGAGAGGGAGAATCTTAGGCAGACTACAAGGCTCAGCATGGGGCCTGACACCGGGCTTGATCTCACAACCCTGGGATCGTGACTTGAGCTGAAATCAAGAGTTGGACCCTCAACCGACTGAGCCATCCAGGTGCCTCTGAAATGGTATTTTCTTTTAATATAGTTTTTGATAAGACGGCCCTATATAGGGCAAACATTTCTAAAGAAATATAGAGAGGTAAGTAAGCAAGGCATGACTTCACAAGGTGTCAGATGACCTGTGACTGCCTCTTTTGTGTCTTCACATTAACTCCTATTGTGACCATCCATTGAGGAGAGGATGCTGGGGTTTTCGCTTTCTCTGCTCCTCCGTGATAGCATATGAGGTCCTGTTTTTGGCAGGATAAATCATGGTTAGCCTCACGATGCCCCTACTGTCCAGAGCAGTGGGGATTCTCTTCATTCCAGGCTGAAATTTATCTTCTGATTTTCTGCACACTCCAAAAGCAGTCCCTTCATCCCCTTCCCCATCCATCATGGTGGAATGCTCCCGTCACGGGCTCTGATGAGAAAGGTCAGACAGGACACCTGTTGGACACACGGCTTTTGTCAAATAATAACCAGAGAGAAAATAATTGACGGAAGACAGACAGGAATTCATTACTAATTACAGAGCCGGGCCATCTTGGCTTCGGATGCAGAGTTCAGGCTAAGTATATTTGCAAAGCGAGTGGTATTAAAAAAGTTTATGTTTACACGGTGGCCATAGTTCCTATGTTCTGCGAGACGTCAGAATTATAAGCCATCGAGGAGGGGCTAGAAGAGACCAAAGATAATTTTACTTTTCATCACGAGTAGCTTCACTCTCAAAATAAAAGCTTCCCAGCCGTGATGTCATCTAATTACTAATAAAAGCAATTATATTCCCATCTTGCAACGTTCTCAAATAGTTATTATTAGAGCCCTAAAGCCGATGGAATTCACCGGGTTACTTTGGGCTGACTGCAGAGTCCTGACATCGACGGCCAAACTTGTCCTTTGAAACAAAAGGGCATCAACTAAAGGCAGGTCCCCCGCAGGCGGCTGTGGGGACAGGCTGGTGGGCACATCCAGAAAGACAGATACTACCTCTGCTCCAGACCCTTCCCTCATTTTATGACTTGCCCCCACCCATGGCCAAGGCGTGTTGCTAATTAGTGGTTTATGGTGTGTTTACCTGCTTCCCCACTCCAGCTTTTAGGAAACTCAGAGGCAACTTTACATTATTTCACATCAACATCCTATGCTCCTTGAAGATGGTCTCTCTTCTGCTTTGGTCTTTCATTTTAGGTAACGTTCTGCAAGGGCTTGGGGACCCCCCCGGGGCCCCGCTAGGAGCTGGGCATCACGCCCTGACAGAGAGGGGTTGAAGCAGGCCAGCGGGGACAGGGAGCTTTGGCAGACAGGGCTGCTGCAGAAAGTTCTAGAGATGGAGGGGGTTGCACAGTAAGCATTGTTGGCAAGTCTCCCCCGAAGTAACCTCCAGTTCTTCCAACATGCCCTCCCCACTCCCACGGCACCCCCACGACCCCCGCCCCAGCCTCCCGCACCCCCTCCGCCCCTGCCCTGCTCCCAGGATTACACATGGAGACAGCTCTTGTCCCCCCCTGCAGAGGGGCCTTCTTGTCTCGCTGAGGAACCCTGGCTGGGCTGGACTGGGGCTGAAACAGAAAATAATGTGTGGTTTTATTACCAAATTCTTGAACAGTTTTATATATATTCATAACTGGAGATAAGGTGAGTAAAATAACCCCATGCCCATAATTCTTCTGAAACATCTGTTTTCAAAATATTGTTTTACCCAGAGGGTGCCACCTTCAAACAGTTGAAGCAACTTCTAAAAGGACCAGGCTGTCAAGCTGGAGTTTAATGCATGAATTGTACTTTAACCCTTCAGACAACCCTTCAAACCCTTCAAACACCCAATTGCCGTTCTTTGCTTAATGTCTGTGTTCTTTCTTTTTCTTTCTTTCTTTCTTCTTTCTTTCTTTCTTTCTTTCTTCCTTTCTTTCTTTCTTTCTTCTCTCCCTCCTTCCCTCGCTCCCTCCTTCCCTCCCTCCCTCCTTCCCTCCCTCTTTCTTTTTCTTCCTTCCTTTCTTTTTCTTTCTTTCTTTCTTTCTTTCTTTCTTTCTTTCTTTCTTTCTTTCTTTCTTTCTTTCTTTCTTCTCTCCCTCCTTCCCTCACTCCCTCCTTCCCTCCCTCCCTCCTTCCCTCCCTCTTTCTTTTTCTTCCTTCCTTTCTCTTTCTTTCTTTCTTTCTTTCTTTCTTTCTTTCTTTCTTTCTTTCTTTCTTTCTTTCTTTCAGAGAGAGAGCTCGAGTGGGGGAAAAGGGGAAAGGGAGAGAGAGAGAGACAGAATCTTAAGCAGGCTCCATGCTCAGTACAGAGCCTGACACAGAGCTCAATCCCACAACCCTGGGATCGTAACCTGAGCTGAAATCAAGAGTCAGACACTCAACCAACTGAGCCACCCAGGTGCCCCTAATGTCTGTATTTCTTAAATAGCTTTTCCCAAAAGAGGTCCAGAACTACTTGCTTTAGGATCCTCTAGAAATCTGTAGACTTTTCTTACTCAGTTACAAATTTTCTGGATAGGACTTGAATTTAATAGGCTCCAAAAAGATATTAGGTCAATATAAAGCTTGAGACCCTCTACATTAGGGCGTTGGCAAACGTTTTCTTCAAAGGGCCAGATAGTAAATATTTGAGGTTTTGTGGGCTATAGGTCTTTGTGACAACTAAACTCTGCCATAGCAATACACAGATGGATGGACATGATGACTGTGTTTCAATAAAACTTTATTTACAAAGTAAGTGGTAGCCTGGATTCAGCCCCTGGGCTGTAGTTTGCCAACTCCTGCACCAGACCGTGAGTTTAGAGAATGGAGACCCTGTCTATCTTGTTTGCCACTGCACAGAATCCAGCCAAGTCTGCATGATAAAATAGTCACATGGTAAACATAACCGAGTGCATAAACGAATAGATACTTAACAATGGACCTTGACTTTTTAAGGCTATTTGAAAATTTACATAAGGTGACAATCATTCTTTTTGGTGTGCAATTCTACGTGTTTTGGCAAATGCACAGTCATGTAACCGCCACTGCAGTCAGGATAGAGACTTTCTCTCTCTCTCTCCACCCTGACCCCCAATGCCCCCCCCCTCTCCACCCAGACCCCAAATCCCCCCTAGATACTATTCACAGTCACACAGATCTGTTCTCTGTCTCTATGGTTTGGTCTTTGAATATTTGCAACTCATTCGTGTTTTTGCATGTGTCAACAGCCTGTTCCTTTCATTGCTCAACGGTGTTCCGTTTTATGGATGTACAACAGGTTTTTGTTTTTTTTTACACATTTGGCCATTGTGGGAAATTTTGGTTGTTTTTAGCTTTTGCCAATTAGAAATAAAGCTGTTCTAAACACTTCTCTACAGGCTTTTGGTGGGGGGGCGTATGTTTTCATTTCTCTTGGTTGAGAACTTCAGAACGGATAGCTGAATTATATGGGAAGAGTATGTTTAACTTTATTGGAAACTGTCACATTGCTTTGGAAAGCTGTCCTATTTTGATTCCCACAAGCAGTGTGTAAGAGTTCTTGTTATTCTGCATCCGGGCAAGCACATGGTATATTCAGTTCAAAAGAATTGCAGGCATTCTGGCAAGCACGTAATGGCAACTTATTGTGGTTTTAATTCACATTTTCCGAATGAGGAATGATGTTGAGCATCTTTTCTTGAACTTACTTTCTGTCTGTGTATCTTCTTTGGTGAAGTGACTGTTTAACTTTTGCCCATTTTTTAAAAATTGGATTTTTTGTTTTATGTTGAATTTTGAGAGTTGTTTATATATTCCTGATACAGGTTCGTAGTCAGTAGTATGACTCACAAATATTTCCTCTCAGTAGGTAGCTGGTCTTTTCTCTGTCTGCCATAGGACAAACGTTCTGGAATTTTGATGATGTCCACTTTATCACCTTTTTATTTTATGGATTATGCTTTCATTATCTCATCTAAGACTTTTCTGCCCAATAGTTGGTCACAGATTTGTTTCCTACATTTTCTTTAATAACTTTACAGCTTTACATGATACTTTTAGGTCTATGATCCACTGAGTTAGGTTTTATATGAGGTGGCAGATGTAAATCAAGACTTAACATTTTGCATATGGGTGTCCAATTTTTCCAGCCCTATTTGTTGAAGATTATCCTTTCTTCCTTGAATTGCCTTTGCATATTTGTTGAAAATCAATTGACCATAATCATGTGGGTCTATGTCTGAGCTCTCTCTTCTGTCCCATAGATCTATGTATCTATTTATTTTTTTACCCCTCTTTCATTCTTGTATTAATAATTTTTGTATTTCTTTTTTCCTGATTGGCCTAGCTAGAGGTTTTATTAACTTTATGGGTCTTTCCAAAGAACCAGCTTTGGTTTCTTGATTTTCTCCACTATTTTACTATTGTAAATTTCATTGATTTCTGTTCTCATTTTCATTATTTCCTTCCTCTGCTTGCATTTAGATTTTATTTGTTCTTTATTTTCCTAAGGTGAAAGTTTAGATTATTAATGTTAAATATATGTCTCTAAAGTATGCATTTAATGCTATACATTTTCCTCTAAGTGCCGATTTCACTGCATCAAACACATTTTTACTTTATTTTCATTGTCTCCTAGTTCAAAATATTTTTTCTGACTTCCTCGAGACTTCTTTGATTCATGGGTTGTTTAGCAGCTTATGGTAGAATTTCAAATATTTGGGAATTTTCCAGTTATTGTTCTTTACTGATTTCCAAACTAATTTTGTTACAGTCTGATAATGTATGAGTTCTTTGTATGAGTTCTGTTTTTAAAGATTTGTTGAGCTGTGTTTTATGCTCCAGAATGTAGTCAATATTAGTGAATGTTCCGTGCACTGTTGAAAAGAATGTATACTCTAATGTTGTTGGATGTCAGTTAGGCCAGGTTGATTGATAATGCTGTTCAGGTCATTTACTTCCTTCCTATTTTCTATCTGCTTTGTCTATCAATTACTGAGAGAGGGATGTTGAAGTCTCCAACTATGATTGTGAATTTATTGATTTCTCCTTTCAGTCCTATAAGTTTTTGCTTCATAGATTTTGCCATCCTGTTGTTATGTGCATACATGTTTAGGATTGCTGTCTTCCATAAGAATTGATCACTTACCATTATATGTCTCTTTTTGTTCCTGATAGTCTTCTTTGTTCTGAATTCGGTTTTGTCTGAGATTATTGTGGCTACCCTAGCAGTTTTGAATTATATCTATGGTATATGTTTCTTCATTTTTTAACTCTTACTGTGTTTGAGTTTTATGAGTTGAGAACGTTGAGTTGAATTAAAATGTGTTTCTTATGGAGAGCATATAGTTGAGTCCTTTTATTTCCTTTAGATCTAATTTGACAATCTCTGTCAAATTTGCATTTTTTGGACAATTTGCATTTAAAGTGATTGTTCGTAGAGCACCTGGGTGGCTAAGCTGGTTGAGCATTGGACTCTTGAATTTGGCTCAGGTCATGATCCCAGGATTATGGGATTGACCCCTGCATCAGGCTCTGCACTGAACATGGAGCCTGCTTGAGATTCTCCCTCTCTCTCTCTCTCTCTCTCTGCCCCTCCCCTGCTCATGAGCTCTCCCTCTCTCTCTGTAAAATAAAATAAATAAATAAATAAATAAAGTGATTTGGGTCACCTGAGTGGCTCAGTTGGTTGTGTCTGACTCTTGATTTCAGCTCAGGTCACAATCTCACAGTTTGTGAAATTGAGCTCTGCATCGGGTTCTGCACTGACAGTGTGGACCCTGCTTGGGATTCTCCTTCTCTCTCTCTTCCTCTCTGTCTCTCAAAATATACAAATAAACTTAAAAAGAAGTGGTTGTTCATATACAGGCATCCTTGCTTTGTATAGCTGCGTGGGGCTGTATAAATGACCATGGAAGCTGAAACTACACAGAACGATCTCGATAATCAATGGGAAAAATAAGATGGTTAAAAATATTTTGTCAAAACATTAACAACTCTCCTGCTGTTGTTTCCTAATGTATAGGAAAATGAAAAATAGTAAGACTAATATTTACTTAGAACACTATAATGTAAAACATTAGAAACATTCATTCTTTGTAAAAAAAAATATATCAGGTGTGTGATCATTGCTTGCCTTCTCCTCTTATACACCTTCTGTGGGTACTGGGCATCCTCTCTGTGCTTTGGCAGGCCGCCATTTTGATCAGCCTCCAACAGTGTCTCCTTTGCTATTATAATGTCATGAAATATCTCTGGGAGTTCCATTAGTGTGAAGTTGATCCGGCATCCGTGGCACTAAGGAATCTTTCTCCTTTTTGTCAGAACGAATCTCCCCATGTGTGTTGGGCAGGGTGGCTCAGGAAGGTCCTGGTTCACATGTAGAGCCTCTTCATGGCAGCCATGTCAGCATCGCCATGGTCATCCACTTCATCTACCAATCTGGTTATGTTCAATTTGAACTTTTCCTGAACAAACCGCTTTTCATTTATTGCATGCATGCTCATGTATGTTGGCCAATGCCCTTTTCTGATTATCCATTCATTGTAAACATCCCATGGTTTTATTGCCAGGACACAAGGAGGCAACAGAAATGGACATTTTGCTGTCCATGACGCCCTGAGTAGGAGGGTGACCATCCAACAACAGACTCTGGAGGAAGTGATGGGATTGGTGACTGAAGGGATGTGCGTCATTACTTGCCTCATGGTCTATGGATTGCAGAGCCAGTGGTGAAGTTGTGCCTTATGCAATTCCTCACAGTTAATGTGCCATGGTAGCTGAACCCCGAAAGGTGTTGTTGGGGGCACTTTCATCACTGACCTCAATTGTTCTTGTCTCCCTCTGTGCTTCTCCTCAGAATCTGTCTCTGACAGTAACTCTGTTGTCGTCCAGCATTATTGTGATTGGAGCCCTAACCAGGTGGTGTAGAGAGTGGGGAAGGGGGTTGGATCACACATAGTTCCCTTTCACTGGCTGGATGAGGTGTCACTGCTACTATTTGGAAATGTCCTTCCCAAGATGAGGGCTTTGTTCTGTAAGGAGGATCACACAATGGTTACTCCTTCCTTCCTCCTATCAGGACCATGGGAAGTGTTGGGGGGAGGGTATTCCCTTTGCATTCACCCAATCCTCTGTTAGTTGGAGTTCCTGAAGGAAAAGGCTGAAGAAGTGTGGGGACTTCTCTAAAACTGTGGCCTCTAAGAGGTTCTCACTCAGTATCCCACACTCAGAGTCTAGCAAATTCCTCAAAATTCCTACCTTAATGTTCCTATTGGCTTGTGGCATCTGGTGATTGCTGTTTCAGTTTAGTAAATATCATGTCCTCTGTCTGCTCAGAGCACCTATTTTTTTCAGATGTCAGGGTGGTGGTCTGCCTTGAGACCTCAGTTTTCTGAAGGGTCCAACAAAAGTTGTCAGTATTCAGTTCATCTGGCTTTTCTCATGGCAAGGATGGAGTGCTGGCATCTGAGTTCTTTACATGTCCAGCTAAAACCAGAAGCCCAGCAAAGTCATGCTGGAGTTTCTGTCTCAGCTGTCCAGTTGTGAGGCTCACGGAGAGAGGGAGGCCACAAGTGGAAAGCCATTAGTTGCAAGTCAGAACAACATAGTTCCCTCATCAGACCCAAAGTGTTCAAGAAGGGCTAGAGTCATTCCCTGTCACAAAGCAAGGTCGTCGAGTCTTTCCCCAAAAGGGATGGGAACATCTACAGGACACTCGAGCCAAAGAAGAGACACTTGGGGAACAGAGCAGACCCATTTTCTAAGACTGGTTACTGTCTGGGTGTCAGACACCGTGCCATGTCCTCTACATGGATGGGGCAAGTATGATACTCCCAATCCAAATTCACATGCCTTGTCAAACACCTACAATGATTGCGTCTCACTATATCTACCTTTCCAAAAGTGTGTCCTGAAATGCTATTTTTTGGAAGATGTTAATCAGAGTCAGGGGATGTTGGGGCAGAGAAGGGTGCTGTAGGAAGCTAGTTTGGGAAACTGGGTTGCACCTTGCAGAAAACGCTGATTCCAGGGCTCTAATCCTTGTACAGAGCTGGATTCTGGGACTGAAGGAGGAAGGAGGCAGAGTCCATGGAGGCAAGTTTCCTCGAAGCCATTAACGAGGGATTGATCATGTTGGTGAATCAAAGGGTTCTGAAGCCGTGGATCGATGTAGCCAAGTTAAATGCCTAGTTAAAAGCTCTTGAGGAAGAAAGAATCCAAATGTGCACGGATTAACTGAAACAGATGAAACAATTGATGCCCTTAAAGATCACACAAGAGGTCGCTACCCTGGGAGAGCTTTGCCACAGTTAGAAAATCACAGTCTGAAGGAGGAGGCAGCATCCTCCTGAACTGCATCAAGGAAAAGAAAGAGTGTTCGCCAAGTATCTGATTTGGAGGGGGTTTACCTTGTCGGGGTTCAGGAGAATCTTCCAAAGCACATGATAGGATCAGTCACACATGTGAAGGTGTCTCATATGACACCTATACAATGCAAGCCAAAGTTCTGTTGGAAAAATTTGAAGGAACCACTGGCTATTATCCAAGACAGCTTATTTTCCACGAAAGTAAAAGCTCAGAATAATGCACTGAGTGCTCTTTTGGCTGAGAGACGCCCACACAACTTAAAAAATGAGAGTGCTTATCTGAGACCAGAAATATTGAGGAAGAATCTTAAAGGTTTCCAAAGTATCCTTTTGTCCCTGCTGTTGCCGATGGACTTTTGGCAGACCCTTGGCCAAGAGCCTCCACCAGGTCAGCCCCATCCCCACGTGGCGGCCTTACACTGAGCACGAGAAGGAGGGGCTGGCTTTGATCCAGCCTTGCCAAGGAACCGAATGTGGCTGGCCTGGGCTCCATCTTGCTTTGTCAAATGGTGTAGGTTCCAAGGGCTCTGGGGTGAGGGGCAGCTCCTGTGAAGTGACTCTGTCCTTACCCACATTCTAGAATGAGAGGAAAAAACTGCCTAGAGGTCTTCCCTACCTAGGGGGTCACCTCGCCCAGCACATCTTCTCCTGAGGTGCAGAGAAATATGTCTACACCAAGCACTGGCCACACAGCCTAAAGGCAGAAATGAATTGCCTCTGAGTTGCCTCTGCTTTCAGTGAGGCTGCTTCTGAACATCCAGAACCACAGCAAGACACTTTTGTCTCTACCAAAATAATTTTTCTTTTTTTCTTTTTTAGTTTTACTTCTGTTAGTTTTTATTGGCCCAAATGGAAACTTGATAGGATTTTGTTATTCTTAGATAATGTTTTATAACTGCAGATTATTTAATGTGACTCATAAATTACTTGATTCTATTTTATTTGTAGATAGTGCAATGATAGTATCTCTACTGTTGTTAACAAGTCCACTAAAATCTTCCAAAAACATGGCAAGAATTTTGTTTTGTCTTTCTTCTAGAATGATTTTGAAATTTTTCTACTTTGTTTTTACTCTGGTTAAGGAATTATACAATATTTCAAATGGAGACTTGATGCCTAATTTTTAGGTTAGTGTTTTATAAATATATTTTATAGAAGTGTGAATCTTGTTAGTCAATTGTTTCCATCTTATCTGATTTCTAGACGGTACAACAGCATTTTTATTACTGCTATTGAACAATATCTTCCGTTGATCCAGAAGATCTTTGGTAAACTTTGGTCTCTGTTTGAAAGTAATATTAAATTTTTCTCATTTGATTTTGCTGCAATAGTTGAGTGATTATACAAATGCTCAAATGGAAGCTCAATAGAATTAAAATTCTTCGGATGGTGTTTAATAAATGTAGCTTATTTAAAAGTGATTTCCCTGAGTGCACAGACTCTTTCCCCTCTGAGTGCTTCAGCTGCTGTTCAACAAAGCCCATAGCAGGAGTGTGTGAGAATTTTATGTGAATTATCTTATGTTTGGAGATACTTGAAACTCAAACATTTATTTTTGTTTACCAAAGGAATCATTCACTCTATTATAAGATTAGCTAAATAAACTTTGGTTTTAAAAAATAGCTTTGGAAGCTTTGAATATGGCCAAAGATCCCTACTTTAGTATTCATTGTGAATATTAGGATGTATGTGAGGAGGGGCATGGGCAGGGTTTTGGGGGACTCTACAAAGGGTTGGGATTTCTTCCCCTGTTTCACCCTTAAAACTGAAGAAGAACAACCTGAAAGAGTCAGTGCTCAAAGCTAGAAGAATTTTGGCAATAAAATAGATAACGTAATATTGAATGATAAGATACAGCATAAAGTAATCACATATAACTCCACACTGATGGAAATGGACCTGAAAATTCTCTAAAAAAAAAGTATGGAGAGGAAAAAAATCCTAACACTCCAGTGGAGAGGCCTCACAGATGCCACCTTAACCAAGTGATCAAAGTTAGGATCTCCTGTGATAAGTCACACTGATATTGTGTCCCTCCTGATATGAGAAGGTCACTGCATCTCCATAGATTCTACCCCCAAACCTATGATTCCAGTCAAATCATGAGAAGCTATCAGACAAACCCAAATTAAGGGGCCCTGCGAAGTCCCTGACCAGCACTCTTCAGGTATATGAGGTCGTTGAAAGGAAAGATGTACTGACAGAGGATTGCAGACCAGAGAAGACTGGAGACATGATGAGTAAATGCATTTAGGAAAAGGGTATTAGTGGAAATACTGGTGAAATCCAATAAAATCTGGAGTTTCGGTGATAATGGACCGATAGTTGGAGTAATGCAGCAGTGGTAATTTCTTGATATTGTTTGGACAAATGTGTCCTAGTTATGCGAGATATTAAGAAACTAGGTGAAGGGCATACAGGAACGCTACTGTATTGTCTTTTCAACTTTTCTGTAGATCTAAAATTATTCCAAAATTAAAAGTTTGTTAAAAAAAAAGTTTGTTAGGGTTACCTCGGTGACTCAGTCAGTTAAGCGTCAAGCTCTTGATTTCGGCTCAGATCATGATCTCATGGTTTGTGAGATAGAGCCCCTCGTCGGGCTCTGCACTGACAGCACGGAGTCTGCTTGGGATTCTCCCTCTCTCTCTCACTCAATAAATAAGTAAATAAACTTTTTAAAAAAATAAGAAAAAAAGTTCGTTAGACTTCTGAGTCTGGAAAAGATGGTGGAGACTTATCTCTCTGCTACTCCTGCTAAGTACAGCAAAACCCTGGACAGAGGCAATAGACAATTGATCCTAAGATGACTCTTAACATCAAAAGGACTGGCTAGGACCCTCAGGGCTAGAGGAATAACATGGCGATACATTCCCTGACTTCTTATTTTTTATTTTTTTTATGTCCTATTTTTCCCAGACTGCATGCTGGGGGAGCCTGAAACCAAGAACGGCCGGAAGGAGTCGACAACAAAAACACCAAGACAATCTTGCTCTTTCTGGTCCAAAGACATTTCAGTAGGACAGAAAACTTTTTTGGCAACATCAACTCAACATCAACTCAATGCCATGGCCCCAACTCAACGCCATGGATGCCCCACGCCACCCCACCCCAAGGTGATGTCAGCAGAGCCTGAGAGGGGAGTGCAGACACCCACCCCTCTCCCCTACATTGGGCAGAGGCACTCCTTTCCTGTTTCAGTGTCAATGAAGACAAATAGGAGACCCTGGGCTTCCTCTCTCAGGGCAGCTGGTGCCCCTCCCACTCCCAGCGTAGAGACTGATGGGAGAATTTCAGATGGGAGTGGGCTGAAGAAAGGGATTCTTTCAACTCACATAAGAAGTCCTGGGCAGACACCTAACCGCTCACATGTGAAACTGACCTGAATAAACATGCTGTGGCCTCTGGGCACTGTACAAAGGAGACCAGAATAGTGCTGCAAGGATTGCAATCCAAACTGTCACTGGACCTACAGCCCACACCTGTAGTCAGGACCTGTGCTGGCTGTAGCCTGAGTGACCGCTGTTAAAATGGAAGATTCATAGAGGATCCAGATTGCCTAATATACTACCCAGATGTCTAGGGTATGATAGAAAATCACTCATCATAACAAGGGGGTCTCTGGAATGTGCACTGCACGGACTTACACGATCACACAGGCAGCTGTGAGATAGGGCACCTACCTGTACATCAACGTTCTAAAGTTTCAAATGTCTCTAAAGAATGCCCTTGGGCACCTGCTTTGGGCAGTGAGGACCCTCATGACTCTTTGTGGGGTATGGGGGCAGAGGACTGGAAAGGGGGAAAGAGAGTCAGGAGGGAAGGGAAGGGCGATTTGGAATGGGGAACACACACCAACACCTTCCAACGACGTTGAAATAGGGTCCTTTCCTTGGGTTCATCACACGATTGACCATTTTCTGTTGTAAGTGCTCTGGATTTATGTTCATGGCCAAAGGCAATAAACAGACACTTGATCGTTTTCTGAGTTGGTGGAAGGATGGATGATTCGTTATTCCTAAAGAACTAAATTCATAGAGCTCCCTATTAAGTTTCAGGCCAGAATGATGCTGTCCCGCTCCCGCGTCTGCAGTAAAACCTGTGACTCGTGCCACTTTGACTTGCGCCATCCATTCTGTACCTGCCTCAGCTTTGCCTGAGAAATAGGATATTTGGGAGACAGATCTTGTCTCTTTTCTTTTAGAATGAGCACACTCGCCAAACACTGTTAGATCATCAAGAAGCAAAATGCCTTGACCACATGACCTCAGTTATCCCCCTCAGAAATGTTTCCATTCAGTGATGAGAACAGAGGGGCCATACAAACAGTGTGGAAACAGAATACGGCTTTCGGTTTAGACTACCTAAGACTGGTTAATGCCCTTTATGGTTTACAAAGCACTTTCACGTACGACAGTGTCTTGTTTGAGCCATACATTACTCCGTGTTGTGCCCCGTGGACTTGCAGAGAGGTTCATTAACACCCTAGTCGTGATGAATGGGTTTCCCATCATTAGACAAGGATTGAGTTAAATCCTTGGGTGTAGCATCAGCAGCTCTCTCCAGATGTGTTTTCACGGCACCTTTTGTTTAAAAATGCCAGTTGTGCCCCAAGTGTTTCCCTTTTGACTGGCTTTTAGGAAACTTATAGCTAAAAGTAGTGTTAACTTGTTATAATAAGCTCATATCGAGACACTGGGACACTCGCCCCTTCTGCTTCTTTAAGATGGTCTCTAATTGTACTACTTTTCATTATGTTCCATCGTGCTTTTAGGCATGAAAGGGGCTTTGGATGTTATCCAAATGGCAGTGGGAAGCCATAAAAGGGTTTGGCAGGGAGGTGACCTGATTGAATAAGGATTTAAACGGATCATTCTAGCTGTCACATGGGGAATGGAGTGCAGCGGGCAAGCGTTGGGGGTGGGGGGGAGACCAAGCGGGAGATGAGTGCCGGGGCCTGGAGCAGGTGGCCGCAGAGGAGATGGACAAGGGAGACTTGTCCGGACTCCAGGCGGTTTTGGAAATAGAATCCATAGAGATGTGGTAGGTGGTGTGGCAATGGGGATGAGGCCACAGAGACTGTGTGATGGACGGCCGGATAGCAAGAAGGGAATGGAGGGCAGGAGAGAGTGGGTGGAGAGAGGGAGCAGCAACCATGGGCGCCCTACTTTATGTCGATATACTAGACGTCTGTTACCTGTGAAATTGCAGGGAGAGGAAGGCAATGGATCCGAATGGGAAGGGAGTCTGAATTTTCCAGGGACATCAGGGACCCACACACAGAATAGTGTTGCTTGTCGAGTTGCTCTGGTTAACAGTGTGTGCCCCTTGGTGAGGGATTTCTTCTGTTGAGTTGTGTCTGGAGATTCTCCCACTTATGACCCAGAAAGAAAACCCCTTGGTGGTGGTGGGAGGGTTGGGGCAGGTGTTACCCTCTGAGGTCCATCTTGGTTATCAGTCACCACTCCCTTCCTTTTCCCTCCCAGGGTAAGAAGATAAGGGGGCCCACTAACTCAGCGTCTTGAATGTTGCTTCCGCTGGCTTATCCCATTTCCCCAGCATAGGAGTCCCCCTCTGCGGCTTGCTCCTCTTCTAATTAAGTGGGAGGAAGTGGCATCCTGGCTGGAGTTAGGGATTGGCCGCCATGTTGCTTTGATACGAGGATAGTGTCTTCTCTTTCCCTGTGACGATGCTGCCTCCGCCAGGCTCGTTCTGTGGCGGACTCCTGTCCGTCTTTTGCCTGGTGTAAGTCCAAGGCTGCAAAGGAGGTGGCAAGAACAGGGTGCCAGGCAGCCATGACCTCGCGCACCACATTTGGCTGGTCCCAGGGCAGTGCAGTCGTCTGCCATTAGACAGAAACCTCTGAGTTAACAATTAGGCAAGCGAGTAAAAGGATGTTCCAGACTCGAGCATCTCAGGGCCACGGCCACGGCCGTGTGGCACTCACCCAACAGCATGAGTTGGATAAACATCTGTTTCTATAAGAATCTGCCTACGGTTTCACTTAGAGAGCTTCTCTAACCTAATTATGTGTGTCAGCTCCGTGGCTGTAATCAGTGCTCTTGGGTTAACCTTCATAAACAGTCAAATTTAGATGGCTTTATGGGCTGTCTCAGGGAGTCCTTGGGTTACATTAGACATGACGGATTACCGCGCGGTGTAACTGAACTATGCAGCCCACTGACCTTTAAATATGCACATTAATGGTGATTGAGTCTCGGCACCACCTTGCCGTTTTGGCTCTTGGGTTGCCTTTGTACATTAAAGTATGGATAATAGCGGACATGTCTAGCAAATTAGAGTGACCTGAACTGGTTCCAAGTTATGAGTGCTCGGTGAGTTGGCTTAAGAAGGAGCCCAGCAATTAGCTCTGAAGTCATTCTCATCTCCCATTGCCCACCCGTCACCTCCCCCCTGCCCCAGCCCTGGGCTAAGTAAAGGGATTACAGATTTAACCCAGTTGGGTTGGCCATCAAGATAAAATCACGCACGTTGTCTCTCCTTGGAAATCCTGAAGAATGAATGGCCATTGTTTCTTTCCCCCAACTCTTGCCAGCTGTTTGTCATTTGGAATAAACACGAAGGCACAATGCGGGGAAGAAGGGGGCTTCGGGTTGCTCTGGATGTTTATTCGAAGCTCTGTGGTGTGTTAGAGTCAAGGTCTTTCCTAACCTTTCCAGGTTCCTACTGAGTGTCTTTTATGCTCATACAGCCGTCTCTCTTCCCGATGATTGGCCCTGGAGCTGTCACTTGTTCAGCCCCTCTCTTTGCCCAGGGGGATTCTAGCAGAGAACACCCTGCACGCCTGTGGCCACCATGTCATCAGAAGTGGTCAGTTATTTTCAAATAAGGAAGCGATGATCCTAACGTGGCGAGCCAATCTGTGAAGCTACGTGAGTTTTGTTACTCCTGTCACTAAAGGGCAATCTAAAATCATAAAATCGTTTTAGGAAGGTGGGAAAAGCAGAACGAGTTGTTTTGGGAGACACCATTAATATTCAACCGTAATAAAAGATTAGTGGGTAAAAGCAATCCTGATATATAATAAAGATTAGCTTCATTTTATGAGGCAGTCTACTCCCTAGTTGAGTAGAGTTGAAGAAAAATAAATCACCTTTCCCTCTTCTGGGAGATAAAAATCTGCCTGCGTTTGATGTTGGGTACAGTGTGTGTTCTTCAGGGTTCGTGGTCGAGAGCATTAAACTTTCTTACTCTCTTTTGCAGCTACCATGCCTCTTGTAAAAAAGGCGAACTCGAATTTACTCAAACTCCCCTTTGTCTTTTCCAGAGCCAGATTGTCTGGTTCTCTTGCCAAAAATGTTTTTAATTCTTCGGCATTTATGAGACAAGACTAAATAAGGTACATCGGAGCGCTAAGCGAGGTGGTGTTGCAAAGGGGAAACAGCCCCAGACTCCGTGGCGTGCCAGAGTGGCTCGTGCTTGCTTGCAAGAACTGTTAAATTTTCAGCCATTGGGAGAACTAGCTGAGTGCATGTGGGTAGCTTAAAATTGGCCATGGAGGGATTATTGACTTGGCAAGAGCTGCAAATTAGGGCTCTCCACCCCAGCCACCTATGAGGCCGTTAGCACATACCTACAAAGCACCGCTTCGTCTAGAATAGACCACAAGCTGGGTGCAGAGCCCTCCTCCGCCACTCGTGGCTCAGATGGCAAAATGGGTCATTTATCAGGTGCTCTGGAATACACTGAGGCTCCGGAGGGAGAGGTCTGGGACTGGGGATCTGGGCTGTTTTATCGGCAGCCTTCACAGCTGGGATTCTCTCGCTCACACCCTGGTTCCGTTGAGTTCTGGGAACAGAGAAGCTTCTGGCTGTCTCTGCTCGGGCTTACCAAGCATTTAAAAGGACACAGGTGAGCTCCTGGGCCAAGAAGCCGTCCTGAAGTGCAGCAGGTGTGGAAGCCGGATGGCGCTCAGTCCTGATGCCTGGTCCTAATTTTCCCCCCTCTGTGGCTTTCACAGACAAGGTCCAGGCATATCTGTTTTAAGAACAGAAATAGTGTAGGAACTCATTTAAAAGCACTTGTTTCCATCCTAGCCGCCGATCTTACCCATATTGAAGAAGTCAAGCTAAAAAGATGTTTTCGAGAGACCTCAGGTGGGCACCAAGGGGAAGGAATCATGTCCTCGGCGTTATATCCAACGTTCAGGGCTCTGATAATGAAATGCCGTGATGTAGCAGACGTGGGAGGCATGGAGCTTCTTCCTGTAGATTTCTGGGTTCCCTGCAAACCAGAATCAGACGCTCTGAAATCTTGGGTCAGGCTTTCCTCGGCACCCTTAAACCACTCTGCAATTCTGGCCGTCCTACAGCCAGCAGCGAGGCGTCCGAAGCCCGGCTCTCAGTTTTTTAAAACCGGCCTTGTTTCAGCCAGTTGGCCATTTGTTTGAAGAAGTCAAGCACCAGCTATCGCATTTCGTTTCATTTAAACGTGGACTCGTTTAGCTCCTCCCCTTCCAGGGGCTGGAATGACTGGAAGCCATCATCTTCAGGCGGAAGGAACATTTTGTGAAGTTCATTTACGAAGCTGTCTGCTGTGAGCGCTCTTGGCCCAGAAGGAAATCCCAAAGGAGCCCTGTTTCTGTGGCCTCCCCTCCGCCCAGCTCACTACCCTCCTGTTCCTGCATCGTGCGGGCACTGGGCATGTTTGCAGCCTCACTTTCGCCATCACAATCCTCGTAATACTCAGCGAGGACTTCCAAAACCCCGAGTTTTTTGTTGCTGTCCTTGCTGTCCCAGTTAAATTCGTCTTAGGCTCTTAGTGGGTTCACAGTCTGAACGGAGCCGATGATCTGGGGAAAGGTAGGAAATTAATGGAATCGTTAAGGTAAGGATCTTGCAGTTGGAAGGATCCTGATCAGTATTCCACCCCGGTGCTTCTCGACCAGGTGACTTGGCCTCTCAAGGGACATTAGCAATGTCTGGAGACGTGGTTTGCCTGTCACTATTGGGAGGAGGTGCCACTGACATCTGGTGGGTAGGGGTCGGGGAGGGAGTCACACACATCGTACAGTGCACAAGGCACCCCTCCCCACCGGTACAGAATGAGCCAGCCCGGAGAGTCCATAGTGCCAAGGTTGAGGCACCCCAGTGTCTCCCCAGTGAGTGAATCCCTTTGATCTCGGATTGGGCAGCTCCAGGGATAGAGAAGTTCAGGAAACTGTGCACAGGAGACGCCCCCCCCCCCCCCGCCCCGTCCCACCCACGTCTTAACGAGCAGGTGGCCTGCTGTGAGAGCAGGAAGGGCCAGGAGGCCCCCGAGGACCCACCTGGATGCAGGGAACCCCCGGGGGGGTGGCTGTCTTCTGCGCACAGAAGGGCACACATGCATTCGTTAAAAGAGATGGGCCTTCGTCTGTGGTTGCTGAGGGAGGTTTGGAGCAGTGACGTGGTGAGGTCAGATCTGGCTCCACGAGGATGGCTTACTAAGTCTCCCCGGAGGAAGTTTCACGCGAGCCCCTCTGTTGCCTCTGCCCGAGTTCACAGTCAACGAAAATCCCGAGGCTTCCTTCGTGCGTCTTGTTGACTTACGTCTCCGGCCCCTGCTTCATCCCGTTCCTGTGCAGTTGATTTTTTTTGGCCCGAGCGAAGTTCACGCTGGGCCGGGGGACACGCGGGGACAGTGAGGGTTGAAATTCCAGGAGCAGACCTGCGGGGCGCTTCAAGGCCCCGAGCACCGTCTCCCTGGCCGTCCTCCCGCTGGAACGGCCTCCGCGTCCCATCAGCGGGGACAGGCCATCGCGGCCAAACGCCCGAACCTCGCCTGCGAGGGAAGAACAGAGAGACACAAGTGGGGGAATGAGCACGTGTGTGCGTGGCTTATAGGATGTCCCTGGCTCTCCCGGAAAGTCTGGATGGCCCTGCGATCCACACACGGAGCGCCCCGCTCTGGGCTGAGGCGGGCTTGGAGTGTCTCCTGGGGGCGTCTTTGAAAGGCTGCCCAAACCGCAGCCCTAATCACCGAGGCACGTGGCTGACATTTGAGCAAGACTGCCCGGACCCCGCGCTCTCCCAGAGCAGAGACTGGGGGATCCTGTCCCTCCGGAGAGCCGCACAGCTCTCCCTCTCCTGCCTCGGGTCCGCCGGCTTGTCAGCGGACACCCTCTTTGGGCAGCAACTGTGTGGGACCACACACAGCAACGGGATGTTGCTCAGGGACAGCGTCGAGCTGAGGGTTTCAGCGGAGACCCGGAGAAGCCCGGCCTTGGCCTGAGCTGGAAAGTCACGGGGGCCGACGCTGTTCCGTTGTACAGGGAGTGAGCGAGGACCGAGATGGACTGATGGGCCCGGTGAATGGTATCATAGGTGATAATCAGAGAGGTCTTGTGAGTGGTCTGAGGTCACACAGCTAGCAGCTGAAGCAGGACCGAGCTGTCGCCAACCAATGGCAGGGCCGAGTTCAGAGTAAAGGGCAACTTCCTCGGGGCCAGAAGACCGGCTTTCTAAGGTTTTCTAAGGAAGGCCACTTCCCTCTTCCCCTAAACTGAAAGATGGATCCTGAGTGGGGCGCCTGGGTGGCTCAGTCGGTTAAGCGTCTGACTCTTGATCTGGGCTCAGGTCACGATCTCTTGGTTCATGGGTTCGAGCCCCGCGTCTGGCTCTGACTGACAGAGAATTCCTGCCTGGAATTCTCGCTCCCTCTCTGCCTCTCCACCACTTAGGCTCGCTTGCTCTCTCTCTCTCTCTCTCTCTCTCAATAAATAAATAAGCTTAAAAAAAAAAACAAACAACAATGGATCATGAGCAGGGGAGCAGGAAGTGGTTTGGGCCTCTGCAGGATCGACGCGGGCTGAGCGAGCCCTGGGGAGAGTGCAGATTTGAAATCCTCTTTTGTGGTCTCTGTGGCAAGCCGGCCAAACCCGGTGACCACCGTGTGCTCCGCATGGCTCCGGGGCAGGGGCTAGGCGAAGCACCCACGCACTCCTTCTCTTCCTCTCGCCACACCCCTGCGAGGAGGCCATTCTCATTTCCGTTTTGCTGCTGAGGAAGTGGAGTTTTAAGGAAGTGGAGGGATTTGCCCAAAGACACCCGCCCTGGAAGCTCTGCCCTTCCCACTGCCCTCCCACTGGCGGGGGACGGAGCACGGCTTCCCCGCCAGCCCTCACGTGCCCCTCGCGCGGCCGTGGTCCACTTATCCTCTGACCCCGAGCCCCCATCACGGCACCTAACACGTGGTGAACGCTCGATGAGGGGCCTTTGGCCGGCACTGACAGCATCCCGTCTGCCCTTGAAGACTGACCTTGACTCTTTGGTTTGACGTAAGCCGTGATTGCATTTGCTCCGGGGAGGCGTCACCAGGATGAAAATCCCGCAGGGGGGACTTCTGTGGCATCTCACCACTCCCCGGCCACATGCCTGAGGCGTGTGTAGGAAGACTCCCTCCAGGATGTCCCCATCCTCCTCCCTGGAGCTGGTGAAAATGTTAGGTCACATGGCAAAGGAGAACTCAGCCTGCTAATTAGTTGACCTTAACTGAGGGAGATCATCCTGGGTTATTGGGGGGTCCCCAGTGTAATCACAAGGGTCTTCAAAGAGGAAGTGTGGGGACCGGGCCAGTTCTGGTCGCTGTCGCTGCTGGCCCCCAGGATGGGCTGTGATGGAGGGAGGACCCTGTTGGCCAGGGCAGGACCTGGCCCAGGGTGAGCTGGCCACTGCCACCTGTGGGTTTCAGCTGATTTCCCAGCGGATTTGATGTATGTTTTTTATAAGCGAATGGCCCGAAACACGGGAAGGAGGCTGAGCTAAGGGGTTAGCCCAGGTGCCTGACTCAAAGGCTCAGGATGTTTCTCGATATCAGCATTCATTCATTTATTCATTCATTCATTCATTCACTAGGCAAGTATTACTGGCCTCCCCAGGACTGGACATGATTCTAAGTGCTGAGGCTGGGGTTCAGGTGCCCGGATGCATTCCTATGTCTTCATGACACACACCCTCCACCCAGGGGCCACGACCTTCGATGTCCTGGGGGCCAGGCTCCATGTGACTGCTTCCTTGCAGGGGCCAACGCCCGGTGGGCTGGGATTGCCTGAACTTCCAGAGGAAGCCAGATATCTGGAATCTCGAAAATGTGAAATATCGTATAAACATTTAAGATGAGATGACTTTTGAAATGTCGGCGGCGAATTCGGTTGTAAAAAAACCTCCCGGAGACAAAGAGCACCCTGGGGGGCTGGATTCAGCCCGCTGGCCGCTGGTTTCGAGCGCTGGTCAGAGCTGGGTTGGCTCACACTGGAGCGAACTGCAAATGTGCCCGGGGAGGAGAGGTCAGGGGTCGTTGGAACAAGTGGGCACCGGCCTTGAGGGAAGGCTTTGTGTGGCTCCCGTGCAAGGGGCAGACACAATTACAGACAGACACGACCGCGTGGCTGGGAGTAGTGCCTTGGCAAGGAATTGCCACATTTACTGATAGAGCTGGGCTGCTGTTCTCAGTGGAAAGAACAAAAAAGATAACGGCTCAAAACGAAGGAAATCTTGCTCTGGTTCCTCACGTACGGACTTCTCCTTAGGAAATCAGAGATGAATCATTTTCTCTTGAGTTGAAGTTAGAGTTGCCGTTGCCCGTGACCTGCGGGTCACAGCGCACAGTCTTCAGTAAATCCGCCCTCCCCGGGACCAGGTGGCAGGGTTTTCTGCTCTGGCTCAGCCAGCCACACAGCGTCACTGTGTTTGAGGTCCCTGTGTTCTTGGAGGAGCCTAAGCTCTGTGCCCTGGGGAACCTGCCTCTGCTTTCGGATGGCGCTGTCCTCTGGAGGTTGGCTTTGCCTTGTCCCTCTATGGGTTCAGGGCTGGGAGGAGCCGGGTGGCCGGGCACACGCTGGGCAGCCTCTGGCTGGAATATGGAACAGGTGTGTGTGTGGGGGGGGGTCTGCCAGAGGAATCCCGCCCCTCTCCGGGGTCCCTTAGGATCACACTTCTGACGCTCTCCCATGTGACCGGTCTCGAGTTGTCAGCGGAAGTGCATTCTTTCCAAGTGGCGCCTTTATTGGCCAGGGCGAGACCTGCCAGGGCTCTCTGTCCCTGAGCCCAGATTGAGGCACAGGCTGCTCCATTAGCCTGGTTCTCAGAGCCCCCAGTGGTCCTGTGCGTAAGTGAGAAATAACCCTTTGTTGTTCAGGCTCTTAAATGGGATGGTTCACCAGGAGCGTAACCTGGTCTGCCCTGACAGACACGGGGACCGACTCTGTTTTCCACTGCACCAAACTCTCCCTGGTCAGCGGCCCATGAGACGATGGCAAGATCTCCCCAGTTCCTGGAGCTCCTGTCCGCCCCCCAGAGCCACATACTCAGGCCACCCAGGTGGCCTCTTAATGACCAAATCACAAGACGTTCGTGCTTTGTCCACCCGCCGCGTTCTGGCGGTCCCCAGTGATACAGTGACCGTCCTGGCGGTCACTTGCATGGAGCCGGCGGTGTCCCCTGAGCCTGGGCTCACTGCCGCTGCAGGTTCCATGTGAGCATCTCGAGTCTGGCTTCCCGTGCACCCGGCCTCTCCCCAGTAGAGACGCGGTGCCGTCTATTAATTGCTCAAAGTACAGCAGAAGTGGAGCGGTCACGACTCGCACGGCCTGACTGAAGCCCGGGCTGGCAGGGAGATTATGATGCAGGAAAGTCCACTTAGCAGGGACTTCCAGCCATTCTTGTCCCCATCGGGGGCCCCGCTGGCTCCATCTGTCCTTAGCCCTCGTTCTGCTGCCTCCCGCTTCCCGGACACCCTCTTTTCCCAGAGTCCACACTCCCAGGCACTTTGAGGGACAGCCGTGCTGCCTCCCCTCCCCCACGGCCCCCCTGGTATCCCTGCCTTGACATCTCCCGGTGACAAGCACGCCAGCCACAAAGGCAGCCTTCGACATTCTTCCTGCACCCGGCGGTCTGGCTCCCGGGTGTCTCCTGTGTTCCCGCCCAGGAGGATTCTGGCTTTCCCTTGCATGGTGATTATCAGACTGTTTTACCGTTATTTTCCCCCAACCGGAGGAGCAGTCTGTCCTCAAAGATGAGGCCAGATGGCCACCTGGAGAATCAGGGATGTTCTGCCACCTTACACGGCTTCCCCACCTTTCCAGCTTGTCAGGGCTTCCAAAGCTTGGTACTCGCCCGACTCTGAGCGACGTCTACCCCAAAGTGGTCACGCGCTGGCCATCTCCTCGGTCGTGTCACACAGCTGAGCTTGGCGGGGGGGGAGGGGGGGGAACCATCACACCGGGGGTCCCCATCCTTGAATCAGGTCGCGGTTCCCTCATCATCAGGCAGCAGGTGGGGTCCCCTCACCAGCCAGGCGGCCGTCATATCAGGCAGATGCTGATGCCATTCTGCTGTTCATGGTCCCTCACGCCAGGCTGCTGGCCCACAGGAGGGCCTAGATTTTCATGACACAGGACAGCCCTGGGCCGGAGGGAGAGCATCCAGTTTTATACCTTATTGCCTTCATCCAGCACGTTCTACTCTATGGCCTGAGGACAGATGTCCTGCTCCTGGACCAAGGATGCCGGTGCACAGACAGCAGGACCCCAGACCTCCCGGATCTCCTTGTGCAGGTGGCTCAGTTGTAGGAAGACGGGGCACCTTTGCCACCCCAGCTCCTCCCCGGAGCAGAGGTGGGGCCCCCGACCATGCACATGGCATCTACTGTGCCTGACGCCCCGTGGACACCTGGTGGCATTTGCAGCCTCTCGAGAATGAAAGGAATGTTTGTGTGGCCCTCACGCTTGCTCTCAGTGCAGGGGACGGGTGGGGGCCCCGGCGTCCAGTACAGCAGAAGACTGCACATCGCGAATGTGATGGAGCCTCACCAGATGACACTTGGAGAGCGGCACGAGGACAGGATCCCTGATGGACTTCTGGCCCGAGCGCACGCCCTGTTCTCACGTCTCTGTATTTTCTCCCCGTCTCCTCCTATATGTCATTTCCTATCACAACCCAATCATATCGACGTAGAATGTTATTCGCCACCTTCTAATGGCTGCTAAGTTACCACGACGGTTGAGAACTCTGTGTGGCGTGCGTGTGCACCTGTGTGCACTTGTGTGTGTGTGTGCACTTACGGGCCTGCATGTGTGTGCACCAGTGTGTGTATGTGTGTGCGTGTGCGTGTATATGCCCGCATGTCTGTGCATGTTCTTCTTTAAAAAAAATTGTTTTTAGTGTTTATTCTTGAGAGACAGAGAGAGACAGAGCGCAAACAGTGGGGAGGGGCAAAGAGAGAGGGGGACACAGAATCCGAAGCAGGCTCCAGGCTTCGAGCTGTCGGCACAGAGCCCGACGCGGGGCTCGAACTCATGAACGGTGAGACCGTGACCTGAGCCGAAGTCGGACGCTCGACTGATGGAGTCCCCCAGATTTTTCTGTCTGTGCATGTTCTTGCACATGTGTGTGTAGGCACGTGCAGTCTGCTGGGCGGGGACCCAGGTCTCAAGGTCCGAGGGCTCAGTCAGGGTCACCCTCTGCAGCAACAGTGACTCCAGGCCGGCCCGCTGGCGGGGCTGGCTGTGGAAGGCTGTCCGGGCCAGACTTCTGTCCTCCACAACCTCACGTAGCCAACGGGGTAAGTCCGGCGAAGACAGGGACAGAGTGGATGATTTCTCGCCCAGTAAGTCTGTATGTTGTCAGCAAAAGGCATCCACGAATACGCTCTTCTGTGACCTTATTCACAGAAGGTTCCACAGGCTGTGGTGGTGATGCCCCTGGTACTGGGATTTGGGCAGGAGCCCCGTGCCGTCAGGTCGCAGTTTTATAGGCTGGCGGTGCATGTTCGGGCGCGTTTGTGTTTGCACATGTGTTTCCGAGTATGAGTGTGTGCAAACCTCTGCCTGAGTGTGCGCGTGTGAGTACATACAAGTGTAGGTGTGCACGTGTGTTTGATTGTACACACGAGCGTGTGAGCCTTCGGGCGTGCACACCTGTGTAGTACAAGTGCGCGTATGCCCGAGTGTGAACGTGTGTGTACGTGATTGTGCGCCTGGGTGTGAGCATGTACGTGTGAATGTGGGGGCTTGTGGGCTGTGAGTGCTGTGACGCCCCACCGCCCTTCCACAAGAAGGAAGAACATTCCAGGTTGTAGTCTCTCGCATTCCTCAAAAGTTCAGACGAGGGCTAGAAATTGCCATGCCTTGGCTTTGTGACGAGGACACTCTGACCTTTCTGGGCAAGGATGTGGAAAAGGGGATAAGTGGTATTTACGCTGAGATTAGCCCACGCCAGGACCGGTGGGAACAATGAGGTGGATATTCTACATTTCCTCCGGCGGCCCCGGGGAAGTCGGGAGGACAGGATGCTCTCGGGAAGGCTTAGCGCACACAGGGAAATGGGACAATTTCCCCCTCACATTTTAGAGTTCTTATTGCTTACCGCAAAGCTCCTTGAAGGAACTCGGGTTGAGAGTTTAACGTTAAACCTTGGTGGGTCTGCTGACTCGAGTAGACAGGGCTCCCGGATTATTCTGCAGCTGCTTCCCGGAGCGAACCCGGGACGCCCCGCGAGATGCAGCGATGTAGAATGTTTGGGGTGGGGGTGGGATCACAGAGGGCGCGGGTGGGAATCTGCATCTTTAGCCAGACAAGTAGGCCACATTGGCCCAGAGCTCCTTAGGGCCCAGTGCTGAGTACCCGAGTGTGCGATCTTGTTCAGTGCTCACTGTGAGCCTCTGTCGGAGGAGCTGCTTGGGCAGGCTTTGGGTCCAGCAGAGCTGAGTGTGGCTCCCAGCCTGCAGCGGGGCCCTGGGGAAGGGTGGGCCTCCGGAGGCCCCTCTTCTTCATCAGGACCCGGGATGGGACTCAGCCGACTTTCGACCCTCCTCCGGCAGGAGGGTGATGCCTGCCGACCTTGGTCATTTCCTCAGACCTCGGCTTCACCGGGCAGAGAGCTTCCAGAAGCTTCCCAAATTCGAGCACCCGTGTCCGTTTTCTCTTGCGGATGGTGCGACTCTGCAGACCGCAGCCAGCAGGCTTTCCCGAGCCTGGCAGCGCAGCCCATGCTCGGACCCCAGTCCCAGCTCAGGCTTGCCGTGTCCCATCCAGTCCCCCGTGGCTCGGGGCAAAGGGAGCTTGGAAAGTCGGGTGGGTGCAGTGAGGGGCTAGTTGTGTGTGAGGCTCCAATTCCCGTATTTTGCCGAAGGCCGTGTTGGCGGGTGTTTATTTTCCGTCCCAAAGATAGATTAGAGCATTCAGACGGTCTTCTCATTTGCTGAAAGTATGTGTTCAAGACGAAAACCTGAGTGTGCCGTTTTGTTCAATCGTCTTTTGGACCTGGCATTTCCCTCCCACCCCCCGACTTAACCACCCGGAAAATATGCGACTCATATTTTCAATCCAGAGGTCTTTCTCTGGTCACCGCTGCTATCCATCACGGGGGAATGTAATCTCCTGGTAAGCGTATCTGGAAACATACCGCCCAGGATTTATACGGACTCAAGAATACGTGCTGAGTTTAAACACAAGGACACACAGGCAGTGAGGTCTGCTGCTGAGCCTGTCCAATGGTGTCTCCACGAACATGACACCGTTTTCTTTCTGCTTGTTAAGCAGGTGAGGGAGGAAAAACTTAGACATTGGGTCTGCTTAAAGAGTGTTGCCCCCAGACCTTTGTCCTTGGGTACGAGTGAGGGTTTGAGCGTCCATTTGGGGCAGTTTCCTTCCGGACACGTGTCCTTCGACTGCACCCTCACTGTTCCATGCTGTGGACGGAAGTGGCCACGAGAGAGGTCGTCGAATCCATGCTAAGGACGCGGAGGTGCAGGGTGGGGATTGACTCTCCCACACAACTAGTTCATGACAGAGGTGAGGCCAGACTCCAGAAGTCCCGACTCCAAGACTGGTCGGGGTTTTCTCTGCACCCTGCTATCTCCCCTGATTGATCTTCTGATGGAGACTGAATGCCCCGCTTCTTAGTAATGGTAATTGCCTCATGTTGTGTCTTTATAAAGACTCCAAAATCATGATGCACGCTTCGAGGCAATGTGGAAGTTTTGAATTTGCAATTCTCAACTTCCTTCCAGCTCGTGGAAAGTCATGATTTCGTTATAAGATGCGAGACTTTAAAATACATCTAATTTGATGGTGCACATAGCTTTCTCTGATCAACTCAGAGAAAATCGTTATCGCCATGCACAGGGAGTTTAGTACCGGTCTAGTTTTTGCCGTGGGAACTTAAAAAAAAGGGGATCTTGGTTTCTATCCATCTCTGTCAATCAATGTGGGGGTTGATTCTGCGATATTTAAACCAAATTACGTTCAGTCACATTAGTTGTAGGAAAATGCAAACAGGCTTAGGGAACTTTTATTTTTATTTTGTGCTCCTTGCTTTCCTCTATACTGCAGCAATTTAAAGACTAGAACACATAAATGAACGGTATGGAAATTTAGCTAAACAGTTGGCTGAAAATAATAGAACGCTTTCATGTTCACTGCAGAGATCACTATTCATGTATTGTGATGCCAACTTTTGGCAAATAAGCCAAGTTTGGATTAAGTTACAGCCAAGTATGTTGGCTTTGCCCATTCAATTTATTCTTGGCAAACTTCAGGGAGTATTTATAATAAAGTCCCATTTCGAACATTCTATTGCCCCAATGGAGTTCTAATAACACTGGGTATTTATTTAATGTCTAACTCAAGGAGTTCAAAGCGCTTTATAGACATTCTTCGACGGATCTTAATATCCCTGCAAGATTTTACAGATTGGGAAAGTCAACTGAGGCATGGAAACTTGCTTGAGATCACCCAGGAAGACCACGGAATACTTCAAATTAATCACACACCTCCTGACATTTAGAAGTTCCTGTACCTCAGATGGTGATGCATTTCCAACTTCTTATCTAAGTGTTGTTGAATAGAAAAGTATTTGTTTGTTTCTCCATGGAGATCTTTAATTAAGGAAAGTAAAAACCCCACCACACTTATGTTTGTATGTCACAGCATTCATTTGGCAAACCATCTTTTAAATACTTTGATTCTCTGGCAATGAAGTTAGCATTTTGGTAGCTAGAGAAGAAGCAGTTTGGGAGGCGTCCCGTTTGGAGAAGGAGCGAGCAGTGATTTCTCCATGGCTTCTAGAGTAAATCTGCTCTTGCCTCGAAGGTGTGTGCATGTGTAGTGGGGATCGCAGGGCTGTGGTGTGGACGGTATCGGAGGGATCTCTGTGACATCTCCAGCTAGTAAAAGCATCAGCCTGAATGTTATTACCGTGCAGCCGTCTGTGGTTCTCGGGCCCTGGCGGGAAGATGGCTAGTTAGCGTTTTCTTCGCCTTTCTTACCTTTGCCAAGTTATGCTTCTGTTAATCTTTATATCGTGTTTGAGTTGGAGACCATGCCACGTCGAGCCTGTGTAAGATGATTAAAAGAAGGAGCGACGTTCCAGTCCGCGTGCTGGCTGACGGGCCTGTGCACAGGCCAAGAGCTTGTGATGTGCTCTGGGCAGAGAAGCATCGGTTATTCTGCAGCCGCTTCTCTGATGCATGATGTGGAAAGGCCGGCTCACGGACTTGCCCTGATAACCGCAGACTGGGCATCTGCTTCACCAGCCCTGACACGGGGGGGCTCGTGTAGGGATGGCTCCTGCCCTTGCTATCTGTTTATCTGACAGCTGACGTGTGGCCCGAGGTCCTCGCTGGGACTGCTGGTGGGGGCCAGAATTTAAAGGTTTTTTTTTAAACATTTATTCATTTTTGAGAGAGAGAGAGAGAGAGAGAGAGATAGTGCGAGCAGAGAGAGAGGGAGACATAGAATTGGAAGCAGGCGCCAGGCTCCGAGCTGTCAGCACAGACCCCCACACAGGGCTCGAACCCACCAACCGTGACATCATGACCTGAGCTGAAGTCGGATACTCAACTGACTGAGCCCCCCTGGCTCCCGGCGCTCCAGGTGGGGGCCAGAATTTAAGCTGGCGTGACCGTTTCCTGTGTTCTCCCTTCTCTGTCCCCGGGAACCGCATGCTGGAGGGCTCAGCAGTTGGGGCGGGCTCCACGCAACCGATGCATGAGACGCAGACTGAGGCTGGACTCGACGGGACTGTTGGCTCCACCCGCAGCTGTGTGACGGGAGAAGTCATTCCGATTCGGTGTGCCTTAGTTTCCTCATCTGTAATGTGGGAATAATAATATGCCTCGTGACGATTGGGTGGGTTGGTATATGCCAGATGCTCAGGACTGTTCTCGGCCTCATCGGAGTGCTGGCTGTTCTTACTATCCCTAGAAACATCACGGGGTAAGACTAACTGCCCAGCTTCTCTCTCTCTCTCCTTGGAACCGAAGCCAAAGGTTGGCGGTAAGACAAAAATAGGTGGGGCAAATACCATTGGTGCTGAGGGTCCCTGGCCGAGAGTGGTGAGGGCATCCTGCTGGATGTGGTGTAGGCGAGACAGCAGCAGACGTCCTGGAGGCACCTCATCTGTCCCCAGAAGTCAGCGAGGGCTGTGGGTGTGGCAGGTGGTCTTCCGGAGAACCGTGCCACAACCCGGTCTCGGGATACAAGTCTCAAGCTGACCCTGGGCCCAGGCAGAGTCGCCTCTTGTCTTCCCTTCGCCCTGACCCCTGGGACCCCCAGGGAGGATGAATGGAAAGCTAGTTGATGTGGAGCTTGTCTCTGAGTGGCTCCTCCCGTCCCCAGGAGGATCACCTGATCTCTCGGGGAACGTTCGTGATCCATAGTCTCATTTGAGGTGGGAGGTAGCAGTCCTCCAATTCAGCAGGTGTAATGCCCACCAGCTAGGAGGCCAGCCAGAGACACCCTGGGTGCTGGAGTGGTGCCCTGGCTGGACAGCCAGCCAGGCGTGGACACCTGGGTGTTGATGTGAGGGTTTGGCCAATGAGAGAAGACGTCAGGCAGAGACCAGGGGACGAAGCAGGGCCACACTCACTGTCAGCCCCGGAGACCCAGCACCTTCCGTGGAAATCTACACCTGTCTGCTCTCCAGATCGGGGTGGGTGACGTGTCTGGAGGAAGGAGGGCCCAGAGGTGCCGTTCTGATCAGATGGCATCCTGTGATGGCCCAGGTCCATGCACGCACCCATGAGAGGAGTCTGCAGAGTCACAGAACGAGGCAAACCCATGTTGCAATCGATGGGAGAAACACATTTAAAAGAACTTACTACAGGAAACAGATGGAGGGGAAATTAGGGGAAATTTAGACATCATCTTCTTTCCCCTTTTCTAGACTCTGCACAGGCAGAGGGGAGTCATGACACGGTCCGGCAGAGATGAAAAAAAGAAATGGCAGACGTCAGAAGAAGTAGTTAGAGACAAAGAAAATGGCAACAGAGTTTAAAATGGGTTAGAAAAGGTAAAAGCCAGTAAGAATTCTGAAAATTGAGTTAGGCGATGTTTAGGATCTTTTCTTAGAATGAGGTAAAAACACGGCGGAAAGATGTCAGAAAAAAACATAATAGCTATGGATGAGAGACATGAGAGACGGCGGTGTTTCCATGTACTGATGCCCTCTGTTCCTCGAGAAAGATGTGTAACATTTGGAAAGATGGGCTTCAAGCAGATGGTACAAGTCACCTGCCGTGGACCTTCAGGCTACACCCAATGGCAGCCACACAGCACTGTGACTTCACATTAGTGAGAGGGAACTGGCCGCAAATCAACACTAGTTTATTAATACACACTAGGTTCTTCCTTGGGTTTTAAGAGATCGCGTAAGCAAAACACAACAAGAGTGAGGACTTGAATCCTGTAATAAACAACTTTGAATCAAGAGCTAAGAGTCCAATGGTGTGCTCTCCAAAGGGAGAATCCAGCACTTTCCAACTGCCCCGGGGACATCTGCCAAAACTGACCTCACGTCTTAGCTAATTTTTTTAAACAAAACTCCATGAATTTCAAAGAGAAGAAACAGTATGAGCCGCATCCTTTGACCGCAACTCAGGAAAACTTGAGAGAGATAATGGAGGCATAAACAGGAAACTTCAAACCCTGGAAAATTAAAACAAAGCAGGACAACATAGAACAGCCCTATGCGACTGAGGGGTCAAAGATAAAAATCAGACCACAACTACAAGCTATGAAAAGATTTCATGCTTTGCAAAAATTCAGCATCAGTGATGATAGATGCCTTTGACAGCATTGATTACAACAGGGAGAAAATGGGACATCCAGAATAGTGAACAATGAGTAGGCTCGCCCTGACGGTAAAACGCCATGTGGCTGTGAAAACATCTTTGCTGATGTGGAAAGATGCCCATGTTTTGTGTAAGAAAGCTGGGGGCTATAGAATCCTCCCACTTAAAAAATTCTCTTAGTGTTTATTTATTTTTAAGAGAGAGAGAATGCAAGCAGGGGAGGGGCAGAGAGAGACAGGGAGACACAGCATCGGAAGCAGGCTCCAGGCTCCGAGCTGTTAGCACAGAGCCCGATGCGGCACTCGAACCCAGGAACCATGAGCTCATGACTTGAGCCGAAGTTGGACGCTTCCACTTTGCCTCGATGGGCGTGTATTTATTAGGTATCAGAATAGACATACGTACCGACAAAAGGGGGGACTAATGTGAGGATTTGGCATACGACAGCCGAGGGACCCATCCAGGGATTTTATGTGGGGCTGCGACAGTATGGAATTCACCATGTGGACTTTGCCTCTATAAAATCTTCAGAGAATTTATATTTAGCACACGATCATTTAGATACATTTTCATGAACAACTTTATGGCGTTCTGACAAAGTCCCGGTTGATGATTTCCACTATTTGCACGGTAACCATAACCCACTCACTAACTGGTAAATGGTTTAAGGATCCTGAGACCAGTTGGTAATGTTTAACTTTATTTCCAGAAACGCAGTGGCATGTGTAGACAAGACAAGTTGCTCCGAGCCATGTGCCACATGATGGCTTCAGGGTACAATCGCCCAAGACACCCAACACATGCTTCGGTCCAGGATCTAACTGCCAGAGATTCTGACTGATAGATTAGGTGCTTCATATAGATTTGGAAGCTATCCTCCTCCTCCAACCTCATTTTAATAATCCTCGTATCACCCTTGCCCATATCCAAGGTTACTGCTGTCAACAATTCAGAACAGTGTCGGGATTCCGGTTCACATACCAACCACTGAATGGCCAGGCCAAATGCTTCGTGCTGGAAATTGAACAAACTCAGTTGCCACATTGAGGAACACGGAGCAACGCGCAACAGCCTAGACATGTCGGTGACACGTTAGCACTCCTCAGGGTTTTCTTCTCAAAAGTGTAACAGTGTGCCAACCTTATGGGCAAATTGGAAAAAAACACACCTTTCTATAAAGCACAAATAAAACGAAAAACAAAAACCCCAAGAATAGGATAGATTTATGGGTTTATACAATTCAGCAATTATTTACGGGACCTGATCACGATGAATCGTTGATGAATCATTTCTGGGAGGGTCGGTGTCATGAAGCAAAAAAGCTGACAACAGAGCCATCGAGTTGGAACTATAACACGTACGAGGCAGCAGCTTAAACTGAGAAAAGATTGCCCATGCGTACAAGGAGCGGTAAAGTGGCTGGATCCGGGGAAAGGAGGTTACTCCAAGATGTTATTGTCAGAGGCTCCACCTAGGGTTGTCAGTTAGCAAATAAAAATACAGGGCACTCAGAGGTGCCTGGGTGGCTCAGTCTTTTAAGCGTCCGACTTCGGCTCAGGTCATGATCTCACCGTGCGTGGGTTTGAGCCCCGCATCAGGCTCTGTGCTGACAGCTCAGAGCCTGGATCCTGCTTCGGATTCTGTGTCTCCCTCGCTCTCTCTGCCCCTTCCCCACTTGTGCTCTGTGTCTCTCTGTCTCTCAAAAATAAAGGAATCTTAAAATAATTTTAAAAAACACAGGACACTCAGAGACATTTGATTTTCAGATAAACATTGACTCAGTTTTTTTTTTTTTAGTGTCAGTGTTTGACCTGTTACCTTAGCAGCCCAGCTCCTTCGCAACCTGTCGCGTTGCCGTGAGAAGACGCACTGTGTAGTTTCCGACCGGGACTTGGCCCCTGGGCCACCCATGCCCTAAGAAACCAAGTGGGGTTACGGTTCTAGGATTATTTTCTTCTGAGTGGTTCTGGGATTATTTTGTGCAAAGACTTTGCTTCGCCTTCCTGGTCCTTATTTTCTGGACTGTACCAGAGCTGGCTGTAGGCACTGAGACGCCAGCCAGGTCTTTGGGGCTGCAAGGGCAAGGCCAGGGCCATCGATTGCACGCCATGCTGTGTGATGAAAAGGTAGCAGTAAAACACCTTCCTCCAGGCAGTGGAGTCCAGTGAAGGAGGTGCTTGGTTTAAGGGTCTGGGACACGTCATGTCCCTCCCGTACCTACGTGTCTGTCAATCCGTGTGCCCAGGGAAGGACACTTCACTTCTTCTGTCTTGGGCCTGATCATCCCTTGGCAGCAAATGTACCCGTGGCAATCCCACCACCACCCCCCCACCCCTGCCTCCCTGCCACCAGCCATTCTACAGCTGCTCACTCCTCTCTCCCATCGGAAGCCACGCTTGAGTCAACACCAAGCCAAGTAGTACTCAGTCACAAAAACAAGATGGAGGTCCCCTTTGACTGGGATGCAGGCCACCACTTCCTCAGGCTGGCAGAAGAGTCCGGGAGGGAGATCGGATGGCCGGTCAGGGTCGTCATTTACAGGAGGCTCAAGCCCGATGCCCCGTCTCCAGCACCCAGGCGGGTCCTGCGCTTGCCCTGTTGATGTGGGAGCTCACTGCACGGGACACACAGCTGAGGAGCGCCACCCAGGACCAGAAACCCACCTCCTGAGGCCGGGAGACAGGTTTGGAGGGGGAAGGTGATAGAACTTCACGGCCGCAGCCCTGACGTTTCTTTCTCTTCCTTTTCAAGTCAGCCCAAAGGATCCCTCATCCCCAGCAACCCGTTGCGGACATAGCAGCTCGGGGCTAAGAATCGCTGTAACTTCCCCGGGGTGATAACGCTCAGAGAGGTCAGGCTGGAGCTCTCTTTGTCTCTGCATCCGAGCTACAGGAGATTCTGGGATCCCCGGGCCAACGATTTTAGAATTACATGGGCTATCATGGGATACGCATTAATTGGAGACTCTATTGTGTTTCCCCCATGTGGTTTGTAGCTAAGAAAATAGAGGTCTCTGAGCTGTGGCTCTAAGGTCCTCTGTGCTCCCTGGGCAGTTACAAGAAGGAACTCACCCATGGGACACCTGCTCTGGTCAGCCACCTGGTCTTCTGCAGCCCCACTGGCAGCATTTGCCTGATTTCTCGGGCGAGGACCAGGAGGAGGCAGGTCAAGGGCGAATCAAGGTTGCCACTGTTCACAGCAAGGCTGAGGTCCGGGTCCTCGTGGCCCTCCGTCCCGAGACTCCTGGTGGGGTTTCCAGCACCACTGAGACCCCAGAGATCCGCAGATGGTGTGGTTTCTATAATCAGAGAATTCTGTAAACCAGCTTCTAGAACACACCAGAGAGAGAGAAATAACCAAAGAGCACTTTCAGGCCATTATACATCTCAAGCCCATCAGATGCTGCTACTTTGGGGCATATTGTTATTTGGTTTTGGTTTACTGGAACTGACCAAGCAGAAAGCGGGTGTGGATCCCTTTTAAATTTTTTTAACATTTATTTATTATTGAGAGACAGAGAGAGACAGACCGTGAGTAGGGGAGGGGCAGAGAGAGAGGGAGACACAGAACCCGAAGCAGGCTCCAGGCTCTGAGCTGTCTGCACAGAGCCCGAGTTGGGGCTTGAACCTATGGACCGTGAGATCATGACCCGAGCCGAAGTCGGACACTTCACGACTGAGCCCCCGCACCGGGTGCCCCCAAAAGGGGATTTTATTCTTGTCTCCTTGGACTTGAGAAAAAAAAATGTGGTTACAGAGACACCTTGATCTGCCAGTTTCTGGGAAGCAAGTGCCTATAAAACTCAGTTGGCCTTGCTTCAAAAAGAAAACAAAACAGATTCATAAATCCTGGCCCTCAGGCTGGGCTTGTCATGGACGGGACCGCGCTGCTCCCCACCAGCCGTGCCAAGTGCCAGAACCTTCCGCTCAGCGTGGAATGGAAGCCAGTGGGGTCGGTCCCGTGATGAGCAAGCTTGGCCAGAGCAGTGAGGCCACCTGCCTGACGTCACGCGTGCGGTGAGTGGCAGTCTGGGAGGCAGTTAACAGAGGCCCGTCTCCAAAAATCTTCTTCTTAATTTCTCCTCAATTAGAGGCAAGAAGGTGAGCCAATGTATTCGCACTCTGCCTTTAAATCTCTCTCCAGTTATGAGTCTTGCCCACCCAGGCGCCCCGCAGCCTGCGTTCCCCAAGCTTTTCTGCCACAAGAATAGAATTAGGGCTCTCCGGGTGCCACTCCCGGAGCTGTGGACCCTGGCGCATTACTCATTCCCACTCACGTGGTGGAACGTGGGATCTGGGGTCCAAGCAAGTGTTTGAACTTTATCCCTCCCCTTCAGAGGTAAACCCTCTGAGCTTCTTTTCCTCCTCCCCAGCAGAGGGGAGGTCAGGCTGTCCACCCCTTGGCGTCTCTGTAGGGATGAGATGAGAAAATTCTGGAAAGGGGCGCCTGGGTGGCTCCGTCGGTTAGGCGTCCACCTTCGGCTCAGGTCATGATCTCGCGGTCCGTGGGTTCGAGCCCCGCATCGGGCTCTGTGCTGACAGCTCAGAGCCTGGAGCCTGCTTCGGAGTCTGTGTCTCCCTCCCTCTCTGCCCCTCCCCGGCTCACGCTGTCTCTCTCTCTCTCTCTCAAAAATAAATACATATAAAAAAAATTTTAAAAAGAAAATTCTGGGGAGCTTGGGCATGTACCAGGCACATAGAAGAATTCAGTGATTGCTAGACATTAGTGATAATGCAGCCATTATTTTGCCCCAACCAGACATGTGCATTTTGAACCTCTCTCTTCTACCAGGGTCAAAAGACCTTCTGCATGTGACCTGTGGGCACTGGCTACCACGTATGAACAGAGGGGCCCCAATATCACTCTATGAATAAGGCCAGTTTTGTGCTGATAGTCAAATGGCCGCATGGCACCATCACTGACCTGGCATGGCCCCAGTGGAATGGAAGCCACTGGGTGGTAGGGTGTTCCGGTACATTCCAGCTGGATAAGAAGCCTGGGTCTAGCCCAAGAGTCAACTTGGTGGACAGAAACCCACTTCCTTGTGCATCTTATTAGGTGGAGATACCAGAAGCCTGCCTGTGTTGGCTACAGGACACCTAGTTCCAGAAGCTTCTGAGGGTGGAAGAAGGCCGTTCTCTAATTTCAGAATCTCCGTCGGTTATAACCCCTCCCTGGAAGGCTCAAGGCGTAAGGAGAAGGTCTTTTCATTCTTCCATCGCTTGGTCTCCGCCCGGGCCTGCGCCTGGCCAGCATGGCCAGTTTCCAGTGGCCCCTGAGCCTCTTCCAGCCCTGGCCTCCACCTGCAAGGCCCCCCCAGGCATCCAGGGTGGGTGGGGGGAGGCCAGCCTCCTACTTGGTGAACGTCTTCCTGGCCCTCCTCAGGCCCCGAGCTTCTCCCAGACCAAGCCTCTGGGCCTGAAATTCCCTGCATGTGGATGATCTGGCGTCTTCCTCCTCCTTCTTGCTCTGTGCAGGTCCCAGGGCAGAGGACGTTGGCTATGGCTTCCTGCCTGTGTTGCCCTGTTGTCTTCCCCAGCACCTGCCCCCGCCCCCTTCCACTCAGCCGCTCCAGCCAGACATTTCAAAACCGGTGACCTCTCCGTCCCTCCCACCCTGCCTGCGCTCCCAAATGCATCCTGCGTGCTTCTGCCCTTCCACTCTTCTCCACGTCCCCGGGACCCTGGCAAGAGGTTGCACTTCCTGCTCTCAAGCTGACCCACTACGTCCGGTCTCCACACAGCAGCCAGGGTGATGCTTTATTAAAAATGCTATCGTCTCCTTCCTTAAAGCCCTTTAAAATGTCAGCGGTGCATTTAGAACGAGTCCTGGCCAATCCTGGCCCCCAGGACCAGAGGGGTCCTGCCCTGTCACCTGAGCATCCGTGGGTCCCTCTTCCCATATTTTCTGTGTTTGTCTTCATCACTACTCACATCAAGCTCTTTCTGGCCCCAGGACCCTTGCACATGTGGGAGGCACTCTGCCTGACTCCCTGCTCCCCACTCCATGGGCAGAGCCCATTCCTTCTCATCCCTCACACCTCAGCTTCGTGGCTGATCAAGCTATCACCTGCCACGTGACTCCCGCCTTTCTACGCAGCATGGATTCACTCACTGCCTCTGCCGTGAGCGGAAGGGCCTCAGAGGCAGGGTCAGACCTGCTCACCACCGCGTGTGTCCCCCAGGGCCTGACCGCGGGTGGGCATCCGCTTCCACACCTGGCTTCCTGTGTGTGTGTGTGTGTGTGTGTGTGCACGCGTGCATGTGAGCCATTCTGCCACCAGATCCAAGAGGGACCCTCTACTGAAATGACCTGAAGGAAGCCAGGATTTCTTGCATCTGACCCACAGAGCAGGCCCCGGCCAGAGTGCTGGCACCTCGGGGCGGCTGACTGGTTTGCACGGTGGCCGCAGGCTGAGATGTGAGTCTGCATTTGTGCTATGACCTTCCCTGGCCCCAGGCCCCGGGCCCCAGACCTACAGCAGCTCCCGCTCCAAGCTGGCCTTTCTTAACCAGCTATGGAAGCTTCTTCTCTCCCTGCCAGGCATAGATGTGAAGTCCTTTCCAGACAGAAAGGGGACTCTGGGGTCACGCGGGCTCTTCTGGGTGGGGTGCCCTCCCCGGGAGCTGATGTCACGGGGTGGTGGCCGGAGCTGGAAATCAGGTGGACGGCAGAATGTGCAGGGGCCGGGCGGGAGCCAGGGCCTCAGGCCCCACAGTGCTGGGTCATAGCAGGCCTCACCCAGTCGTTTGTGGGGAAGGAAGGGACGATTTGGGATGTGGGGCCTCAGGGCTGAAGGCAGAGGGCAGAGGACCCAGGTGGAAGACTGGAGTGGAGGGCGGGGCGTCAAGGGTCAGGGGACTCGTTGGTGTAAGTGGGTGGGCAGCAGATCCCCCGCTGTGCCTATTCTCGGGGCTCCGCCTGTGCCTGGGCTGAGCCCCCCGGAGGCCTGGAGAGCTGACGCTCTGCTGACCAAGACACCTCCTGGCCGGGTCGCCCACACACCTGGGAAGTTTGGTGAAAGAAGACAGAGGAGCTTGTTCCAGAAGATGACACCCTCCCCCTGGGGCTTTCTGCTTGCAAAGCGTGGAAATAAATATGCAACGGGATCCGGAGGGTTTTCGTTTCTCGTTGCCGATGGGCTGGCATCAGAACCGTGGGTTTGTCTGGGACTCCCGGGCCCTCCCTCTACCGCTGGCTTCCGTATCAGACCCGAACATCGGCCTGCTGTCTGCTGCCTCCCGCCCTCTCCTTATCTGGCCTGTTCTCCAGGACGTGAGGTCCAGGGGCTGTGGGTGTGCTCCCGTCGCCGGAGGGGGGGCCGTGCTTTGCCTTCTCGTGGGCACTGGGAAAGCCGTCCATCGAGATGAAGCCCCTCATGGTTCCTTCTGCGAAATGGTCAATAGGCTTCGAACCTGTTCTGAGAATTTCGGTTTGCACTCTTCCAGGTTTTTTCTAAGAGCCATAGCTGTAATTCAGCCTGTCCTGGAGCCCGCCGCAGAGAACGTGCTCACTCTGTCTTCCAGCCCCTTCATCTGTAAAAACAATCACAAGGTCCCCACCTATCTCCACAGAGAGTTCCTGAAGGCCCTGGGAATATGATGATGTTTGGGGAATTGTCACGGTTTCCACGGCGATGTCTGGGCCGGGAGGGGCCGTGACATGCGCCTGGGGTAGGGTGGTGCAGGAAGGACCTGGAGGTGATCCAATTTTTCAGGCAGGCCTCAGCCGTGACCTCGCAGGGAGGAACAGCTGCGCCTGATAAAGGGTCATACCGCCTTTCTCCTGATGTGACAAGGTGCATCTCTCTCCTGAGGCTCGCAGGTGTTGGCCCAGCGCCCTCCCCTCTCCCCTACATGGCAGGGCTCCAGGGGACCCAGGAGACCTGGGGTGGACGCCAGCCTGGAGATGAGGCCCTGCCCTGCCCGCAGAACCGGGGGGTGCTGAGGACACTCCTCTAGGCGGGGGGCTCCCAGGCGGGGTCCGTGGGATCCGCTGGGGAGAAGCAGATCGTGTTCCCAACCGAGAGGGCCCAGGAATGCCGCTGTGGGGTCGAGCATGTTGAACTGGTTTGAATCCAAATGAAGGCATATCCAACGTATGACAGGCATTCCTGTTACAGAAATACACATGGGAAAAGCCAAGTAGCTCTGGGACCACCCTGCAGACGACCAACAAGAGGCAGTAGATACTCCGTTCACTGCCCAGCTCACTTCTCCAATTCTGGGAACTGGGGAGCTGTCTAGAATATTCTACTTAAAAGTCAGCGTGTTCTTCACAAGCAGACGGCACCCCCGTGGCCCTTTATAACTCCCCACTGAAGCAACCGGCCCTGTGCGCACATCCACCCCGGCTGGCACCTGCAGGCCCCTCTCTGGTAGGGGGAGAGTCCCCATCTCCCTCGCTCTTGTGCACTTAGTTCAGAATCGGAGATCTCGCTGGGGCATCCGCTGCTTTGGCCAAAAACCTGCTCCTTAACCCTTTGATGCCTGAACCTTAGCGATTCCTAGGGGAAGAAGGGAGGTTTAGGGAGGCGTTGGAATCAGGAGATTTGAGCTGCCCTGTCACTGAGGAGCTCGAGCGGGTCCTGCCCCTCAGGCCTGCAATGCTTCCTCCCCTGTGGCTGCACCCTCAAGCTGCAGGAGGTCGTTTCCGAGGTGGTTCTCGGGGGCAGGGTGGCCGCAGCGGCTGTGATCTCCCTGCTAACAAGCAGAGCCGGCAGGATACAGGGCATCTCCCTGCTGCAGGGGGGCCCCCGCCATCCCTGGAAGTGAGACCCCTCTGCTTCTCGGAAATAAAGCAGGACGTTTTCCGGGGATCAGGCAGGGGTGGGGCCTGCTGAGAGCTGACCCTGCATTCGCTTCCTGGAAGTGAGGCCAGAGCATAATCTGGAGGGTGGTTACCAAGTGGTTAGTTATGTGAGTTTTGTGGGTGCTCCATGTTCAAAAATATTTTATTAAAATTTTTTTTAAGTTTGTTTATTTGTGTTTGAAAGAGACAGAGAGAGAGAGAGAGAGAGAGGAAGAGAGAACATGAGCAGGGGCGGGGCAGGAGAGAGAGAGACACAATGGCAATCAGGCTCCTAGCTATTAGTGCAGAGCCCAAGGTGGGGCTCGAACTCACTAACCAGGAGACCATGACCTGAGCTGAAACCAAGAAGCAGATGCTTCATGGACAGAGCCATCCAGGCGCCCCTCTAAAATATTTTATATATAATTTATATACATTATATATAATATATATATTTATTTTTATTTATTTATTTATTTATTTAAAATTTTTATTTTTTTATTTATCTATTTTTATTTTTATTTTTATTTTTTTAATTTTTATTTTATTTATTTATTATTTATTATATATATTTATTTATATATATATTTATATATATATTATATATATAATATTTATATACATACAATGAGGCTTAGGTAAGGTAGCAGGTCCAAGGCTGTGGAGTTCACAAACGCTGGGGACGTTTTGGTCGAGCGCTGGGTCAGTCTGAGCCCAAAGCCCTTGCCCGTGGTGTGGTGATCCTGCTGTCACAGGCTTGGGAGATCCCAACAATCCATGCGCATGGTGGGTACTGGGACTCATCCCGTTCTTGAGTAGGACAAGCTCTCCCCGGGCCATGCCCCTTGCTTTCCCCGGTGACTCTCTGCCCTGGGCTCCTGTGGCCACCATGCCACTCCTGCTGTGTGCTTTCTGTCCTCAGACGGAAGGACAGTGGACACTGCAGGCAGTGGAGCAGGGCCCCTCTCCCTCAAAAAGTGAGTTTTGCACAGCACGTAGGGGTGTTCGCTTATGTGTGAATAGTACAGTCTAGCTCTGAGGGGACCATTTGGTTTTCTTTTTTTATCCCAAGTTTTGGTGGAATGTTCTGCCTCCTTCATTGGCTGTGTGGTTGGAAAAGGTGGTCCTCACCCTATCCTTCAAATTTGAGTCCGCTCGTCTACGAACTGTTATAAGATATACCCTGTAGGGATTAAAAAATTTTTTTTATGTTTATTTTTGAGGGTGAGAGACAGAGCATGAGCAGGGGAGGGGCAGAGAGAGAGGGAGACACAGAATCGGAAGCAGGCTCCAGGCTCTGAGAGAGCACAGAGCCCGACGTGAGGCTCGAACTCACGGACCGCGAGATCGTGACCTGAGCCGAAGTCAGACGCTCAACTGACGGAGCCCCCCAGGCGCCCCGTCCTGTGGGATTTTTGCGTGAAATGAGAAAAGCACCATACTGAGACGCAGAGGCTCTCCGCTTTGCATCTCCAGCTTTCGACTGCAGGAAGTAAACTTGCAAATTTCTTCTGGTCAGACTGCAAAGCGTGTTGCGTGTACCCGCCTTTCTGCAGCCTCTTCCTGAGGACGAGGAACCGCACTGTCACACCGAATTCGCAGGGGGAGGGCCTCTTCGCTCCCCGGGGCCGGTTTTGGAATGCCTTGCTCAGAAGTTTCTGCGTGTCACACTGGCAGGGGGGAGCCGCACAGAACCCGTCAGTGGCGATCGGGATTGAAAAGGAAGAGTGTTTCCTCTTATCTCGGATTTGAGCCACGACATGGGAATCTGGCAGACTGACCACCTCCACCTCTGGCCGGCTGCCCGTCGGACCGGCCGTCCCCACCCCCCACCTCCCACCCCCCCTGCCAGGCCCAGGCATTCGCTTGTGCAGTTCGAGCCCCTCTGGGCTTGTCAGCAGGGAGACAACCTCACACAGGCCCAGCCAGATAGCCTCCGTTTCCAGATAAGAAAACGTGGCCCAGGATAGACGGGAGCAGCACTGGCAGGCCGTGGGCCCCGAGGCTGGGTCGGGTCTCTGTCTGTGACATTTCCCTCCGTCCCTTAGCCTGAGGAATTCTTATCCGCATCTTACAGATAAGCAAACAAACAGATACCAGGGAGGTGGAGTGATGTGTCCAAGTTGAAACGCAGTTTTTTGGGGCCTCGGGTTCAAAGGAGGGCCCTCCAGGGGCGCACGGTTCATTCGTTTGCACGTGCACGCGTTCATTCGTGCGTGTGCGGCGAGTGCCCGCAGGGACAGCGGGGCTCGGGAAACCTCTTCTCCACGAAGACGGGGACAGACGGCTGCCCTCTTCTGCACCCCCCAATATGGAGGTTTCGTGCAGTCGGGACCCTCGTCTGTTTTGCCCTTCTTGCCCTACGCCCTCTCCCCTGGGGAGAAAAGTCACGCTCTCCGATGGATCGGCTCTCGGCAGGGCCGAGACTTGATCTCCAAGTCTCTACCTTCCTGCGCGTGTGTCTGCTGCTCCTCCAACCCCCGGGGTGTCCCGTAGGCGCCCCCCAGCGTGCTGACCCCCAGCCTGCTGGTTTCCTGCCACACTGCAAGAAGGATTTCGTGCCCAGCATGTAGCAGATGTGTTCCTTCCCCCTTCACCTTCTGACTCTGTTCCGGGCTTACGGGACTGATGATGGTGCTGTGCACCTGCTCCCTGGCCGTGACCAGGATTCGCCCCTGTCTCCCTCAGCCTCTACGCTTGATCCCCCCATCCCCGATTCTTGCCCTGTGGCTGCTGCAGCTTCCTGGGTGGGGAGGAGGACCTCGCCAGCCTGGACACCCGAAGCACGTCCCAGCCAGGTGGGACCTCACGGTGAAGAGGGTTCTTCTCCCTTCTTCCATCCTGGCCTTGCCCAAAAGAGAGTTTTTCTCTTTTACGTATGTACCGGTTCATGGGTGGTGGGGGAAGGGGGGGGTGGTCGAAGGACTTGGATGGGCCCCGCCTTCCCTGGACACTGCCCTTCTGGGCCGTCAGAGCTGCCCCTGCTTTCATCAGACAGACAAGAACGTGGCGTGTGGCATTTCTACAGCCACCCCACTTGAGTTGGCCAGGGGCTGAGGTGACCCACTCGGCCAGAGACAAAAGGTGGGCAACCGCCACTGTGACCAAGCTTCTGCCCCAGAGACACTTTGCTCTGACACACTTTGCCCCCCAACTATAGGTGCCCTGGACACCCGACATTCTACAGTCTGGAGCAGCCTGTGGCTCAGGGCCACCAGGGCTCGCCCTCTGTTGGCCCTGGTGTGGACTTCCCCGCCTGTCAGTGCCTCTCTCCAGGTCCCTCTAGTGAGATATTTCTAGGTGGGAGGACCTGGTCCTCCTGACATGGGATTCTTGACCAAGGCAAGAAAGAGGGAAGGAAGTGCCTGAGAGCCACAATTGTCCCAGCAGAGTTCTTCTTTGGGAGGCCCCAAGGACATCCGGCACCTCTGCGTAGGAGCCCCGCACCGTGCTCACAGTCTAGGGGCTTGGCAGACCCAGAACTGCAGGGTCCGTGGAAAGAAAGGCCTGGGAAGCAGGATTCAGGGGACGCAGAGAGAAAGCTCTCCTTGTTCTGTCTTCTCTGACCAGCCAGGATCTCATGCCTCCCTGCTGCTTCTCTGTGGCCTTCGTTTTTGGGTCTGTGCACTGTCCTGCTGTCCCTTAGCAGAGGACCGAGTGGATTTGAACCTGGACCACCCCCCCCCCCCCGGCCCCTGCCACCATTGCCGTTGGACCTTGGGTAGTTTAATTCTGTTTGGTGCATCTGCACAAGGCACAGCCAGCGTGAGAAATGCAGGAGATGAGGCGGAGATGGGTGTTGCAGCCTCAGACCGGAGGGGGTGCCCATGTCTGGGAGTCCCCACTCCTGCAGCCCTCTCTTTATTCCCCTCCCTGGGCCTCTCAGCTCTTCTCATCCTGTAAGCCAAAGGTCTTCAAACTAACGCCCACAGGCCAAATCTGGCCATGGCTCATTTTTGTTAATAAAGTTTTATTGGAACAGAACCATTTGTTTATACATTGTCTATGGCTGCTCTCAAGCTACAGTGACGGTGCTGAGTAGTTGTGATCACTCCCAAATCTTAATTTCAACCTTTCTCTCAAAGTCCGAACATACAAGGAATCACTGACTAAACTCAACATGTTTCAACTGAAACTGCTTATCATTTCCCCCAAACCGGCTTCTCTTCTGGATTACCCTGTTTAATTAGTGGCAGTTTCAGTCCCCAGAGCTTAAACCCTGTGGTCAGTGGCCTTTGCTGGGTTCCTCATACTTTCCATACTTTCTCTCTCTAATGTGATAAAGTGCTTATCACCTCAGGAGAGGAGAAATGTCCTCTTCATAGGGTTGGGAAGTAGAGACAGAAGGGGTTGATGCTTATAAAACACTTAGCACTGGGGTTGACACAGAGGAAGGGCTCCTAATCCATCTGGATGGATGCATGGATGGATGGATGGATGGATGGATGGATAAATGGATGGATGGATAAATGGATGGATGGATAAATGGATGGATGGATGGAAGGATGGATGATGGATGGACAGGTGGGTGGGAGGGAGGGAAAGTGGATGAATGGGTAGATGGGAGATGCACCAACAGCTACATGAGGTTAGATATGGGTGATAATGTCACAAGAACTCTGCTCCGTGAAGCTATGGCAGCAGTGTGTCAAGTGGTATAGAGGAGGAGGACTTGCAAGACCATGTCCGTGTCCCAGGTTAATAATGGCCTAGGCACTACCCACGATGGCAAAAGTGTGTGAGAACGAGCCAGGAAGATGCTGTTGGGGGACTGGATGGTGACCGGAGCTGTATCAGGCTGAGCAGAGAGACAAAGCAAGAAGAGGACGAGAGACTCATCAGAGGTGATCACGGCATGTTTGAGCTCTGGGGACTGGAGCTGTCATTATCTAAAATAGGGTAATTCAGAGGAGAAGCAGATTTGGGGGAAATGATGAAGGGTTTGAGTTCGGAAACACTGAATTTAGTAAACAAGTTCTTGTAAAGGTATCGAATGTTCTAAAAAGTGATTTAAGGCAGCTCACCAAAATACAGGCTGTACCAGTGAAGGAGGTCAGGAAACCAAGGCCAAGGGAACAAGATGAAGCTTGTAAGCTTCTTGAATGTGAGCCCAGCCTTTTCTCCTGGTGTTCCAGTAGGCAGACTGAAGAGGAGAGCCGTCCATCTCCCAGGGCTTGTGGGAGGGGGGCCCGAAAGGATTCGTGTTTACAGAGCGCTCAACCCCGGGTGGGGACAGAGAAAGGCTTCATAAACACTCATGATTCCTTGCTGTTATCTTGACTTCCTTCCTTCCTTTCTTTCTTCCTTTCTTCTTTCTTTCTTTCTTTCTTTCTTTCTTTCTTTCTTTCTTTCTTTCTCTTTCTAGTTTCCTTCCTTCTTCCTTCCTTCCTCTCTCCCTCCTTTCTTTCTTTCTTTCTTTCTTTCTTTCTTTCTTTCTTTCTCCTTCCTCCCTCCCTTCTTTCTTTCTTTCTTTCTTTCTTTCTTTCTTTCTTTCTTTCTTTCTTCTTTCTTTCTTTCTTTCTTTCTTTCTTTCTTTCTTTCTTTCTTTCTTCTCTTTCTTTCTACATACATACATACATACATGCATGCATTACCAGCCTGAACGAGTGTAAGATCTCTGAGGGTAGGAGCTGTGTCTCATTGTAATCATCGCCCCCCCACCTCCACCCCATCATGGCTCCTAACACACAACCACATTGGAGCAGTGAGGCCGCTGGATGATTGAATGAGTGACCTGGCCCCGCTTAGGTTGGCTCCCGTCTGCACATCTGGTCCTTCTGGTGTGTAAATACAGTGCCTGTGGTGACGAGGACCCGGAGCTGATCCAACCCCCTTCACCCTCCGGTCCCCGTGTGTAGGCGAGAGGCTTGGTGAGTGGTGGGGCCAGGAATGAATGGGCACTCTGGGGGCAGAGGAAAGATTTGAAAAGTTTGTCGAATGTTTCATTTAGTGTGACATAATTTCTCACTTGAGTTATTTGGGTGTTTTCCGTAGCAGTTAAGTATTGAAAGCCATGCTTAATTTAATACTGTATTTGCTTATTACATGCTGTGATTTCCAATCATAATATCTCCCAGGATTGTTGGCAGAGGTAAACTATCGTAAGTAATCCCTTCAGAACTGGAAATTTGGGGTGTCAAGTAATGGGTCGTTACATAAATTTTATTATTATTACTTTTGTTATCCCCTTGGGCATTTTATAGCTGGAAGTTAGTATAATTTTTTATTTGAAAAGATCTTTGGTTCCTTAAAAAATACACCTCGTTCTATTTTTAAGTTGCTTGAAAATTTGATTTTTGAATAGTGAGTCCGTGCGATAAATTCCTTACACTTTTCCAAAATCTGGGGTCAACATTTTCGCTGAGGAGTCAGGGGAGACGGAGTTAGGATCTTCATTTCTGTGCAAAGATGGGGAGACTTATCTGCCACCCTAGGAATGAGGCCTGTGTATTATTACTTGGTCTGGAACATCCAGTTTGGTCTTTGATCTTTGGGCCATTGTTAACTTTATGGTTTACACAACTCGAAGTGTCAGACAACTGTGAAGTGTTTGCTCAGGAAAGAAAACCAGAGCAGGACGCCTCTGCTGAGCCGCCCTCTCTAACACACACCTCTTGGGAGGCTCCGAGCAAATATTTGCACAGCCAATTGCACATTCGAAGGCTACGTACTCAAGTGGAATTCTCTTTCCAAGTGCCCGAGAGGCTCCCGCATCCTGGCTACTTCCCTGGGAAGATAGAGATGGGTGACCGGTTCTCTCTGACCGGCCTTGAGTTGCTCTGTAGGCACAAAGTCAACACCCAAAAGTGTCTTGCATGCCGCAAGAAGCACGTGGAAGTGTGCTCTTCCTGGAATACATTGGCGATCTCTAGGGTTGCTTGCGGCAAATGTATTCCTTGTGGGCTGCGTGCGTGCGCACGGGTAAGCACGTCTGTATTCACGGCACACATGTGCCCACGTGTGAGTGCTTGTGTGTGCACTTAGGTGTGCACGTGTGTGCGTGGGCATATGTATGTGTGTGTGTGTGTGAAATGCACCGTTTCTGTTTTGGTCCCGAGGTTACTGTATGTTTGGTCTTAAGGGAGGAGAAGCAGACAAGTGACTGCGGTTTCAAGATCCAGGCGAGTGTCCACAAACCCACCAGCGGCTGTTACTATTATTGCTGTCATCATTTATCAATGTATTTGTGAGGGAAGGAAGAGAGAGGCGAGGGGGTGAGGCTGTCAGGGCGGATTACGGCGGGAGGGCCTGAGCGCGAGGGTTGTGGGGAGCGGAGCAGGATGCAGCTGAGGTTAGCCCGAGAGACGGCTTTGCCTTCCCTGTGTCCCCCTTAGGAGAGACGGTGAGGGGACTTCAGGACAGAGTGCCGAGGGGAGGCGGCCCTGGAGGCCTTGTTTATTTACCTCCTCGGGATGCAGAGGGGAGAGGCAGGTGCATGACCCTTCCTGCGTCTCTTCCTGCAGACCCCAGGGACCACCAGGGAGGTCAGGACCAGGAGCTCTGAAGCCGCTAGGGGGTTACCTCGCTCACTCCATCCAGAGCCCTCCCGGTGCCCACAGGGGATAAGGCTATGAGAGGGGAGGGAACCGGGTCCAGGGTTTGCCCGGCATGGTCACCGACGCTTTCCTGATCGCAGGTTGCTAATTTCCCAGAATAATCCTTGATGGGCCGTGTGATTTGGGACTGAGGAAATCGAGGCAGGGAGACGAAGCGACTTGACGGGGACCGGACAGCCTACAGAGAATGAAGCCTCGGTGTGACTCTAGGCCGAAGCCACCGCCAGGGGCTTTCACGATGTCCCGGGGCCGATGTGCCCTTGTGAGACACGGGTCTGCAGCTGTGTGTAGGATGGTGTTGGGGCAGCTCAGGGAGCCGTGTGGTGGGGACTTGCTTTCGGGAACGACGGGGAAGAGGAGGAACGTTCGGGGAGGGCCAGTATGGACATAAGTGAATTTAGCTACTCACTTCATTTCCACAAAAGCCTGTCAAGGGCCAGAACTTCCCCTTTCGTGGCCTAGGAGTAGGCGCCTTGCCCGAGGCCACATGACTGGTGGGTTGTGTTCAGGAACGTCTGGGTTCCCACTCGCTGTATTTTGCACAGTATCGTGGCATGGCTGTGAATTGCCTTGGTCATCGCACAACGAGTCCACTCCAGTGGCGGGTTGCCTGGCCCTGCGGTTCGCGGATGGGACTCATCTCTCTTGTAATGGTGGGTCCTGTGGACACGTGATCTGGATCATTCTTCACCGGAGAGCAGAACCTGGGGGTCACTACAGTCCTCTGGCCCCTGTGGGCTGGCCAAGTGATGGGTTTGGGAACCCTGCCCGAGTCCTAAAGACAACTTGAGGGCAGCCTTTGATCCAGGCTGTCCTTGTACAGTTCCCTTCGGGGTGACTCCCGGTGGGAGAGAAGTGTGTGACTTTGTCAGGGGTACAAAAGGAGGTGGGTGTGCCTTGTATGACACTTTCGTGCCTTTGATGGGACCGGGAATGGTTTCGTTGCCGAGGCCTCATGCTCTGGGTTATACGGCAGGCCCAGGCCAGCAAGCGGTCCAAGGCCCATAGAATTTTATGGAGTCACAAGGGAAAGGCATCTCTTAAAGCCACAGAGCTAAGAACCGCACGCACTTTTCAGGCCAACAGTTTCTGTGGTTACTAGAATGTAACTCATGGGTGTTTGGGGTTCAAGTCTACTGTTAGAATCTAGTCCTGTCTCTTTGGAACTCTGTGGACAATCCAAATTGTTACATGGTGTTTCTTTAGGATATCAGTGTTTGGAGAGTGGATAATGGAATATGGTTTGAGTTATCTGTTTTGTTTTTTTTTCTATCAGCTATTGGCTTTTTGGTTAATATCAGATGTGTATTTCTTACTTGAAGCTGAAAAGAACATGGCTTTATATGGACATTTTTAACTGACATTTCACTGGACACCTTCAGGTGTCAAAATGAAGCAGAATTAACCTTTGTGTCCCGTTCACACATTATAATTACTACCACATTCCAATATTTGTGTGCACTGCTGGCTTCCTATTTCTAGAAGGTCTTCATCAAATGGTTGAAAAAATACGTCCTGCCTCAGGTCTGTCAACTGGCCAGTATTTTCCTATTACGCACAGTAATGACATGTACCATTATTAAAGCAAACCTGACCTTTCTAAAGGAAGGCCCAATCAAATGTCATATCCAGTATTCCAAAATGGCCTTGTAAAAACGCGTGAAAGCAATCTCGGGAGAAGCCATTTTCCAAGAAAAGCCAACTCAGGATCCCGTGAAACCTTGCTGGGTTTTAGTTTTCTCTATCAGATTACATCCTGGGTTTCCAAGGGGATTACAGATTACAAACCAAAAGGAAGGCCTTTTTTGAGTTGGAAGAAAAACAAATGAAATATGCAAGATGTTTATATTTCCAGCAGCTCGAGTATATACACACACACCCGCACACACACACACATCCCCACACGCCGCTAAGAACATAAACTTTTTAATGAGCGCCCGCAGTCCTATCATTTTATGTGCATGAATCTTTAGCATAAAAATCAGATTGCATGTGGAACAGATCAGCAGTGGAGAGGAGCTAATGGCCCCGGAACCTCTCTGCTTGCTTGAAACCTGTCCCAGCTCCTTGACAGTGACCGTGACCTCGTTCCCGTGCCTGGCCACCTCACCTACTTAGGAGAACTCTCCGGCTCTCCCTCACTTTCCTGCCCCAGGAATGCATTCCCCTCCCAGTGGTTACGCCTCACGGATGCAGGTGTGTCTGTGGGAGAACGGAGCGAGTGGGCTTTTCCCAAAGGGGGTGACCTCTGCAACCCTCAAAAGACAATAGCTCCCGTGGACATTGTATCGCACATTCCGCTTTGCAGATCGGGTCCCCTGTTGTCCTTCTCAGTCTTCACTGAACTCTGAACTCGCAAGGACACTTGAGACTGCTTGTCCTCTGGGTTGGATATTAAGGAAAAGGTGACTTCAATGGTTAAGACCCTGGCAGATGAGGACAAAGGACCTACTTACTTCATAAAACTATTTACGTATGGATTTGAGAGTTGCCTCTCACCTACCCACTGCCTGCCATCTTCTTCTGGGATTCTGGGCCACTGCCCTGCTGCCCACCCACCTCGCAGAAATGCTCTCCTTCTGCAGGGCTGACCCTCCCACCTGCCCTCCCACCCCTCTGCCTATTTTGTTCTTCCAACGCCCTTGCCAATGTGAACCGACTGTGACTGGTCCTCCAGGCAAAACCGATCTCACCCAGATGAGGATTGCAACCCTACACCCACCTCCCTCCCTGTCCCCAACCGCCCTGTCCTGGCAGAATGCCCCGCTCTCCCAGGGGACCTTTTGCTTTGAGTCACAAGAACATAAATGACTTGAATGCATTTAAATGGTATGTGCCTACCTTCTCAAACTAGACCGTGAACATCTCGAGGGTATTTAAGTGTTTTTTTTTTTTAATATTTCGTGTCTTGCCTAGCATATGATTGTTACACTTGCTTGATCTTTGTTGGTTGAGTAAATAAAGGAGTGCATCGCATGGATCCTGTTCCCAACTCTTAAAAATGTGGGGCAACCTCCATTTTATTGATTGTAGATATGACAACACGCATGCCGTAGATTCTTCTGATGATGCTATGAGACAGCGTGGGCAGGACATTGCATCGGCCACTCAGGAGATAGCAGCTCCCTTTTCTGGCCGCATTCAGCACCTTGGTGTCTTTATATACAGCGTTTCACTGTCAGCTGGGGACATAGCTCTCTCTTACCTCCAGGAGAGGGACTATGTCCCGTCTGTTTTCCACTTACTCCCCAGTGGGGGTTCCAAGCATAATTCCAGCTGCTTGAGGAAGGAGGTGGTTTCTCTGAGCTGGCTCTATTTCGTCCGGGGCAGGGAGGGCAGGGGTA